>NW_028255939.1:0-356000 GCF_971803275.1 Cyanistes caeruleus
GTGCCCTTGTTTCTGATACTTAGTTATAAGATCCAGTTGTAAGTTCCCCCAGGCAGGGCAGGTCCCTGGGTGCTGCCCCTGGTCCAGATAGTTTTCAGATGGGAAACACTATCAGAAGTAAGGTTTTAGAAGACAAAATGTCTTCCCTGCTGACAGCACCGTAAGGAATAGCTGCAGGGCAGAGTTTTAAAAACAGAGGTTGTCTTGACCTCTCTACAGCCTTGCATGGTTCTCAGCATGATAGATCAGGGGAAAAAATATTATAGTGGGTCAGACACATCACATTGCAACAGAGATGCAACAGCACCCCTGATTTTTCCATGGTTCTGGATGACAAGAACTAGGATACTGTTACCGCTGAAGATGAATAGATCATGCGGACACAGGTGGAGGTGTGCTGAAAAGAAGAGCAGAGTTTATAGTTTATTTCCTCCCAGGATTTATAGGCTTCTGACCACAGCCAGGGATTGGATGGTCAGGATAACATTTTTCTCACTGCACTGGCCATGAGAGATGCCCATCACAAGACGTGTAACAGAAAGAATGTACACATATCTATGTTTACAGCTACTCTCCTGGGAAAGTCCTTAGAAAACCATGTCAGCAAGCTCAGAAGCTGAGTTTTCAGGGCTACATCTCCCCCTTTTTGGTTTAACAAAAAGAAAAGAAAAAAGAAAAATGAACAAAGAAACTAGCAACATTATAAACAATCAAAAAGATAAATAATAGGAAAATACAATACTCCATACAATCAGAAGGCTGTAATTTCAGGGTGATAGCTCACCCTTTCATTATTACAAAAAAAACCTTTTTTTTTTTTTTTTGAAAAAAAGAGCAGAAAAACAACAAAACTCAAAAATAAATGAAACAATTGTCCAACATCAACACCTGCTTGTGGATGGCTCTCAATTTGGTCACAGAGGCAGAATCCATGGCCAGATTGAAAGGCGCCTGGGAAAACTTATGAAATGCTCTGACAGCAGCCTGTAATTCCATCAATTGGGCTGATCTAAACTCATGACTCTCCAAAAAAATAAAACAAAAAACACCAACCTAAAAACAAAACAGCGACATCAATGGAAAGATTAATCTAATAAACTTGAGGAGCAGAAACTGCTTGCAGAACCTCCTCCAGCATCTACAGTGCCTCTGGGGTCAGTGTCAGAGGTGACTTTAAATCAGAGTCCCCCTTTAATAGACCAAACAAGGGAGACAGTTTAGTCGTGGTCAGTCCCATATGAGGACACAACCATGTAAAACTCCATTAATATTTGGACATCATTCATGCAGTGTCTGCACTGAATGCAAAAAAAGAATTGCACCTCCAGATGCGGGACTGTTCGTCCCAAAAATTATTTTGACCCTCAAATAATTTCAAGGAGGTTGTTTCTGGAGTCACTTGCAGCTCCATATCATTGGCAAATGCCAGCCAATTTTGCATGCCTTATGGCAAAATCTCCATTGATATCTCTGTGTGGGCTCAGCATTAATGATAGCTGGCACCAGAAAGGCAAATTTGGGTCTGTCATCAGGATGCAAAGGAATTGCAAAGAACAATCCTTCAGATCCACAATGAGGACTAGCCAATCAGCAGGAAGCATGGCAGGTGAAGGCATGCTAGCCTGCAACATCCCCATGCTTTCCATCATAGCATGAACTTTCTGGAGGTCTTGCAATAACTTCCATTTCCCAGACTTGTTCTTGACACAGAAAACAGGAATGTCCCAGGGACTGGTTGAAACTCCAGATCACTGTGATCCAACTGTTCTTGCATCAAGTCACGGAGGGTGACTAGTCTATCATGGGAAAGGACAACAGAATCTGCTGAACAAAGAGTCAGTCTCAAGTTCTTCTTTGCATAGAATCTGTCAGCATCGGCTCCAAGGGTCACTCTGGGGCCCATCAGCAAACCTGACAATCGTGATGTCCATGCCAGTGTCAAAAACCCGCAGAAGCTAATCTCTGACAGCACCTCACCAAGGATGGACAGGAGATGGATGGTGTAGACCCATTCAGGATGATCCCTGGCTGTCAGAACAGCAGTCCAGTGACCCAGGGAGGTCCAGGGAACCCGAAGCCACCATCTCCCCACAGCTGGTTCTCAGCTCTGCGAACATAAAACTCAAAAGGCACAAGGTGAGCAAATCCAGGTCCTGCAGGGATAGGAACAGGAGGGGTGAGTGTGGAACCCATGGCAGAAATGCACCCCAGGAATTCCGAATCAACGTCCCCTGGGTGAGCAATAGTGCCTTGAGCATGAACACGGTATTCATCCACGCCACAAGAAGAGCACTCATGCCTTCACCCACCGGACCAAAGCATTCAGAAACACATGGAATGCCTGATACGCTCAGCTGCACAGTCATCTGACAAGAGGACAAGGTCCACAGGCCAGCTGAAGAAGCTCCAGCAGCCTGGGACCCCTGGCCCGTCAAGGCCACTGACTTCGCCCCTGCGGCAGCACCACCCGAGCCAGTGGTAACTCGCGCAGGACCTTGGTCTGCCGCGGCCGCAGGAGGTGGCGGGGGAGGGCCGGCTCCAGCCACAGGCTCAGGTGATGCCCGGGAATACGAGGCGGGGGGGGCTGGAGGCAGTTCAGCACAGCCCGCCTCCAGCGCCGGGAAGGACCGAGGCGCCGGTAGAGGCACAGCCTGCGAAGCCGCAGCACCGTCCTGCTCTGCTGCAAGGGGACAATCCAGGCTCGCAGGATGGGAATCTGGCAGCATGGGGCTGGCAGAACACGGCTTGGCATCGGCACCACTCGCAGAACCCGCCCCCACCCCCCACGAATCCAGCGCGGGGCTGGCAGCGCTCAGAACTGCCCCTAACAGCGTTTCTTCGGGGCGAAAGGTCCAAGAAGCGGTGCCAGCTGCTCCTCTGCTGGAAAAGCGTGCGCGGCCACCGGCGTGGAGCCCGGGCCCTGCCCGTCCCCCACCGCGGGGCAGGGCATGGCCCAGCCGCAGCAGGGACACGGGACCGGCCCTGAGGCATCCCCCAGGGTGGGTGCCGCCCCCCGTTCAAGCACCCCCCCATCGGTCTGTGCCAGGAGGGCACACGGAGGAGGCGAGTCCGCCCCGGGCTTCCACCGCCGGGGCATGGGCCGAGGCGGCGTTACACCCCCTGGGTCCGCAGCGCTCCCAACGGCCTGCTGGCAGGGATCCAACCCCGCCCCGGGCCTACACCGCCGGGGCGCCGGTCGAGGCGGGGTCACACCCACCGGTCCCGCGGCGGCCCCGTTCAACCCGTCGCACCTTCGCCAGATCCCGAGCAGCCGGAGCAGCCGGGGCTCATAACCGACCAGCAGAGCCTCAATCAGGGAATCGCCTAAAGGGTCCCAAGCTGACTGTGAAAAAATCGCTTCAACCACAGGGAAAAACCCCTCAATTCTCCCATACTCACACAATCGCTGAAAGTCAGCATATGAAACATCAATCCCTCTCTGATCAGACACCGCATGCCATATTTCCAGAACCAGGCCCTCGCTGAGAGAAAGCCCAAAACCATCCATAGCCACAGGCTAGACAGTACCCTGTAACACACGTGCAAGACACGTCGGGGTTCCCCAGATGTTACCGCTGAAGATGAATAGATCACACGGACACAGGTTGAGGTGTGGTGAAAGAAAGAGCAGAATTTATTTTTCCTCCCAGGATTTATAGGCTTCTGACCATGGCCAGGGATTGGATGGTCAGGATAACACTTTCTCACTGCACTGGCCATGAGAGATGCCCATCACAAGACGTGTAACAGAAAGAATGTACACATATCTATGTTTACAGTTACTCTCCTGGGAAAGTCCTTAGAAAACTATGTCAGCAAGCTCAGAAGCTGAGTTTTCAGGGCGACAGTCTATCTCAAGGCCATTTTCATCTTGGGACATCACTTATCTTCCAGACTACATCCTGTACCTCAATTTTAACATGTAACATCTGTAAAGCGCTGCATCTGCCTTGTAACACTGATTCTTTTGATTGATTCGAATAATAACTTCAATAACAGTTACTATTTAGTTAGGACAAATCAATTCCTTTTACTGCAATCCCGCATTTCTCTTTTTGACCACATTGATTCATGCTTTTAAAAAAAAACAACTTGAATCTTAGTATTTTTTCTATATTCTCAATAATCTCATTTTTTGCATTCACTTTATTTCCATTTCTAATTTCTTTAACATTTCTTGTGCTGCATCAAGTTTTTTCCACTCTCTCTCAAATTTGGTTAACATTTTTTTGAGCTATTATAGTTACTTTCTGTTCAGTATTCCTTGAATTACTGAATGGATTATGGAATCATACAAGGTAGAAACAATAATCTTAAGGTAAAACACAATATCAAAAATTTTAACTTTTTCCACTATGTACTTTATAAAGGTTATCTCACCTTTGAAATGAATATTGTAGCTCACAGAACTGGGAGCAGGAGTCTCCTGTGGCCCACGGTGTGTCCATTCAGCCATTGTTAGATCGTCCAGTTGGAGCTCAGCCCGGTGCAGCCCAGGCACAGGCACCAGGCTGGTCCATTTCAGCATCCCAAAGTCTTTGTGGCTCCCTGTGCACCCATTGCTTCCTGAATCCATTCTTGAATTCCCAGTTACTGCTGTGCAGGACATGAGAACACAGGAATAGCTTGTTTGGCTCATTCTTGTGTTTGCTGCTCCTGCCTAAAGGAATCATCAGGACTATATGCTGATGTCATGGTATAGCCCAACAGCAAAGACTTCTTCTGTAGTGTCTAAAACTCAAACCTTGTGTGACTGTTCAGACACTCTAAAATCCAGGGTGAAGATGACAGCTTTGGTATGGAAGAATCCTAGAAATTTTGATATGTGATTTTTCTAGTCAAGGATTTGAATGCCAATGTGGAAACTACAAAAATCTTCAAACTGGTTTTCATTGGCAACCCCTTTGAAATGGCATCAGCACACCTACAGGGGACAGGGTATGACAGCGGGGACAGTACTTGGCAATTCATGGCTTCAAGTGTGGGAGATAAATATTTTGCCCGGGTTCAAGCTGAAGTTCAAGTTTTCCCAGGATTTTGATTGATTGGTCATTGCAGGTCAATTTAATAAATGCAAAAGGATGGAAAAGCACAATTTCTGGAGATTGTGCACTAGGGAGAAAATAGGAAGAAAACCTTGAAAACAGTCGGCAGGCTTTGGAAAAATTCTAAAAAGATGTGGGCTTTGGCTGCCCTCTGGCACAGAAGCCCCCCAGGGGTACAGGTCTCTGGGGCAGGAGACGAGTGCCAGCACTGCCAGGGCTCGGGTGGGGTGGCAGGTCTGCCTTGGCGGGGACTCTGCCACACCTGCTGATTTCAGTGCTGGCCGGGCCCCAGGGCTCAGAGCAGCATTCGTGCCCTGGCCCACACGTTCCTTGTCTGTGTCACACCTGCAGGTTTAGAATGGCCACCAGCTGGGACGTGTCCCAAGGAGGCCGTGCCAGCTTCTGTGCAAGGCCCCGTGCCCTTCCTGCTGCGGCTGCGTCGGCAGCCCTGGGGGCTCCTTCTGCTGCCCTGAGCCTGCAGAGCAGGGCAGCGTTGGCTGATGGTTTGAGGCATTCCTAAAGATCCTGTTGGGCTGTCTTAGACCCTTTGGGCAAGAGATTCCTCCCAACCTGGGCCATTTTTGGGGGGATGGGGGCAGGGGGAACCAGGGCAGCTGGCAGGGTGCGTGAGGGCCCTTTGTGACATATGGTCACCATGGGATGGAAAGGGACAGGGTGTCAGAGGGCCCTTTGTGACACGTGGTGGCATAGGAGCTGGCGGTGACAGGACCACGCCACAGTGCCCGGTGCACGCGACGGGACAGGACGCGTCAGAGCGGTGCTGTGAGGAGCCCCCGCACAGCACACTCGTTTGTGTCGGACCCGGAGCTTTTCCGAAGCGTTATTCCAACAGGTGACCTCGAGGCCAGACCACAGGGCTTGCTGACCTGTGGCCTTGCCGAGGCTTCTTTCTTAAGGTTCTGTCAAGGGCAGACCGTGGGACTTGGTGACCCGGGGCTTTTCCGAGGTGTCGCCCATCCCTGCAGTCACTGCCCTTGAGACCAGACCTCAAATCTTGACGAGGAGCCTCCTGTCCTTGTGGCAGGAGCCCTCAAGACACAAGTGCAGGACTTGCTGTCCTGCCGTCTTGCCAGGACTTGAGTCTTGCAGGTGCCTTCCAGGCACGACTGCAGCACTTGCTGACCTGTGGCCTTGCCGAGGCTTCTCAAGGTTCTCTCAAGGCAGACCGTGGGATTTGGTGACCCGGAGCTTTTCCGAGGTGTCGCCCATCCCTGCAGTCACTGCCCTTGAGACCAGACCTCAAACCTTGACGAGGAGCCTCCTGTCCTTGTGGCAGGAGCCCTCAAGACACAAGTGCAGGACTCGCTGTCCTGCCGTCTTGCCCGGACTTGAGTCTTGCAGGTGCCTTCCAGGCACGACTGCAGGACTTGCTGACTCGGAGCTTTTCCGAGCCATCTCTCCTGCAAGTAGCTATAAATCCAGTCCCTGCCATGGAGCAGCGACCCCCAAGAGTGCCCAAGTTGGCCTGGGTTGAGGAGGAGGAGGAAGGAGAAGGCCCTGGAGCTGTCCTGGCACAGGAGACTGAAGAGGTGCAGGAGTTCCAGGCACCACGGGAAGGTGAGTTGCAGAGCTCGGCCTTAGGGCTAGCGCCTGTTGCCAGCTTGGCCCCATCCCATTGCATGCCATGCCATCCCCTGGTGCTGTTCCTATGGAAAGGATGGGAGAGTGTTGAAGATGATATGGAGCAGCGACCCCCAAGAGTGCCCAAGCTGGCCTGGGTGCAGGAGGAGGAGGAGGAGGAAGAGGAAGAAGGCCCTGGAGCTGCCCCAGCACCAGAGACCGAAGAGGTGCAGCAGTTCCGGCCGCTGGAGGAGGGTGAGTGGCAGAGCTGGGCCACAGGGCTGGTGCCTGCGGCCATCTTGGCCCCATCCCATCCCATTGCATCCCATCTCATCCCATCCCACCCTGTCCTGTGGAGACACACCCATGGACAGCATAAAAGAGGGGCTGGGGCTGCCCCCCCAGCAGTGGCCGTGCTCCATCCCCTGGGGCATCCGCGGGGCTGTCCCTGCCTGGGGATCGCAGGGCTGGGCTGCGTTCTCCGGCCTCTCCCGCAGCCCCTCAGCTCTGGCTGCTCTTTGCCAGATGCAGCCATGGCCCAGACACAAGAGCAGGACCTTGGCGGTGGCCTCTTCCGCAGAACAGCGCAGGTACCTGCAGCCATCCCCAACTGGGCTGGGCCTGCTGGCACTGCTCAGCCCAGCAGCACGCCTGGAGCACTCCATGGAACATCCCCGATGTTTCTGTCTCCCGCCCTTCTCCTACAGCTGGTTTGCAGCTTCATCAAGAGAATTCGGGAAGAAGGGACCAGCGCCGTGGCCACTGGGCTCAGACCTTATTCATACATCTTCAACACCAAGGCCACTGCTGCCCTGCTGGATATGCTTGTAGAGGAGGGTTTTTACAGTCAAAAGCAAGTAAGCAGCCTGTGGCCAGGGTTTGATCCTCCAGGGATCGCTTGGCCTCCCAAGCCACGCTTGCTGATCACTCGAAGCCTTTGAGGCCATTGCAGCGTGCTGAGAAGGGAAGCACTTCTCTGGGGAAGCTGGGGACATTCCTGACTCCCTGTGGCAGCTTTCCAAGTCTCCCCTTGTGCTTTCTCCAGGTGCCTGCCATGGTGAGGTACATCCACCAGTGGCTCATGGCCAATCAGTTCTCTGAGCACAGGCTGAACAGGACCCTGCTGGATCTGAGCGAGGCACAGCCCGCTGACGTGGTCATTGCTCTCCTGCGTGTGGCCCCAACGTGTGACAGGTACGGGGCCCACGTGCCCAGAGGGCTCAGGGCTCCTCAGCCCATCAGCCTGCACAGCCTGGCCCAGGTGTCTGACCAACAGAGACTTCCAGGGTCCTGTCTACCTGGGACCTTTCCCAGCCCTGCTACATCGGTCCCCGAGCCTGCTGCCATGCCATGGCCCTCAGGGCCCTGTCCCCACAGGGCTGGGCTGCCTGGCTGCTGCTGCTGGCGAGGGGCAGCAGGCAGAGGCAGAGCTGGCAGCAAGCTCAGCTCCCCCCCACTGCTGCCCAGGCCACGGGGATGTGTCTGAGACCCCCGTGAGACAGAGCTGTCGCCCCGCAGAGCTGCTATGACCATGTGGAAGACCATCTTGTGCTCGCCCAGGACAGCGGAGCGGGCATACCAGATAGTCCTCGATGTGCTGGGGAACTGGCCAGAGCACAGCACGCGCACCTCTGATGGAGACAACACGGGTGTCTTTGCCCTGGCTGTGAGTTTCTGCAACTGGCCTTTGCTCAGCCCCTGGCAAGCCACCTCTTCAGCAGCTCAGTTTCCTCCTTCCCCAACTGCATCTCCCTGCCTCAGGCACTGGGCTGAAACCTGGCCTAGGGGCAGCTTCAGGGGCACCAGGCGTGGAGCTCCCCAGGGGTTTCCCCTGACCGCTCCCTGCCACACTCAGGCCCTGCCACCCGCACACCTCGGCACTGAGCGCTGTCTCAGGGTTCTCTGTCCTCTGCAGGCAACTGTGCTGATGTGGAAGATCCTTCAGATGCCCTGCGTCCCACATGTAGTGACGGTGCATTTCCCCCGCCTCTTTGTGCATCTGCTCTTCCAAGTGTTCTTCAGCACTTTGGAGATGCCAGAGGATCTCAATGCCTTCTGGAAGGGATGCCAGGAGCAACACGGCCTTGCCATCAGCCCCAACAGGTGCTCTATCCCACTCCTCCTGTCCCTGCCATGTCTCCACGGCACGAGCCAGTGCTCCCAGCGTGACCTGGGCTTTGCTGTGCACACAGCTTTGCAGTGCAGGCCCTGAAGTCCCTGCTGTGCCAAATGCATCGTGAGGAAGTGGTGGTGGAAATGGAACACAAGCGTGGCTGGGACAAGCTGCTCTCTGCTGACACCCACCACTATGCCGTGGGTCTGCTGGCCAGGTGAGACCCCCTTCTCCCCACTGCCTCTGGCATTTGTGCCCCGTGCTGAGGTTGCCCAACACAGTCCCCACTGTCGTGGGCCAGAGGGCCTCGTCACCGAGGGACGGCTAGGGAGACTGGAAAAGGCTGGGAAAGGAGGGTGCCCACAAGGAGTCACCTCCCCAAGGGCCCAGGTCCCCTATCCTTGCAGGATGGTGCTCAAAGATGTGAACTCTGTCAATCAGTCCTGGGAGATGTTTGTCCTCCCAGCTCACAGTCTGGGCTACTTTTTCACCCTGGCAGGGAGATGTCGTCTGCCTCTATCCCCTTGTGTTCCCGCATCGTTCCCTACCTGCTCCAGCTGCTCAGCACACAGGAGGCACGCTGGGATCTGCCTGCCCTGGCATTCCTTGTGGAGGTGAGCCTGATGGCCAAAAGTGCCTCCCTGCAGAGCTGCCTGCCACCTCTCTGCCCTCTCATAGCTGCAGCTGCCTGGGACGGTGCCCATGCCTTGTGCTGCTGCCCGGGCCCTGTTTCCTGTCTTGTTTCTGGGCTCCTGCCGGCTGCCTCCCCTGTCACTGCCCTGTGCCTTTCAGATCCTGGACTACCTGGACTTGAGCGAACGCAGCGCTAACAGAGTCCTGGAAATCTTCTCAAGGCACCTGCGGAGCGAGAGCAGGGACAAGCGTCACCTGGCGCTCAGGGCCCTTTTCAAGTTGATTGACGATCCCTCGATGGTGAGAAGTGGGCAGTGGCTGAAGCTGCGCCGGGAAACGCAGTCCCTTGGGCTCGGCTGGGCTTCGGGCCCCGAGGCAGCTGCTGCCAGCTCTCGTGCCTCCTGCTTCTTCCTGAGTGCTTTGGGACAGGCCTTTGGCCTCTTGGCCCTGTGGCAGCAGGGTGGCGTTTCACAGACTTGTCTTCCACACAGGCTGAAAAAATGCGGAGCCTGACTGAAAGTCTTGTAGATTTCCTGTGGGATGCAGATGGAGAGATAGTCAGGATGACAGTCATGGTGCTCAGCTTTATCGTCTTGGACAAGGACATGCTGATACCCAGCCCCATTGCCCTGCAGCTGGCTGAGGCGCTCCTGCCACTCTTTGACCACGTAAGGCTCTGTGCCCCCAGCCGAGGCCACTGGCTGCTGCCCAGACACTTGGTGCCCGGGGGATTCTCAGGCCTGCACCCTGCTGAGCCCCATGCAGACAGGGCTGAGGTCTTTTTTCCTTCCTTTCATATAGGATAATAGCCAGGTGCAGCTGGTGTCCATATTATTCTTCCGATCATTGATGACTCTTCTAACAGAAAAGGAAAAAAAGGCCCTGAAGTCACACGTGCACCACAGCCTGCTGCCTCTCTTCTTCCACTGCCATGACGAGAACCAGCAGGTGGCAGAGGTGAGGATTCCTGGGCTGCTGCTGTCACCCGGGGAGGGGGCTCGGCCGCCTCCTGCCCTGGCACCTTGCCGGCTGCAGCCTCCTCCTGGCCTTGGCACACGAATGCGGGCGGGTCCTGTGTCCTGACTTGTGGGGCCATCTGCGGGTCTCTGCTGCTCTCCAGGCTTCTTGGGCAACGCTGCTTTGTGCGGCCGAGTTCCTGAAGAGGAGAGATCTTGAAAGACCTGTGAAAAAGAAGAAGCTGTGGATGATCACCGAGTGCCTGGTAAGGACGGCTTGGAAGGCCCAGCCTCAGCCTGGAGAAGCCCCCTGTCCCCAGCGCTCGGTGTGTGGGGCTGGCAGCTGCGCCCCTGCCCAGTGCCGCCCCCGGGGGCCGCACGGCTTCTTCTTCAGGCTCCTGTGGTCCCGAGCCTGGTTCCGATGGAGCCCCGATCCACTGGGGCTGCAGGGCAGGGCGGCACCGCGGCTCCCTGGGCAGCAGCCGGCCCTCTGCCCCTTGCAGAGCTCGGCGCCAGCGGCTGCTGGCCGGGCCTCAGGGTTGGCCGGGCAGGCAGCGCCTGGCCGAGGGGCAGAGCCCGCGCCAACCCCTCCCTCCTGCCGCTCTCTCCAGCTGGCACAGGACAGGAACCGAGCGGCGGAGGACCTGCGTCGGGCCCTGCCGTACCTGCAGAGCCCACAGGAGCCCCTGCGAGCGGCGGCCATCAGGTTCATCGGTGAGCCACGAGCCCGGGCTCCCTCCCCGCCCCGCCACAGCTCGGCCCCGGCCCCGACTGCTGCCCCGGCAGCGGCACCCGGGCCCGGTGCCCTGGAGCCCCGCCTGCCCTCGGGGCTGCTGCTGCCGGCCTCTGGCAGCCGTGCCCTTGGGCTGAGTCAGGATGCGGCACGGGCCCGGGCTGAGCCCTGCCGGGGCGGGAGGGCGTGTGAGCACAGGGCTGGCAGCGCCGCTGGCAGGGAGCTGTGCCGCTGGGGCCCTGACAGGCTCTGTGTTCCCAGGGATGGCCGGGCGGCTCCTGAGGCGGCAGAAAGAAGACCTGCAGCTAATTTACAAATGTGAGTGAGGGCAGCGGGCTGTCAGCGGGGCTGCTGGGTGGAGCTGCAAGTCCTGGACTGTCTGCGAAGGTCTCTGCTCAATGTGCGGATGAGGGGCGGCGTGGGTGGATCACTCCGAGGTTTCACGTGGGGCATTCGTGGCCAGCAGCTTCGGGCTGATCCCCTTGGTCCCTGCTCCCTGCTGGCCATGGCAAGAGCCGGCTGGGATGGCCCTGGCCGGGGGCTCTCCGTGGGCCTCCGCAGGTCTGGGAATCTGACCGTGGCTCTGTTCATCTCTCTTCCAGCCCTTAAGAACGTGGTTTGTGACACCAGCCCTGCCATCGGAAACCTGGCAATTCAAACATTTTACATCACCCAGGCAGTAGAGACGGCTCGATATTCCATCTTGGAGAACCTGCAAGTTCAGCTGCGCAGGGCATGGAGGACACGGCCTCGTCTGTTGGGCCTCAGCTGGCTGCGCTGCTGGAGCTCTGCTGGCAACTGACCCGGCAGGCTCTGTCTGCTGGGACCACCTGAACCAGCAGAGATTTTTTTTTGTTTCTTAAATATTGTTCTTTTCTTCTTTTCATTTTCTTTTAGGATATAAATATAGTATATATTATAATAGGCAGTCACTTCCCAAGACCTTTATCTTGCTGCCCATGGTGTACAGGGCATAGAGGAAGCGGGGAAAATGTGATTCCACTTGGGGAATCACAGCTCAGCAAGCTGCCCAGGCATGCAGTGGTGCAGGGAAAATGGCCAGAAACCCTTGGCCTTTGGTGGTTCTGCTGAAGGCACAAATGCTGTCTCAGCCAGGAAGCGCCGCCATCTGTGTCCTCGTGCCCGTGTGGTGCTGGCTGGGTTGCTGAGGGCTCCCACGTGCCTCTTGATCCTGCTCCTCTGGAGCTCCTGTGGGGCTGTGGCGCTGCTGCTGGTCCACGCTGGGGGAGACTCTGAGGGAACAGGGCACTGGGAGGCTGTAAATGGATGAGGGTCTGTGGAGGCCCAGGCGGGACAAAAGCGTGGGAAGGCGTGAGGGGCATGTGTGGAGGCTGGAGGCTCCAAAGGGGACAGGAGGCCCCTGAAAGGCTGGACCGGTGGGAAGACCTGAGGAATTGGGTGTCAGAGGGCATAAGCAGCCCCCGGGCAGCCACCTTTTTCCTGACAGCCGGCCGACCTGGCACTTCCCCAGAATGTCTCCCAGGCCTGCAGCAGAAGCCCTCGAGGCTGGGACAACACCCCTCCAGGAGGGTGCGGACAGCCCAAGGTGTGCCCAGGCTGGGCTGGCTGGGGACATGCAGGGCAGGGGGGTGCTGCCAGGCCACGGCCACTGGGTGCCTGCGATAAGGGGCAGTGGGCAGAGGCAGGGCTGGCCGCCAGCCCGGGCCCTCGCGGCTGCCCAGGACACGGTGCTGTGACTGAGGCTCCCCTGACACAGAGCTCGGGGTCCGCAGAGCTGCTGCCACCAAGGGGAGGGTGGTGATGTCTCCTCCAGCAGGGCTGCCCAGTCGCTGCTGCTGAAGCGACTCAGGAGCCCACAGAAACAGCAGCAGAGTGTGCACAGGAACAGCAGCAGAGTGTGCACAGGAACAGCAGCAGCCCCAACGTCAGCACCTGCACAGTGAGGCGTCCGCAGCAGCCGGGTGCCAAACCGGGGGAGGCTGTGGGCACAGTTGCCTTTGGTTTGGCAGAAGGCTTCAGCAGAATTGGCCACAATGGCTTTCTCTTCACTTGCCAGCCTCACAGCAACGCTTGACAGCTTCAGCTGCAGCCTGTGCCCCTGACTGACTTGGATGGCCGTGCTTGAGGGCGGGCTCGCCTTCCACACTCAGGTGTCCCAAGGCAGCGGCATCAGCGCCATCGTGAGAGAGAGAGTAAGAGACTCTGATGGGACATGAGCCCTGTGCTGCAGCTGCCCTCCATCTCTTCTGTCCAGGCACCTTAAAGACACATGAAACAAAATCCTGGACTTGCTTGGAACAAAGGAGTAAGCAGCATGCACTGAAAAAAAGCAGGGACTTACATGGCTTAGTTTTCCACTCCACTTGGAGAATCACAGAATCTCAGAACATTTTGTGTTGCAAAGTATCATAAACATCATCCACTTCCAACCACCCTGCCATGGGCACAGGTGGTGTGCAGACACAACTGTCACTAGAATTGGAAGAACACTTCTCCATGTTGACCTTTTCCTCTCCTGGATTTCAAGCAAAGATGAAAAAATCATCTGGTGAATCACAAATGAATATTGTAGCTCACAGAACTGGCAGCAGGAGTCTCCTGTGGCCCACGGTGTGTCCATTCAGCCATTGTTAGATCGTCCAGTTGGAGCTCAGCCCGGTGCAGCCCAGGCACAGGCACCAGGCTGGTCCATTTCAGCATCCCAAAGTCTTTGTGGCTCCCTGTGCACCCATTGCTTCCTGAATCCATTCTTGAATTCCCAGTTACTGCTGTGCAGGACATGAGAACACAGGAATAGCTTGTTTGGCTCATTCTTGTGTTTGCTGCTCCTGCCTAAAGGAATCATCAGGACTATATGCTGATGTCATGGTATAGCCCAACAGCAAAGACTTCTTCTGTAGTGTCTAAAACTCAAACCTTGTGTGACTGTTCAGACACTCTAAAATCCAGGGTGAAGATGACAGCTTTGGTATGGAAGAATCCTAGAAATTTTGATATGTGATTTTTCTAGTCAAGGATTTGAATGCCAATGTGGAAACTACAAAAATCTTCAAACTGGTTTTCATTGGCAACCCCTTTGAAATGGCATCAGCACACCTACAGGGGACAGGGTATGACAGCGGGGACAGTACTTGGCAATTCATGGCTTCAAGTGTGGGAGATAAATATTTTGCCCGGGTTCAAGCTGAAGTTCAAGTTTTCCCAGGATTTTGATTGATTGGTCATTGCAGGTCAATTTAATAAATGCAAAAGGATGGAAAAGCACAATTTCTGGAGATTGTGCACTAGGGAGAAAATAGGAAGAAAACCTTGAAAACAGTCGGCAGGCTTTGGAAAAATTCTAAAAAGATGTGGGCTTTGGCTGCCCTCTGGCACAGAAGCCCCCCAGGGGTACAGGTCTCTGGGGCAGGAGACGAGTGCCAGCACTGCCAGGGCTCGGGTGGGGTGGCAGGTCTGCCTTGGCGGGGACTCTGCCACACCTGCTGATTTCAGTGCTGGCCGGGCCCCAGGGCTCAGAGCAGCATTCGTGCCCTGGCCCACACGTTCCTTGTCTGTGTCACACCTGCAGGTTTAGAATGGCCACCAGCTGGGACGTGTCCCAAGGAGGCCGTGCCAGCTTCTGTGCAAGGCCCCGTGCCCTTCCTGCTGCGGCTGCGTCGGCAGCCCTGGGGGCTCCTTCTGCTGCCCTGAGCCTGCAGAGCAGGGCAGCGTTGGCTGATGGTTTGAGGCATTCCTAAAGATCCTGTTGGGCTGTCTTAGACCCTTTGGGCAAGAGATTCCTCCCAACCTGGGCCATTTTTGGGGGGATGGGGGCAGGGGGAACCAGGGCAGCTGGCAGGGTGCGTGAGGGCCCTTTGTGACATATGGTCACCATGGGATGGAAAGGGACAGGGTGTCAGAGGGCCCTTTGTGACATGTGGTGGCATAGGAGCTGGCGGTGACAGGACCACGCCACAGTGCTCGGTGCACGCGACGGGACAGGACGCGTCAGAGCGGTGCTGTGAGGAGCCCCCGCACAGCACACTCGTTTGTGTCGGACCCGGAGCTTTTCCGAAGCGTTATTCCAACAGGTGACCTCGAGGCCAGACCACAGGGCTTGCTGACCTGTGGCCTTGCCGAGGCTTCTTTCTTAAGGTTCTGTCAAGGGCAGACCGTGGGACTTGGTGACCCGGGGCTTTTCCGAGGTGTCGCCCATCCCTGCAGTCACTGCCCTTGAGACCAGACCTCAAATCTTGACGAGGAGCCTCCTGTCCTTGTGGCAGGAGCCCTCAAGACACAAGTGCAGGACTTGCTGTCCTGCCGTCTTGCCAGGACTTGAGTCTTGCAGGTGCCTTCCAGGCACGACTGCAGCACTTGCTGACCTGTGGCCTTGCCGAGGCTTCTCAAGGTTCTCTCAAGGCAGACCGTGGGATTTGGTGACCCGGAGCTTTTCCGAGGTGTCGCCCATCCCTGCAGTCACTGCCCTTGAGACCAGACCTCAAACCTTGACGAGGAGCCTCCTGTCCTTGTGGCAGGAGCCCTCAAGACACAAGTGCAGGACTCGCTGTCCTGCCGTCTTGCCCGGACTTGAGTCTTGCAGGTGCCTTCCAGGCACGACTGCAGGACTTGCTGACTCGGAGCTTTTCCGAGCCATCTCTCCTGCAAGTAGCTATAAATCCAGTCCCTGCCATGGAGCAGCGACCCCCAAGAGTGCCCAAGTTGGCCTGGGTTGAGGAGGAGGAGGAAGGAGAAGGCCCTGGAGCTGTCCTGGCACAGGAGACTGAAGAGGTGCAGGAGTTCCAGGCACCACGGGAAGGTGAGTTGCAGAGCTCGGCCTTAGGGCTAGCGCCTGTTGCCAGCTTGGCCCCATCCCATTGCATGCCATGCCATCCCCTGGTGCTGTTCCTATGGAAAGGATGGGAGAGTGTTGAAGATGATATGGAGCAGCGACCCCCAAGAGTGCCCAAGCTGGCCTGGGTGCAGGAGGAGGAGGAGGAGGAAGAGGAAGAAGGCCCTGGAGCTGCCCCAGCACCAGAGACCGAAGAGGTGCAGCAGTTCCGGCCGCTGGAGGAGGGTGAGTGGCAGAGCTGGGCCACAGGGCTGGTGCCTGCGGCCATCTTGGCCCCATCCCATCCCATTGCATCCCATCTCATCCCATCCCACCCTGTCCTGTGGAGACACACCCATGGACAGCATAAAAGAGGGGCTGGGGCTGCCCCCCCAGCAGTGGCCGTGCTCCATCCCCTGGGGCATCCGCGGGGCTGTCCCTGCCTGGGGATCGCAGGGCTGGGCTGCGTTCTCCGGCCTCTCCCGCAGCCCCTCAGCTCTGGCTGCTCTTTGCCAGATGCAGCCATGGCCCAGACACAAGAGCAGGACCTTGGCGGTGGCCTCTTCCGCAGAACAGCGCAGGTACCTGCAGCCATCCCCAACTGGGCTGGGCCTGCTGGCACTGCTCAGCCCAGCAGCACGCCTGGAGCACTCCATGGAACATCCCCGATGTTTCTGTCTCCCGCCCTTCTCCTACAGCTGGTTTGCAGCTTCATCAAGAGAATTCGGGAAGAAGGGACCAGCGCCGTGGCCACTGGGCTCAGACCTTATTCATACATCTTCAACACCAAGGCCACTGCTGCCCTGCTGGATATGCTTGTAGAGGAGGGTTTTTACAGTCAAAAGCAAGTAAGCAGCCTGTGGCCAGGGTTTGATCCTCCAGGGATCGCTTGGCCTCCCAAGCCACGCTTGCTGATCACTCGAAGCCTTTGAGGCCATTGCAGCGTGCTGAGAAGGGAAGCACTTCTCTGGGGAAGCTGGGGACATTCCTGACTCCCTGTGGCAGCTTTCCAAGTCTCCCCTTGTGCTTTCTCCAGGTGCCTGCCATGGTGAGGTACATCCACCAGTGGCTCATGGCCAATCAGTTCTCTGAGCACAGGCTGAACAGGACCCTGCTGGATCTGAGCGAGGCACAGCCCGCTGACGTGGTCATTGCTCTCCTGCGTGTGGCCCCAACGTGTGACAGGTACGGGGCCCACGTGCCCAGAGGGCTCAGGGCTCCTCAGCCCATCAGCCTGCACAGCCTGGCCCAGGTGTCTGACCAACAGAGACTTCCAGGGTCCTGTCTACCTGGGACCTTTCCCAGCCCTGCTACATCGGTCCCCGAGCCTGCTGCCATGCCATGGCCCTCAGGGCCCTGTCCCCACAGGGCTGGGCTGCCTGGCTGCTGCTGCTGGCGAGGGGCAGCAGGCAGAGGCAGAGCTGGCAGCAAGCTCAGCTCCCCCCCACTGCTGCCCAGGCCACGGGGATGTGTCTGAGACCCCCGTGAGACAGAGCTGTCGCCCCGCAGAGCTGCTATGACCATGTGGAAGACCATCTTGTGCTCGCCCAGGACAGCGGAGCGGGCATACCGGATAGTCCTCGATGTGCTGGGGAACTGGCCAGAGCACAGCACGCGCACCTCTGATGGAGACAACACGGGTGTCTTTGCCCTGGCTGTGAGTTTCTGCAACTGGCCTTTGCTCAGCCCATGGCAAGCCACCTCTTCAGCAGCTCTGTTTCCTCCTTCCCCAACTGCATCTCCCTGCCTCAGGCACTGGGCTGAAACCTGGCCTAGGGGCAGCTTCAGGGGCACCAGGCGTGGAGCTCCCCAGGGGTTTCCCCTGACCGCTCCCTGCCACACTTAGGCCCTGCCACCCGCACACCTCGGCACTGAGCGCTGTCTCAGGGTTCTCTGTCCTCTGCAGGCAACTGTGCTGATGTGGAAGATCCTTCAGATGCCCTGCGTCCCACATGTAGTGACGGTGCATTTCCCCCGCCTCTTTGTGCATCTGCTCTTCCAAGTGTTCTTCAGCACTTTGGAGATGCCAGAGGATCTCAATGCCTTCTGGAAGGGATGCCAGGAGCAACACGGCCTTGCCATCAGCCCCAACAGGTGCTCTATCCCACTCCTCCTGTCCCTGCCATGTCTCCACGGCACGAGCCAGTGCTCCCAGCGTGACCTGGGCTTTGCTGTGCACACAGCTTTGCAGTGCAGGCCCTGAAGTCCCTGCTGTGCCAAATGCATCGTGAGGAAGTGGTGGTGGAAATGGAACACAAGCGTGGCTGGGACAAGCTGCTCTCTGCTGACACCCACCACTATGCCGTGGGTCTGCTGGCCAGGTGAGACCCCCTTCTCCCCACTGCCTCTGGCATTTGTGCCCCGTGCTGAGGTTGCCCAACACAGTCCCCACTGTCGTGGGCCAGAGGGCCTCGTCACCGAGGGACGGCTAGGGAGACTGGAAAAGGCTGGGAAAGGAGGGTGCCCACAAGGAGTCACCTCCCCAAGGGCCCAGGTCCCCTATCCTTGCAGGATGGTGCTCAAAGATGTGAACTCTGTCAATCAGTCCTGGGAGATGTTTGTCCTCCCAGCTCACAGTCTGGGCTACTTTTTCACCCTGGCAGGGAGATGTCGTCTGCCTCTATCCCCTTGTGTTCCCGCATCGTTCCCTACCTGCTCCAGCTGCTCAGCACACAGGAGGCACGCTGGGATCTGCCTGCCCTGGCATTCCTTGTGGAGGTGAGCCTGATGGCCAAAAGTGCCTCCCTGCAGAGCTGCCTGCCACCTCTCTGCCCTCTCATAGCTGCAGCTGCCTGGGACGGTGCCCATGCCTTGTGCTGCTGCCCGGGCCCTGTTTCCTGTCTTGTTTCTGGGCTCCTGCCGGCTGCCTCCCCTGTCACTGCCCTGTGCCTTTCAGATCCTGGACTACCTGGACTTGAGCGAACGCAGCGCTAACAGAGTCCTGGAAATCTTCTCAAGGCACCTGCGGAGCGAGAGCAGGGACAAGTGTCACCTGGCACTCAGGGCCCTTTTCAAGTTGATTGACGATCCCTCGATGGTGAGAAGTGGGCAGTGGCTGAAGCTGCGCCGGGAAACGCAGTCCCTTGGGCTCGGCTGGGCTTCGGGCCCCGAGGCAGCTGCTGCCAGCTCTCCTGCCTCCTGCTTCTTCCTGAGTGCTTTGGGACAGGCCTTTGGCCTCTTGGCCCTGTGGCAGCAGGGTGGCGTTTCACAGACTTGTCTTCCACACAGGCTGAAAAAATGCGGAGCCTGACTGAAAGTCTTGTAGATTTCCTGTGGGATGCAGATGGAGAGATAGTCAGGATGACAGTCGTGGTGCTCAGCTTTATCGTCTTGGACAAGGACATGCTGATACCCAGCCCCATTGCCCTGCAGCTGGCTGAGGCGCTCCTGCCACTCTTTGACCACGTAAGGCTCTGTGCCCCCAGCCGAGGCCACTGGCTGCTGCCCAGACACTTGGTGCCCTGGGGATTCTCAGGCCTGCGCCCTGCTGAGCCCCATGCAGACAGGGCTGAGGTCTTTTTTCCTTCCTTCCTTTCATATAGGATAATAGCCAGGTGCAGCTGGTGTCCATATTATTCTTCCGATCATTGATGACTCTTCTAACAGAAAAGGAAAAAAAGGCCCTGAAGTCACACGTGCACCACAGCCTGCTGCCTCTCTTCTTCCACTGCCATGACGAGAACCAGCAGGTGGCAGAGGTGAGGATTCCTGGGCTGCTGCTGTCACCCGGGGAGGGGGCTCGGCCGCCTCCTGCCCTGGCACCTTGCCGGCTGCAGCCTCCTCCTGGCCTTGGCACACGAATGCGGGCGGGTCCTGTGTCCTGACTTGTGGGGCCATCTGCGGGTCTCTGCTGCTCTCCAGGCTTCTTGGGCAACGCTGCTTTGTGCGGCCGAGTTCCTGAAGAGGAGAGATCTTGAAAGACCTGTGAAAAAGAAGAAGCTGTGGATGATCACCGAGTGCCTGGTAAGGACGGCTTGGAAGGCCCAGCCTCAGCCTGGAGAAGCCCCCTGTCCCCAGCGCTCGGTGTGTGGGGCTGGCAGCTGCGCCCCTGCCCAGTGCCGCCCCCGGGGGCCGCACGGCTTCTTCTTCAGGCTCCTGTGGTCCCGAGCCTGGTTCCGATGGAGCCCCGATCCACTGGGGCTGCAGGGCAGGGCGGCACCGCGGCTCCCTGGGCAGCAGCCGGCCCTCTGCCCCTGGCAGAGCTCGGCGCCAGCGGCTGCTGGCCGGGCCTCAGGGTTGGCCGGGCAGGCAGCGCCTGGCCGAGGGGCAGAGCCCGCGCCAACCCCTCCCTCCTGCCGCTCTCTCCAGCTGGCACAGGACAGGAACCGAGCGGCGGAGGACCTGCGTCGGGCCCTGCCGTACCTGCAGAGCCCACAGGAGCCCCTGCGAGCGGCGGCCATCAGGTTCATCGGTGAGCCACGAGCCCGGGCTCCCTCCCCGCCCCGCCACAGCTCGGCCCCGGCCCCGACTGCTGCCCCGGCAGCGGCACCCGGGCCCCACGCCCTGGAGCCCTGCCTCCCCTCGGGGCTGCTGCTGCCGGCCTCTGGCAGCCGTGCCCTTGCGCTGAGTCAGGATGCGGCACGGGCCCGGGCTGAGCCCTGCCGGGGCGGGAGGGCGTGTGGCCACAGGGCTGGCAGCGCCGCTGGCAGGGAGCTGTGCCGCTGGGGCCCTGACAGGCTCTGTGTTCCCAGGGATGGCCGGGCGGCTCCTGAGGCGGCAGAAAGAAGACCTGCAGCTAATTTACAAATGTGAGTGAGGGCAGCGGGCTGTCAGCGGGGCTGCTGGGTGGAGCTGCAAGTCCTGGACTGTCTGCGAAGGTCTCTGCTCAATGTGCGGATGAGGGGCGGCGTGGGTGGATCACTCCGAGGTTTCACGTGGGGCATTCGTGGCCAGCAGCTTCGGGCTGATCCCCTTGGTCCCTGCTCCCTGCTGGCCATGGCAAGAGCCGGCTGGGATGGCCCTGGCCGGGGGCTCTCCGTGGGCCTCCGCAGGTCTGGGAATCTGACCGTGGCTCTGTTCATCTCTCTTCCAGCCCTTAAGAACGTGGTTTGTGACACCAGCCCTGCCATCGGAAACCTGGCAATTCAAACATTTTACATCACCCAGGCAGTAGAGACGGCTCGATATTCCATCTTGGAGAACCTGCAAGTTCAGCTGCGCAGGGCATGGAGGACACGGCCTCGTCTGTTGGGCCTCAGCTGGCTGCGCTGCTGGAGCTCTGCTGGCAACTGACCCGGCAGGCTCTGTCTGCTGGGGCCACCTGAACCAGCAGAGATTTTTTTTTGTTTCTTAAATATTGTTCTTTTCTTCTTTTCATTTTCTTTTAGGATATAAATATAGTATATATTATAATAGGCAGTCACTTCCCAAGACCTTTATCTTGCTGCCCATGGTGTACAGGGCATAGAGGAAGCGGGGAAAATGTGATTCCACTTGGGGAATCACAGCTCAGCAAGCTGCCCAGGCATGCAGTGGTGCAGGGAAAATGGCCAGAAACCCTTGGCCTTTGGTGGTTCTGCTGAAGGCACAAACCCTGTCTCAGCCAGGAAGCGCCGCCATCTGTGTCCTCGTGCCCGTGTGGTGCTGGCTGGGTTGCTGAGGGCTCCCACGTGCCTCTTGATCCTGCTCCTCTGGAGCTCCTGTGGGGCTGTGGCGCTGCTGCTGGTCCACGCTGGGGGAGACTCTGAGGGAACAGGGCACTGGGAGGCTGTAAATGGATGAGGGTCTGTGGAGGCCCAGGCGGGACAAAAGCGTGGGAAGGCGTGAGGGGCATGTGTGGAGGCTGGAGGCTCCAAAGGGGACAGGAGGCCCCTGAAAGGCCGGACCGGTGGGAAGACCTGAGGAATTGGGTGTCAGAGGGCATAAGCAGCCCCCAGGCAGCCACCTTTTTCCTGACAGCCGGCCGACCTGGCACTTCCCCAGAATGTCTCCCAGGCCTGCAGCAGAAGCCCTCGAGGCTGGGACAACACCCCTCCAGGAGGGTGTGGACAGCCCAAGGTGTGCCCAGGCTGGGCTGGCTGGGGACATGCAGGGCAGGGGGGTGCTGCCGGCCCATGGCCACTGGGTGCCTGCGATAAGGGGCAGTGGGCAGAGGCAGGGCTGGCCGCCAGCCCGGGCCCTCGCGGCTGCCCAGGACACGGTGCTGTGACTGAGGCTCCCCTGACACAGAGCTCGGGGTCCGCAGAGCTGCTGCCACCAAGGGGAGGGTGGTGATGTCTCCTCCAGCAGGGCTGCCCAGTCGCTGCTGCTGAAGCGACTCAGGAGCCCACAGAAACAGCAGCAGAGTGTGCACAGGAACAGCAGCAGAGTGTGCACAGAAACAGCAGCAGCCCCAACGTCGGCACCTGCACAGTGAGGCGTCTGCAGCAGCTGAGTGCCAAACAGGGGGAGGCTGTGGGCACAGTTGCCTTTGGTTTGGCAAAAGGCTTCAGCAGAATTGACCACAATGGCTTTCTCTTCACTTGCCAGCCTCACAGCAACGCTTGGCAGCTTCAGCTGCAGCCTGTGCCCCTGACTGACTTGGATGGGCGTGCTTGAGGGCGGGCTCGCCTTCCACCTGTCATGTGTTGTTGTAGTGCGTCTAAAAATCTTGGTATCTCCCAAGAGTAAAACTCACCTCTGTTTTGTGTAATGTTAGTTCCTACCTGAGAACCTTCTCCCTTCCCCCTTCCCATTGGCTGTGACCTCTCTGTATCCCCCGATCACCCGCACCCCTTTGTATAAGAGATAAGATCCAGGGCATTTCTGTCTCTTTCTTGCCCCGGATGGACGACAGACAATAAACCTGCAATTTGGATTATTCCAGCAAGTTTGGGCCTCCTGTGTCTAGATACTTTGAGTCCGTGTTGTATCCACTTATCCCTCCGGCCCCTGTTCCCCAGGGAGAAGGGGCAGGGAGAGAGAGAGTTACACCCCTTGCTCCTGCAGAGGGGCAGGGAGAGGGGTGTCCCGGCCCTGCCTCCCGATGGGGGGGTGCCAGCCTACCGAGCCTGGCGTGGCAGGGTGCGGGCCCCCGCCTGGCTCCTGCAGGGGAGGAGCTGGGTCTCTCCACAGGCTTGGTGAGGGAATGGAGCCCCCAGAGCCCGGCGTGGGGGGGTGCAGGCAGAGAAACCCAGGGAATACCAGCCCTGGAGAAGATGAAGGTATGCTAACAGCGGCTCCTGTGGTATACAATAGCAGCTGATATTCAAGTCAGTTATGTTAATATTAACCAGCTCCCATCTGATAGTTTCTTACAGTTTGTAGATCGACTGAGACTACAGATACAGAGACAAGTTAAAGAACCAGTGGCCCAGACAGAACTGCTTCAAGAAATGGCCCAAAGAAATGCCAACGACGCTTGTCGTAGAGCAATTCTGAGTCTACCTATTAACCCTCCACCCACCATAGCAGATATGATTGAAGCCATGTGCCCAGAAAGCAGACTTGTACAGCGTACACGGCAAGAAACCAGGCAACCCAAGGACAGTGGCAGCAGTGACACCAGGAATGAATAAGCCACAGATGTCACCAGAACAGCTGCAGCACATCGTCTGTTTCCAGTGCAAGAGGCCAGGACATTTTGCAAGGAACTGTCCTCAAACCCAGCAACAAGGGAAACACTAGAAAGAAGCTCTAGCCAGTCAACCAAGAAACTAAAGTCTCAGCGCTTTTCTGTCAAGCGCAGAGACATAAAAATGACAGACCTGAAGCAGAAAAAAGACTCTATTTTAATGGGAAAAGGGGAGGAAAGGGAGCGGGCTGAGAGGCTGCAGAAATATAATTGTGAGGAACGTTTGCCTAATAAGGTCTGGCAACCGCAAAATTGATTCAGTAAGTGATTTGTAACTTGTCATGAGGTGACTTTACCTTTAAGGTGGTTTTAAGAGCTAAGGAAGTTGAAGCTGCTGGTGGCTGATGAGAGTCTTTTCTTCTGACCAATTATCGGTCATTACTGGGAATTGACAGCAGTTTTGACCATTGAAAAGGGAGATCAACTTGTGAACCCTACCTTAAGATGTAAAGTCAGAGCACTCTTGGGCTCTTTGTTTCCTGGCTGTGAAAGGTAACAGAGCTCCAGGCCTCCCGTTCTCTGCCCGGCCACGTGGCCGGGCGGGGGCTGGGCTGGACCCAGCGGCTCTCGGCCGGGAGATGGGGGCTTGCGGGGGGCTTTCCCCGGGCTCTGGCCAAGCCAAGCCGATCTCTGGCTCGGCTGCAGGTTTTGCTGTGACTAAATTTACTAGAGACTGCCGAGTGAAGAAAGAAAGAGGCTCTGAACCTGCGGCGGGCTAAGGCGGCGACTACACTTTCCAGAACAGCCATGAGGAATCTTCTATCAATGACAGCTCCAGCTCCTGCACTGACAGAAGTCACAGAACCATCTACAAAGCCTGGGCAAGATTTTAACCCTTTCATTACCCAGATGAGACTTGCAGATTAATCTTTTTATCCAGAGAGGGAAAAAGAGAGTGATCAACATGAAAAGAGACTTTATAAACTACCAGTGACAGAAAAGAAAAGAAGCTTCAGAAAAGGTAGAGAATAAGGAGGTGCTTTAATTAAGATGAAATATTTTTCTGTTCAAGTTATGGAGATGGACATAAAGTCCTGAAAGAACTCCTTTAATTCATGATAGAGTATGTAGGGGGGAATAAAGTGTTCAAAGTGTAAATTTTGAGTAAAAAGTAGAGTAATTGTGGTACAGTGAAGTGCTGGAGGATTTGAAGCCTTAAGAGGCAATGAGAAAACTTTTTTCTAGTGAAGCTTACAGAGACAGATGAAGAAGACTTTTGCTTTTGAATAACTCGTCCTTAAAATGCCATCCCTAGACTCATGGCCCATACACACTTCAGAGTGATGTGAAATGGGAGGAGTGAGCTCTGATAACAGCAGTTCTGGGCAGCTGACATCAGGGCAATAGAAAACTATAACAGAAGTAGTTTTCTAGTGAGAAACTCCATAAATTAACAGAAAGAGACTTCTGTTTCTCTACAAAGACTGGTGAAAAGACTGTAGCAGGAATTGGGACTGTTCTAACCATCCAAGTTCCAAAGTTTTTGTCTCTGTGGTCATGTGAACAAGGGAATAGTGGGTAGTGGGGGATAAAAAAGGTTTTTCTGGAAGTTTATTCTGTTGTTCTTATTATTGTAGTTTGTGAATAAACGTTCTTTATTCCTTTTAAGTTTTATGCCTGTTTTGCTCTTGTTCTAATCCATATCTCACAGCAAGAAATAAGTAATTTTCTTAGTTACTGGTTTAAAACCACGACATAACTTCTAAAGCTTTTTGCTTCAGATCTGATCGTTGGACTGTCATTGGAGTAGACTTGCAGGATAATTCACAAGACCCGTCTGGACTGGATAGTAGGTATTTTGCTATTGGAGACACAGCACATTCACCAATAGAGATTGAGGTGGCTCCCATGACAATTAAGGGAGACCTAACACACCTCACTCTCTTAGCTAGGTGCCCTCAACCACCTTTCTATGTAGACAAAGGGCAGGTAATAGCCCAGGTGATCCCTGTTCCAACAGAAATCCCAGTAGATGACAAAGCACCAGGAGTCTACTGGGCAGAAGTAGTGGGTGAAGACAAACCCATTATGGGATGGAACTTAACACATAAATCAGAACATCTCCATGTAGAAGGGTTAATTGATACTGGGGCAGATGTGACTATCATACCTGAAAAGGTGTGGCCCTCACATTGGGAACTGTAACCCATGGCAGGAAAAATACAGGGTGTTGGAGGAATGAAACTGGCTAAAATTGCTAAAGGTATCGTCCAGATTGAAGGTCCGGAGGGTAGGTTAGCTAGTGTCCGACCTTTTGTTATTGACTACAAGTGCCCGCTGTGGGGAAGAGACACCATGTCCCAGTGGGGAGTGAAATTATCAATTCCTGAGACACCTCTGGATTTTTGATGGAGGCCACTGTAGAGTGTCCGGTCCAAAAGTTATCTTGGTGTCCTGGTTTAGGGCAGATTTGGGAGAAAACCTCCAGTGGGGCTCCCCCAGGGAAGCAAACCCACGTGGCCCTTTTCTCCCACCCTCCAACCGGTTCGGGAAGAGATTTCTCTGAGAGAAGTGGAAAAAACCTGTTTATTTCACATCCACAGCACTACCCGGCACAAGAATGAACGATATCAAATTACAAAACCTCTTGCCGTTCAGAAGAGATGACAAACTTCAGAGGGTCTCTTTGCTGTGGGTGTTTGCTCTGTTATCAGTCTCTCTGGTGTTGGAAAATGCCGCTGCCCAGGCTGGGCTCCCGGTAGTCCACGGGTGAAAGCTCCCGGTGCTCCCTCGAGTCCCCAGTTCAGAGCAGGTTCGATTTGTTTCAGAAAAGGGGAAAGAAAACAGTCCAGGAAGACCTCTCTGCTCCGGCTAGCTGGAAAGCCAAAGCGATCTGTGTCTTGTTGTCTGTCTGTGTGGAAGTCAAAACTCCCGATGCGGGGGGAGCAAGTACAGTCTCTGATAACAGACTCGGTGCTTCTTTTCCACTCACTTTTACTCTTAGATGAAATTTTAAGAATACAAAACCTGTGTCTGGGTTAGGTGGATGAATGGGGATACAATTTAACCTCCTAATCAACCCAAGACACTTGGGTAGATAATAATCCAGTTTGAGTGAACCAGTGGCCTCTCAGCAGACAAAAACTTGGGGCGCCAGAAAAGTTAGTAGAACAATAATTGGCCAAATGACACATAGTAGAAACAATCAGCCCTTGGAATTCCCCGGTGTTTGTAATAAAAAAGCCAGGGAAGGATAAATGGCACCTCCTTCAGGATTTGAGAGAAAGAAACAAAAAAATAGAGGACATGGGGTCTCTTCAACCAGGTATGCCATCCCCAACTATGTTACCACAAAATTGGCTCCTAGCAGTACTGGATATTAAAGACTGGTTTTTTCAAATTCCCCTGGGCCCAGCTGATGCGCCAAGGTTTGCCTTTTCCATTCCCACAATTAACCGAGAAGCCCCAATGAAAGGGTACCACTGGACAGTTATTACCTCAGGGGATGAAAGCAAGCCCCTTCATCTGCCAGTGGTATGTGGGGTCTTTGCCGTCCTCAGTGCGTGCTGAAAAGAGAGATGCCATCATTTTGCATTACATGGACGATGTTTTGGTATGCTGTCCCAAACACAACATGCTGCAAGACACCCTTGATGTAGTGGTTAAAGTTTTAACCTCTGCTGGATTCTAATTGCAGGAAGACAAAGTTCAAAGGATGCCACCTTGGAAATACCTGGGCCTGGAAATTACCGCAAGGATGGTTGCTGCACAAAAATTGGAAATTATTGGTAATCCTAAAACTCTAGCAGATCTCCATTCCCTATGCGGGTCACTAAACCGGGTCAGACCCTGGCTAGGTCTCACCAATGAGGACCTGGGCCCCCTGCTCAATTTATTGAAAGGGGAGAGAGAGCTGCTGTCTCCCAGGGAGCTGACTCAAGAAGCAAAAATTGTGATTGAAAAGGCACAAAAGGCCTTGACAGAAAGACAGGCACAGCGCTTCAAACCTGAGCTGCCTTTCAAATTTATTGTCCTGGGCAAATTGCCACACCTACCTGGGTTAATATTCCAGTGGGCCGAGGGGCAGACAGATCCACTCTTAATAACAGAATGGGTTTTCCTCTCCCATCAATGACCCAAAACTATCACCAAGCCACAAGAGCTGATGGCTCAGCTGATTCAGTTGGCCAGGGTAAGGCTGCATGAACTGGCAGGTTGTGACTTTATGTGTATTCACCTCCCAGTCAGGCTCTCTGGAGAAGGCAAAAACTCCCCTGAGAGACTGACCAAAGAGATGTTTGAGCATCTGCTGCAGAGCAATGCTAACCTCCAGTTTGCTCTGGACAGCTCTAGTGGGCAAATTTCAGTTCATGCGCCAGCACACGAATTGTTTCATGAGGAATTCCACCTCATTCCTTGTGAGAAAAGGAGCCAAAGGCCACTCAAAGCTCTCACAGTGTTCACTGATGCATCTGGGACATCTCACAAGTCGGTGATGACTTGGAGAAATCCACAGACTCAGCTTTGGGAAGCTGATGTTGAGTTTGTAGAGGGGTCACCCCAGATAGCTGAACTGGCTGCGGCCATTAGAGCCTTTGAGAAGTTTTCAGAACCGATTAATTTGGTTACTGACTCAGCCTACGTAGCAGGAGTGGTGTCCAGAGCGGAGCAGGCAGTTCTCAAGGACATTGAGAACGAACATCTCTTTAGATTGCTTTCAAAACTGATTTATTTGGTTTCAAATCGAGAACAACCTTTCTATGTGATGCTTATAAAGTTGCATGCCCCATTGCCAGGTGAAATCGCTGAGGGAAACCGGGAGGCTGATTCCCTTGCTGCCCCAGCTGAAAAGGCACGTCTCCCAGATGTGTTCCAACAGGCAAAGATAAGTCACCAGCGATACCATCAAAATGTGCCAGGACTGATTCATCAGCTCCAGCTGACACGGGGTCAGGCTAAAGCCATCGTGGCTACCTGTCCCAGTTGTCAGCTCCAGGCAGTGCCATCATTAGGCCTGGGGGTTAATCCCCGAGGAATTGAAAGCTGTGAAGTGTGGCCAACAGATATCACTGACATCCCCAGTTTTGGTCACCTTAAGTATGTACACGTGAGCATTGATACATACTCAGGAGCAGTGTATGCCTCTGCTCATGCAGGAGAAAAATCTGTACATGCCAAACAACACTTAGTACAGGCCTTTTCTGTATTGGGAATCCCTAAAGAAATTAAAACAGATAATGGCCCAGCGTATCAATCCAAGGAGTTCCTGGAATTTGTCCAGCAGTGGGGAGTGGAACATAAAACTGGCATCCCCCACTCCTCCACAGGTCAAGCTGTGATTGAGTGTGCACACCAGACGCTCAAACAAGTCCTAGCCAGGTAAGGTAGCTAGGCAGTGTGGATGTCTCCACAACAAAAACCCTGTAAAACTCTGTTTGCCATTAATTTCCTAAACTGCTCATTTGAAAACATGAAGCCTCCTGTGACTCGGCATTTTAACAGTGATGATCAGTTTTAATTGTCACAGCGTCCACCAGTTTTAATCAGGGACCCTGAAACTTGGCAAACCAAGGGCCCCTATGAACTTGTCACCTGGGGGCGTGGTTACACATGTGTCTCCACCCCTGCCGGCCCCTGATGGATTCCTCAGAAACGGGTAAAACCTTTTGTTCCAAAGAATCCAGCCCCAGCAATAAGAGATGAGAAGCAAGTGGCTGTTGCTTCCAAGAGAAGACGCCACCGAAGAGAGCAAGAAGAAACCTTTCTAGCCTCTGACCTGCATGCTTTGGCAGTAAATATGTTTCCAAAAATGTCTGTTTCCTTGTTTTTAGAAATAACCTACCTCTCACTCAAATCCATGATGAGCCTTAACCCTGCTGTCATCCTGCTCGCACTGAGCAGCCTGACAGCGGCCTGGATCGTCGCACAGCCACGCCAGAACATCTGGGTGACCCTGGCACAAACACTTCATCAAGAAAACATATGTCTATCTACTTGAGCAGCGAAAAATCCTATGTCTACCTGCCTGGTAGGAATTCCATTGCAGCATGATGAATTTACACATCGCTTTAATACACTGACTCCTGAAGCAGGTAATGAATTTCCACAGCACTCAAATAGAAGCAGAGTTTAAAAACCCCGTCAAAGAGTGGCTGCCACATTTTCCTAAGGCAAGCCAGGAACCCCAGGAGTTAGAGCTACTGGGTTCCTCTCCAGCATTACACTGTGTACACTTTAGGGTCAGTCTTCCAATTAATAAAGAAACCTTCCACAATATAGTACAATATTGAGAAGAATTCACAGCAAAAAGGTGGTGCCACGTCCTAAGCTACATCAAAAGTGCACTCCTCAGCTCATACACATCTCAAAAGCCTCCCCAAAGGACTGTTCCTCATTTGTGGGGATAGCGCATGGGCAGGAATTCCACCCTGTCTCCTCGGAGGGCTGTGTACCAGAGGGCGTCTATCACTGTTAGCACCCAATCAAACATTAATTGGCGAATGGACCAATAAAAATAATTTGACGAGGAAAATTCAGAAGAGAAGTGTTACAAATTTAGATGAGAATTGTGATTCGGAGATTTTTCATTGGTCCAAATCAAAAAGAATTGCTGCATCCATTTTCCTTCTTTGGGTGGCTGCAGCCAAGGCCCTAGGTGAACTGGGACACCTAGAATGCTGGGTGGTAAAACAAGCAAATTTAACATCTAGCGCCATAAGTGCCCTCCTAGAAGATGAGGAAGTTAGCAGGCAGGCAACACTCCAAAATGGTGCAGCGATAGACTTTCTCCTATTGCTCCACGGGCACGAGTGCCAGGAGTTGGAGGGTCTCTGCTGCATGAATCTGACATCGAAAGCTCCTAACATCCATGCCACACTCCAAGAGATGAAAAGCATGATCGGACAAGTCAAGCAAGAAGCAGATGACTGGTTTAATGGACTGTTTAAAAACTGGGGACTCTCGGGGTGGTGGGCTTCAGTAGTGAAAACTATTCTGTCACTGCTAGTCATTATTTTGCTAACGGAGTTTGGAGTTTTAAGCAGGATACTATACAAAAGCATAATTAAGCTGATCTCAGCTACCTCAGATGTCAACCATATAGAGCTGGCAGACCAGAGTAACCCTCACCAGCCTGCAAATGGTACTTGGTGGGCCACTTCAGGTCAGTAAGTCATATAAGCTCATTTCATGAATTATATAGAACAAAATAGGGGGAGATGTGCTAGTGCACAATCCTGGGTGTGCTTTAGTTTCTGTGTAAACCCTCCCTGCAGCTGTGACGTGTTTTTCCCTTCCCCTCCCTGTCCCTGAAATGTTATCCCATTGCTTGGTGTTATATGTCTCCCCGCCCCTCTCCCAAGGTTTGAAAGTACCCGGGAAATATTTCCTCCCTCTCTTTTTTTCCTCCTGGATCCCAGCCTGAATAAACATCTGACGTTATGCCAGAGGGAAAAGCAGCTGTTTGGTCTTTATCTTGGTCATGAAGAGCCTCCCTGCCCTCCCCTCGACAGAGCTAGCCAGGATTAATCAGGAGGGACAAAGTGGGGCTACTTCACACCTGGCTCCCCCAAGTGTCCTCCAGACCCGCAAGTTCTTTCTAAATTCCCTGCCCAGACCCAAAACTGCCCTAAATGTTCCTCAGAAAAGTTTCCATGGGCCCCAAAGTGGCCCCTTTTACCCTGTCTGAGAAAATGACAAAAGTTAGGATCAATAGACTAAAAATAGGACTAATTAGCATAAAGAGGGAGAAAGAGTGGTCAATTATTAATGAAGGGAATTGTGGTTGTTATGGATAATATTAATAAAAAAATCAAGATCCTTGTTGAATAAAAATAATTGGATTTATTTTAGCAAGCGGCAGCAAGCAAAACAGCGCTGGGCGGCCGGGGAATCACCGCTCCACCAACGGCTAGCGCCCCCCTCCCCAAACTTCAGAGCCCTTACAGTGTCTTCAGTTCCGGTTTCTGCGTCATCCGGGTTGATTCTGCTTCTGCGCGGCTTGTTGCTAGGTGGTCGTGTTTTGCTTTTCGGTGGTCGTGGGGAGGAAGATGCTCCTCTTCGTCACAGCATCGCCCTTGATCTGCAAGCCAAGCTCCATTTTTGGCTAAAATATTGGATACACAAGTTATGCTTCAAGCTCCATATCTGGCTAAGGTAATGAGTATACAAGTTATGCTCAACAACAGGATGTCCTTGGAGTTTCTGCCAGTTCTGCTTGGAACTTTTCAATTGCCAATATCTTGCTTAACCCTTTATTTTCTTGTTTTTATGAGCAAACTCCTTACATACTCATCACACCACCTGCTATTATAACTCAGTCCCCAGCCCCTCTGTTACCTCTGTCCACCCCGCAGCGGGCAGGCAGGCTGGGGAGGTAGTTTTAGCTTGCCAGACGAGGCCCTAAAAACGAGGCTCTTTCCCTATGCTGAGATGGCAGTTGCAGCTTTATTTCTTGGGATCCTTCAGGGTGAGATGGCAGAAGGGAAAGAGGAAGAGGTATGGACAGGCACTCCTTTTTCAGGACAGGGGAAGGGGCTGTGGGAATTTACACAAACAATAAGGGAACCTGGGGAGAACAAGATAAGGGAAAGAACTTACAAATCTACATTTTTAGGGGTACATTCTTTGGGTCATACCATTTTTCCTAACTGCATTACAACAAAAAGCCCAACAAAATTCTCTCAAATACATAAGAAATTCCAGAAATATCCCACAAAATTCCTGAAATCTTCTCAAAACCCTACCAAATTTCAGAAACATCAAAAAAAATCTTGACAAATTTCCACACAATCAAGGAAAAATTCATCAAAATTCTTCATATCTCCTCAAAATCACTCAAAATCCACAAAAATCCCACAAAATTCAAGAAACATCCCACAAAATTCCCCCAAAATTCTCAAAACCCTAAAAAATGCCTGAAGCATCCCAAAAAACCTTGACAACTTTCCCCACAATCTAGGAAAAATCCCTCAAAATTCCTCAAGACAACTCAATATGCCTTAAAATTCCAGAAAAATCCTATGAAATTATAGAAACATCCCACAAAATATCAAGAACTTTCCACACAATCTAAGAAAAATCACTCTAAATTTCAGAAACATCCCAAATAATTACTGAAATTTTCTCAAAACCCTACCAAATTCCAGAAACATCCCACAAAATCTTGACAACTTTGAACAAAATCTAGGAAATATCCATCAAAATTCTCCATGTCTCCTCAAAATCCCACAAAATTCTACAAAAATCACACAAAATTCCAGAAACATCCCACAAAATTCCCAAAATCTTCTCAAAACCCTACCAAATTCCTGAAATAACCCACAAAATCTTGACAACTTTCCACACAATCTCAGAAAAATCCCTCAAATTCCAATGTGTCTCCTCAAAATTCCCAAATAATTCCAGATACATCGGACAAAATTCCCGAAATCTTCTCAAAACCCTACCAAATTCAAGAAACATCTCACAAGATCTTGACAACTTTCCACACAATCTCGGAAAAATCCCACAATATTCTTCAAGTCAACTCATTGTCCTTCAAAATTCCAGAAACATTCTACAAAATCTTGAACAACCTTCCACGCAATCTAGGAAAAAACCCGCAAAATTCTTCATGTATCCTCAAAATCCTTCAAAGTTCTACAAAAACCCCACAAAATTCCAGAAACATCCAACAAAATTCAAAAAATTGTCACAAAACCCTACAGAATTCCTGAAACATCCCACAAAATCTTGACAACTATCCATACAATCTCAGAAAAATCCATCAAAATTCTTCAACTTAACTCAATATCCCACAAAATTCCTAAAACATCCCTCAAAATTCCCAAAATCTTCTCAAAACCCTACCAAATTCCAAAAACATCCCATAAAATCTCTACAACTTTCCACACAATATAGGAAAAATCCATCAAAATTCTTCAAGCCAACTCAATATCCCATAAAATTCCAGAAACAACCCACAAAATTCCCCAAATCATCTCAAAATCCAACAGAATTCCTGAAACATGTCACAAAATCTTGACAACTTTCCACACAATTTAGGAAAAATTCCTCAAAATTTTTCATGTCTCCTCAAAATTCCCAAATAATTCCAGAAACATCCAACAAAATTCCCAAAATCTTCTCAAAACCCCACCAATATCTAGAAACCTCCTAGCAAATCTTGACAACATTCAACACACTCTAGGAAAAATCTACCAAAATTCTTCAAGTCAACTCAATGTCCCTCAAAATTCCAGAAACATCGTATGAAATCTTGACAACTTTTCACACAATCTCAGAAAAATCCATCAAATTCCAATATGTCTCCTCAAAATTCCCAAATAATTCCAGAAACATCTGGCAAAATTCCCGAAATATTCTCAAAACCCTACCAAATTCCAGAAATATCCCACAAATTCTTCACAACTTTCCACAAAATCTAGGAAAAATCCCTCTAAATTCTTCATGTCTCCTTAAAATTCCCAAATAATTCCAAAAACATCCCACAAAATTCCCAAAATCTTCTCAAAACACAACCAAATTCCAAAAACAACCCCAAAAATCTTGAAAACTTTGAACAAAATCTAGGAAATATTCATCAAAATTCTTCATGTCTCCTCAAAATCCCAAACAATTTTACAAAAATCCCTCAAAATTCCTAAAACATCCCACAAAATTCTATGAATCTTCTCAAAACCCTACCAAATTCCGGTAATAACCCACAAAATCTTGACGACTTTCCACACAACCTAGGAAAAATCTCACAAAATTCTTCATGTCTCCTCAAAATTCCCAAATAATTCCAGAAATATCCGACAAAATTCCCGAAATCTTCTCAAAACCCTACCAGCTTCCAGAAACATCCCACAAAATCTTGACAACTTTCCACACAATCTTGTAAAAATCCATCAAAATTCTTCATGTCTCCACAATATCTACAAAAATTCCAAAAACACCCACTAAAATCCCCGAAATCTTCTCAAACCCCTACCAAATTCCAGAAACATCCCACAAAATTACATAAATCTTCTCAAAACCCTACCAAATTTTAGAAACATTCCACAAAATTCTCTAAATCTTCGCAAAACCCTTCGAAATTCCCGTCATAGCACACAAAATCTTGAGAACTTTCCACATTATATAGGACAAATCCATCAAAATTCTTCTTGTCGCCTCAAAATCCAAAAAAATTCTAGAAAATTCCCACAAAATTCCCAAAATCTTCTCAGAACCCTACCAAATTCCAAAAACATTCCACAAAATTTGGACACCTTTCCACACAATTTAGGAAAAATCCCTCAAAATTCTTCATATCTCTTCAATATCCCCAAAAAATATTCCACAAAATTCCCGCAAAATTCCTGAAATATCCCACAAAATTCGCGAAATCTTCTCAAAACTCTTCGAAATTTCAGTAACATCCCACAAAATCTTGACAAATTTCCACACAATCTACGAAAAATCCGTCAAAACTCTTCATGTCTCCTCAAAAATCCCTCAAAATTCTAAAAAAACCCAAAGAAATTCTGGAAAAATCCCTCAAAAATTCCCAAAATCTTCTCAAAACCCTACCAAATTGTAGAAATATCCAACAAAATCTTGAAAACTTTCCACACAATCTCAGAAAAATCCATCAAAATTTTTCAGGTCTCCTCAAAATTCCCAAATAATTCCAGAAACATCCCACAAAATCCCCGAAATCTTCTCAAAACCCTAATAAATTCCTAAAACATCCCACAAAATCTTGAAAACTTTCCACACAATCTCAGAAAAATCCATCAAAATTCTACGGCATAACTAAATATCCCAAAGAATTTCAGAAACATCCCGCAAAATTCCCAAAATCTTCTCAAAACCCTACCAAATTCCAGAAACTTCCTACAAAATCGAGAAAACTTTTCAACACAATCTAGGAAAAATCACTCAAAATTCTTCATGTCTCTTCAAAATTAAACAAAAATCCCACAAAATTGCAGAAAAATCCGACAAAATTCCCAAAATCTTCTCAAAACCCTACCAAATTACAGAAACATCCCACAAAATCTTGAGAACTTTCCGCACAATCTAGGGAAAATCCCTCAAAATTCTTCATGTCTCCTCAAAATTCAACAAAAATCCCACAAAATTCCAGAAATATCCCACAAAATTCTATGAATCTTCTCAAAACCCTACCAAATTCCAGAAATATGCAACAAAATCGTGTCAAGTTTACCCACAATCTAGGAAAAATCCATCAAAATTCTTCAAGTAAATTCAATATCCCACAAAATTCCAGAAACATCCCACAAAATTACAGAAATCTTCTCCAAACCATTCCAAATTACAGAAACATCCCACAAAATCTTGACAACTTTCCACACAATCTCAGAAAAATCTATGAAAATTCTTCATGTCTCCTAAAAATCCAAAGAAATTCCACAAAAAATCCCAGAAAGTTCTTTAAACATCCCACAAAATTACAGAAATCTTATCCAAACCCTTCCATATTCCAGAAACATCCCACAAAATCTTGAGAACTTTCCACAAAATCTCGGAAAAATCCCTCAAATTTTTTTATGTCTCCTCAAAATCCCTCAAAATTCCACAAAATTACATGAAATTCCAGAAAGATCCCACAAAATTCCCAAAATTTTCTCAAAACGCTACCAAATTCAAGAAACATCCCACAAAATCTTGACAACTTTCCGCACAATCTAGGAAAAATCCATCAAAATTCTTCATGTCTCCTCAAAATCCCTCAAAATTCCACAAAGATCCCACAAAATTCCAGAAACATCCCACAAAATTCCCAAAATTTTCTCAAAACCCTACCAAATTCCAGAAATATTGCACAAAATTCCAAAATCTACTCAAAACCCTACCAAATTCCAGAAACATCCCACAGAATTCCCAAAATCTTCTCAAAACTTTTCGAAATTCCAGTAACATCCTACAAAATCTTGAGAACTTTCCACAAAATATCGGAAAAAACCCTCAAAATTCTTCATGACCCCTCAATATCGCACAAAATTTCAAAAACCATCTCAAAACCCTACCAAATTCCAGAAACATCCCACAAAATCCCTACAATTTTCCACACAATCTAGGAAAAATCTCACAAAATTCCTTATGTCTACTCCATATCCAAAAAAATTCCACAAAATTCCCGAAACATCCCACAAAATTCCCAAAATTTTCTCAAAACCCTTCAAAATTCCAGTAACAGCCTGCAAAACCTTGACAACTTTCCACACAGTCTAGGAAAAATCCATCTAAATTCTTCATGTCTCCTCAAAATCCCTCAAAATTCCACAAAGATCCCACAAAATTCCAGAAACATCCCACAAAATTCTATGAATCGTCTCAAAACCCTACCATATGAAATAAACATCCCACAAAATCTCGACAACTTTCCACACAATCTAGGAAAAATCTCACAAAATTCCTTATGTCTACTCCATATCCAGAAAAATTCCACAAAATTCCCGAAACATCCCACAAAATTGCCAAAATTTTCTCAAAACCCTTCGAAATTCCAGTAACATCCCGCAAAACCTTGACAACTTTCCACACAATCTAGGAAAAATCAATCAAAATTTTTCATGTCTCATCATTATCCCTCAAAACTCCACAAAATTCCCACAAAATTCCAGAAACATCCCACAAAATTCGTGAAATCTTCTCAAAACCCTAACAAATTCCAGAAACATCCCACAAAATCGTGACAACTTTCCACATAATCTCAGAAAAATCCCTCAAAATTCTTCAGGTCGCTTCAAAATTCCTCAAAATTCCACAAAAATCCAACATAATTCCAGAAACATCCCACAAAATTTGTGAAATCTTCTCAAAACCCTACCATATTCTAGAAACATCCCACAAAATCTTGCGAACTTCCCACATAATCTTGGAAAAATCCCTCAAAATTCTTCAGGTCGCCTCAAAATTCCTCAAAATTCCACAAAAATCCCTCCAAATTCCAGATACATCCCACAAAATCTTGACAACTTCCCCCACAAATTAGGAAAAATGCATCCAAATTCATCAAGTCATGTCAATATTTCACAAAATTCTACAGAAATCCCATAGAATTCCAGAAACATCCCACAAAATCTCCACAAATTGACACAAAATAAGAAAAATCCCTCAAAATTGTTCAAGTCTCCTCAGTATCCCAGAACATTGCAAAGAAATGCCACTAAATTCCAGGTAAATCTTGCAAAATTATTAAAATTTTTTCAAATACCCACGAAAATCCCACAAAATTTCTCAAACATCCCACAAATTGTGATAAACCTTGTGAAAACGCAACAAAATTCCAGAAACATCACACAAAATTCCCAAAATCTTCTCAAAACTCTTCGAAATTCCAGAAACATCCCACAAAATCTCAACAACTTTCCACACAATCTCGGAAAAATCCATCAAAATGCCTTAAAATCCCACAAAAATATTCCACAAAATTCCTGAAACATCCCACAAAATCTTGAGAACTTTCCACACAGTCTAGGAAAAATCCATCAAAATTCTTCATGTCTCCTCAAAATCACTCAAAATTCCACAGAGTTCCCACAAAATTCCAGAAACATCCCACAAAATTCTATGAATCTTCTCAAAACCCTACCAAATTCTAGAAACATCCCACAAAATCTCTACAACTTTCCACACAATCTAGGAAAAATCTCACAAAATTCATTGTGTCTACTCCATATCCAAAAAAATTCCACAAAATTCCCGAAACATCCCACACAATTCACAAAATCCTCTCGAAACCCTAACAAATTCCAGAAACATCCCACAAAAATCTCGACAACTTTCCACACAATCTAGTAAAAATCCGTCAAAATTCTTCATGTCTCCTCAATATCCCACAAAATTTTTAAAACATCCCCCGAAATTCTCAAAATCTTCTCAAAACCCTACCAAATTCGAGAAACATCCCACAAAATCTTGACAACTTTCCACACAAACTAGGGAAAATCCATCAAAATTCTTCATGTCTAGTCAATATCCCCCAAAATTTTACAAAATTCCCCAAAAATTCCCAAAATCTTCTCAAAACCCTACCAACTTCCAGAAACATCCCACAAAATCTTGACAACTTTCCACACAATCTAGGAAAAATCCATCAAGATGCCTTAAAATTCCAAAAAAGTCCCACAAAATTCCAGAAACATCACACAAAATCTTGACAATTTTCGACACAGTCTAGGAAAAATCCATCAAAATTCTTCATATCTCCTAAAAATCCAAAAATATTCCACAAAAAATTCCCACAAAATTCCAGAAACATCCCACAAAATCTTGACAACTTTCCACATAATCTCAGAAAAATCCCTCAAAATTCTTCAGGTTGCCTCAAAATCCCTGAAAATTCCACAAAATTACATGACATTCCAGAAAGATCCCACAAAATTCTCGAAATTTTCTCAAAACGCTACCAAATTCAAGAAACATCCCACAAAATCTTGACAATTTTCCACACAGTCTAGGAAAACGCCATCAAAATTCTTCATGTCTCTTCAAAATCCCTCAAAATTCCACAAAGATCCCACAAAATTCCAGAAACATCCCACAAAATTCCCAAAATCGTCTCAAAACCCTACCATATTAAATAAACATCCCACAAAATCTCGACAACTTTCCACACAATCTAGGAAAAATCTCACAAAATTCCTTATGTCTACTCCATATCCAAAAAAATTCCACAAAATTCCCGAAACATCCCACAAAATTCCCAAAATTTTCTCAAAACCCTTCGAAATTCCAGTAACATCCCGCAAAACCTTGACAACTTTCCACACAGTCTAGGAAAAATCCATCTAAATTCTTCATGTCTCCTCAAAATCCCTCAAAATTCCACAAAGATCCCACAAAATTCCAGAAACATCCCACAAAATTCCCAAAATCGTCTCAAAACCCTACCATATTAAATAAACATCCCACAAAATCCCTACAATTTTCCACACAATCTAGGAAAAATCTCACAAAATTCCTTATGTCTACTCCATATCCAAAAAAATTCCACAAAATTCCCGAAACATCCCACAAAATTGCCAAAATTTTCTCAAAACCCTTCGAAATTCCAGTAACATCCCGCAAAACCTTGACAACTTTCTACACAGTCTAGGAAAAATCAATCAAAATTCTTCATGTCTCATCATTATCCCTCAAAACTCCACAAAATTCCCACAAAATTCCAGAAACATCCCACAAAATTCCCAAAATCTTCTCAAAACCCTACCATATTCTAGAAACATCCCACAAAATCTTGCGAACTTCCCACATAATCTCGGAAAAATCCCTCAAAATTCTTCAGGTCGCCTCAAAATTCCTCAAAATTCCACAAAAATCCCTCAAAATTCCAGATACATCCCACAAAATCTTGACAACTTCCCCCACAAATTAGGAAAAATGCATCCAAATTCATCAAGTCATGTCAATATTTCACAAAATTCTACAGAAATCCCATAGAATTCCAGAAACATCCCACAAAATCTCCACAAATTGACACAAAATAAGAAAAATCCCTCAAAATTGTTCAAGTCTCCTCAGTATCCCAGAACATTGCAAAGAAATGCCACTAAATTCCAGGTAAATCTTGCAAAATTATTAAAATTTTTTCAAATACCCACGAAAATCCCACAAAATTTCTCAAACATCCCACAAATTGTGATAAACCTTGTGAAAACGCAACAAAATTCCAGAAACATCACACAAAATTCCCAAAATCTTCTCAAAACTCTTCGAAATTCCAGAAACATCCCACAAAATCTCAACAACTTTCCACACAATCTCGGAAAAATCCATCAAAATGCCTTAAAATCCCACAAAAATATTCCACAAAATTCCTGAAACATCCCACAAAATCTTGAGAACTTTCCACACAGTCTAGGAAAAATCCCTCAAAATTTTTTATGTCTCCTCAAAATCCCTCAAAATTCCACAGAGTTCCCACAAAATTCCAGAAACATCCCACAAAATTCTATGAATCTTCTCAAAACCCTACCAAATTCTAGAAACATCCCACAAAATCTCTACAACTTTCCACACAATCTAGGAAAAATCTCACAAAATTCATTATGTCTACTCCATATCCAAAAAAATTCCACAAAATTCCCGAAACATCCCACACAATTCACAAAATCCTCTCGAAACCCTAACAAATTCCAGAAACATCCCACAAAAATCTCGACAACTTTCCACACAATCTAGTAAAAATCCGTCAAAATTCTTCATGTCTCCTCAATATCCCACAAAATTCTTAAAACATCCCCCGAAATTCTCAAAATCTTCTCAAAACCCTACCAAATTCGAGAAACATCCCACAAAATCTTGACAACTTTCCACACAAACTAGGGAAAATCCATCAAAATTCTTCATGTCTAGTCAATATCCCCCAAAATTTTACAAAATTCCCCAAAAATTCCCAAAATCTTCTCAAAACCCTACCAGCTTCCAGAAACATCCCACAAAATCTTGACAACTTTCCACACAATCTAGGAAAAATCCATCAAGATGCCTTAAAATTCCAAAAAAGTCCCACAAAATTCCAGAAACATCACACAAAATCTTGACAATTTTCGACACAGTCTAGGAAAAATCCATCAAAATTCTTCATATCTCCTAAAAATCCAAAAATATTCCACAAAAAATTCCCACAAAATTCCAGAAACATCCCACAAAATCTTGACAACTTTCCACATAATCTCAGAAAAATCCCTCAAAATTCTTCAGGTTGCCTCAAAATCCCTGAAAATTCCACAAAATTACATGACATTCCAGAAAGATCCCACAAAATTCTCGAAATTTTCTCAAAACGCTACCAAATTCAAGAAACATCCCACAAAATCTTGACAATTTTCCACACAGTCTAGGAAAACGCCATCAAAATTCTTCATGTCTCTTCAAAATCCCTCAAAATTCCACAAAGATCCCACAAAATTCCAGAAACATCCCACAAAATTCCCAAAATCTTCTCAAAACCCTACCATATTAAATAAACATCCCACAAAATCTCGACAACTTTCCACACAATCTAGGAAAAATCTCACAAAATTCCTTATGTCTACTCCATATCCAAAAAAATTCCACAAAATTCCCGAAACATCCCACAAAATTCCCAAAATTTTCTCAAAACCCTTCGAAATTCCAGTAACATCCCGCAAAACCTTGACAACTTTCCACACAGTCTAGGAAAAATCCATCTAAATTCTTCATGTCTCCTCAAAATCCCTCAAAATTCCACAAAGATCCCACAAAATTCCAGAAACATCCCACAAAATTCCCAAAATCGTCTCAAAACCCTACCATATTAAATAAACATCCCACAAAATCCCTACAATTTTCCACACAATCTAGGAAAAATCTCACAAAATTCCTTATGTCTACTCCATATCCAAAAAAATTCCACAAAATTCCCGAAACATCCCACAAAATTGCCAAAATTTTCTCAAAACCCTTCGAAATTCCAGTAACATCCCGCAAAACCTTGACAACTTTCCACACACTCTAGGAAAAATCCATCAAAATTCTTCATGTCTCATCATTATCCCTCAAAACTCCACAAAATTCCCACAAAATTCCAGAAACATCCCACAAAATTCCCAAAATCTTCTCAAAACCCTACCATATTCTAGAAACATCCCACAAAATCTTGCGAACTTCCCACATAATCTCGGAAAAATCCCTCAAAATTCTTCAGGTCGCCTCAAAATTCCTCAAAATTCCACAAAAATCCCTCAAAATTCCAGATACATCCCACAAAATCTTGACGACTTCCCCCACAAATTAGGAAAAATGCATCCAAATTCATCAAGTCATGTCAATATTTCACAAAATTCTACAGAAATCCCATAGAATTCCAGAAACATCCCACAAAATCTCCACAAATTGACACAAAATAAGAAAAATCCCTCAAAATTGTTCAAGTCTCCTCAGTATCCCAGAACATTGCAAAGAAATGCCACTAAATTCCAGGTAAATCTTGCAAAATTATTAAAATTTTTTCAAATACCCACGAAAATCCCACAAAATTTCTCAAACATCCCACAAATTGTGATAAACCTTGTGAAAACGCAACAAAATTCCAGAAACATCACACAAAATTCCCAAAATCTTCTCAAAACTCTTCGAAATTCCAGAAACATCCCACAAAATCTCAACAACTTTCCACACAATCTCGGAAAAATCCATCAAAATGCCTTAAAATCCCACAAAAATATTCCACAAAATTCCTGAAACATCCCACAAAATCTTGAGAACTTTCCACACAGTCTAGGAAAAATCCATCAAAATTCTTCATGTCTCCTCAAAATCCCTCAAAATTCCACAGAGTTCCCACAAAATTCCAGAAACATCCCACAAAATTCTATGAATCTTCTCAAAACCCTACCAAATTCTAGAAACATCCCACAAAATCTCTACAACTTTCCACACAATCTAGGAAAAATCTCACAAAATTCATTATGTCTACTCCATATCCAAAAAAATTCCACAAAATTCCCAAAACATCCCACACAATTCACAAAATCCTCTCGAAACCCTAACAAATTCCAGAAACATCCCACAAAAATCTCGACAACTTTCCACACAATCTAGTAAAAATCCGTCAAAATTCTTCATGTCTCCTCAATATCCCACAAAATTCTTAAAACATCCCCCGAAATTCTCAAAATCTTCTCAAAACCCTACCAAATTCGAGAAACATCCCACAAAATCTTGACAACTTTCCACACAAACTAGGGAAAATCCATCAAAATTCTTCATGTCTAGTCAATATCCCCCAAAATTTTACAAAATTCCCCAAAAATTCCCAAAATCTTCTCAAAACCCTACCAGCTTCCAGAAACATCCCACAAAATCTTGACAACTTTCCACACAATCTAGGAAAAATCCATCAAGATGCCTTAAAATTCCAAAAAAGTCCCACAAAATTCCAGAAACATCACACAAAATCTTGACAATTTTCGACACAGTCTAGGAAAAATCCATCAAAATTCTTCATATCTCCTAAAAATCCAAAAATATTCCACAAAAAATTCCCACAAAATTCCAGAAACATCCCACAAAATCTTGACAACTTTCCACATAATCTCAGAAAAATCCCTCAAAATTCTTCAGGTTGCCTCAAAATCCCTGAAAATTCCACAAAATTACATGACATTCCAGAAAGATCCCACAAAATTCTCGAAATTTTCTCAAAACGCTACCAAATTCAAGAAACATCCCACAAAATCTTGACAATTTTCCACACAGTCTAGGAAAACGCCATCAAAATTCTTCATGTCTCTTCAAAATCCCTCAAAATTCCACAAAGATCCCACAAAATTCCAGAAACATCCCACAAAATTCCCAAAATCTTCTCAAAACCCTACCATATTAAATAAACATCCCACAAAATCTCGACAACTTTCCACACAATCTAGGAAAAATCTCACAAAATTCCTTATGTCTACTCCATATCCAAAAAAATTCCACAAAATTCCCGAAACATCCCACAAAATTCCCAAAATTTTCTCAAAACCCTTCGAAATTCCAGTAACATCCCGCAAAACATTGACAACTTTCCACACAGTCTAGGAAAAATCCATCTAAATTCTTCATGTCTCCTCAAAATCCCTCAAAATTCCACAAAGATCCCACAAAATTCCAGAAACATCCCACAAAATTCCCAAAATCGTCTCAAAACCCTACCATATGAAATAAACATCCCACAAAATCTCGACAACTTTCCACACAATCTAGGAAAAATCTCACAAAATTCCTTATGTCTACTCCATATCCAAAAAAATTCCACAAAATTCCCGAAACATCCCACAAAATTCCCAAAATTTTCTCAAAACCCTTCGAAATTCCAGTAACATCCCGCAAAACCTTGACAACTTTCCACACAGTCTAGGAAAAATCCATCTAAATTCTTCATGTCTCCTCAAAATCCCTCAAAATTCCACAAAGATCCCACAAAATTCCAGAAACATCCCACAAAATTCCCAAAATCGTCTCAAAACCCTACCATATTAAATAAACATCCCACAAAATCCCTACAATTTTCCACACAATCTAGGAAAAATCTCACAAAATTCCTTATGTCTACTCCATATCCAAAAAAATTCCACAAAATTCCCGAAACATCCCACAAAATTGCCAAAATTTTCTCAAAACCCTTCGAAATTCCAGTAACATCCCGCAAAACCTTGACAACTTTCCACACACTCTAGGAAAAATCCATCAAAATTCTTCATGTCTCATCATTATCCCTCAAAACTCCACAAAATTCCCACAAAATTCCAGAAACATCCCACAAAATTCCCAAAATCTTCTCAAAACCCTACCATATTCAAGAAACATCCCACAAAATCTTGCGAACTTCCCACATAATCTCGGAAAAATCCCTCAAAATTCTTCAGGTCGCCTCAAAATTCCTCAAAATTCCACAAAAATCCCTCAAAATTCCAGATACATCCCACAAAATCTTGACAACTTCCCCCACAAATTAGGAAAAATGCATCCAAATTCATCAAGTCATGTCAATATTTCACAAAATTCTACAGAAATCCCATAGAATTCCAGAAACATCCCACAAAATCTCCACAAATTGACACAAAATAAGAAAAATCCCTCAAAATTGTTCAAGTCTCCTCAGTATCCCAGAACATTGCAAAGAAATGCCACTAAATTCCAGGTAAATCTTGCAAAATTATTAAAATTTTTTCAAATACCCACGAAAATCCCACAAAATTTCTCAAACATCCCACAAATTGTGATAAACCTTGTGAAAACGCAACAAAATTCCAGAAACATCACACAAAATTCCCAAAATCTTCTCAAAACTCTTCGAAATTCCAGAAACATCCCACAAAATCTCAACAACTTTCCACACAATCTCGGAAAAATCCATCAAAATGCCTTAAAATCCCACAAAAATATTCCACAAAATTCCTGAAACATCCCACAAAATCTTGAGAACTTTCCACACAGTCTAGGAAAAATCCATCAAAATTCTTCATGTCTCCTCAAAATCCCTCAAAATTCCACAGAGTTCCCACAAAATTCCAGAAACATCCCACAAAATTCTATGAATCTTCTCAAAACCCTACCAAATTCTAGAAACATCCCACAAAATCTCTACAACTTTCCAAACAATCTAGGAAAAATCTCACAAAATTCATTATGTCTACTCCATATCCAAAAAAATTCCACAAAATTCCCGAAATATCCCACACAATTCACAAAATCCTCTCGAAACCCTAACAAATTCCAGAAACATCCCACAAAAATCTCGACAACTTTCCACACAATCTAGTAAAAATCCGTCAAAATTCTTCATGTCTCCTCAATATCCCACAAAATTCTTAAAACATCCCCCGAAATTCTCAAAATCTTCTCAAAACCCTACCAAATTCGAGAAACATCCCACAAAATCTTGACAACTTTCCACACAAACTAGGGAAAATCCATCAAAATTCTTCATGTCTAGTCAATATCCCCCAAAATTTTACAAAATTCCCCAAAAATTCCCAAAATCTTCTCAAAACCCTACCAGCTTCCAGAAACATCCCACAAAATCTTGACAACTTTCCACACAATCTAGGAAAAATCCATCAAGATGCCTTAAAATTCCAAAAAAGTCCCACAAAATTCCAGAAACATCACACAAAATCTTGACAATTTTCGACACAGTCTAGGAAAAATCCATCAAAATTCTTCATATCTCCTAAAAATCCAAAAATATTCCACAAAAAATTCCCACAAAATTCCAGAAACATCCCACAAAATCTTGAGAACTTTCCACATAATCTCAGAAAAATCCCTCAAAATTCTTCAGGTTGCCTCAAAATCCCTGAAAATTCCACAAAATTACATGACATTCCAGAAAGATCCCACAAAATTCTCGAAATTTTCTCAAAACGCTACCAAATTCAAGAAACATCCCACAAAATCTTGACAATTTTCCACACAGTCTAGGAAAACGCCATCAAAATTCTTCATGTCTCTTCAAAATCCCTCAAAATTCCACAAAGATCCCACAAAATTCCAGAAACATCCCACAAAATTCCCAAAATCTTCTCAAAACCCTACCATATTAAATAAACATCCCACAAAATCTCGACAACTTTCCACACAATCTAGGAAAAATCTCACAAAATTCCTTATGTCTACTCCATATCCAAAAAAATTCCACAAAATTCCCGAAACATCCCACAAAATTCCCAAAATTTTCTCAAAACCCTTCGAAATTCCAGTAACATCCCGCAAAACCTTGACAACTTTCCACACAGTCTAGGAAAAATCCATCTAAATTCTTCATGTCTCCTCAAAATCCCTCAAAATTCCACAAAGATCCCACAAAATTCCAGAAACATCCCACAAAATTCCCAAAATCGTCTCAAAACCCTACCATATGAAATAAACATCCCACAAAATCTCGACAACTTTCCACACAATCTAGGAAAAATCTCACAAAATTCCTTATGTCTACTCCATATCCAAAAAAATTCCACAAAATTCCCGAAACATCCCACAAAATTCCCAAAATTTTCTCAAAACCCTTCGAAATTCCAGTAACATCCCGCAAAACCTTGACAACTTTCCACACAGTCTCGGTAAAATCAATCTAAATTCTTCATGTCTCATCAAAATCCCTCAAAATTCCACAAAGATCCCACAAAATTCAAGAAACATCCCACAAAATTCTATGAATCGTCTCAAAACCCTACCATATTAAATAAACATCCCACAAAATCCCTACAATTTTCCACACAATCTAGGAAAAATCTCACAAAATTCCTTATGTCTACTCCATATCCAAAAAAATTCCACAAAATTCCCGAAACATCCCACAAAATTGCCAAAATTTTCTCAAAACCCTTCGAAATTCCAGTAACATCCCGCAAAACCTTGACAACTTTCCACACACTCTAGGAAAAATCCATCAAAATTCTTCATGTCTCATCATTATCCCTCAAAACTCCACAAAATTCCCACAAAATTCCAGAAACATCCCACAAAATTCCCAAAATCTTCTCAAAACCCTACCATATTCTAGAAACATCCCACAAAATCTTGCGAACTTCCCACATAATCTCGGAAAAATCCCTCAAAATTCTTCAGGTCGCCTCAAAATTCCTCAAAATTCCACAAAAATCCCTCAAAATTCCAGATACATCCCACAAAATCTTGACGACTTCCCCCACAAATTAGGAAAAATGCATCCAAATTCATCAAGTCATGTCAATATTTCACAAAATTCTACAGAAATCCCATAGAATTCCAGAAACATCCCACAAAATCTCCACAAATTGACACAAAATAAGAAAAATCCCTCAAAATTGTTCAAGTCTCCTCAGTATCCCAGAACATTGCAAAGAAATGCCACTAAATTCCAGGTAAATCTTGCAAAATTATTAAAATTTTTTCAAATACCCACGAAAATCCCACAAAATTTCTCAAACATCCCACAAATTGTGATAAACCTTGTGAAAACGCAACAAAATTCCAGAAACATCACACAAAATTCCCAAAATCTTCTCAAAACTCTTCGAAATTCCAGAAACATCCCACAAAATCTCAACAACTTTCCACACAATCTCGGAAAAATCCATCAAAATGCCTTAAAATCCCACAAAAATATTCCACAAAATTCCTGAAACATCCCACAAAATCTTGAGAACTTTCCACACAGTCTAGGAAAAATCCATCAAAATTCTTCATGTCTCCTCAAAATCCCTCAAAATTCCACAGAGTTCCCACAAAATTCCAGAAACATCCCACAAAATTCTATGAATCTTCTCAAAACCCTACCAAATTCTAGAAACATCCCACAAAATCTCTACAACTTTCCACACAATCTAGGAAAAATCTCACAAAATTCATTATGTCTACTCCATATCCAAAAAAATTCCACAAAATTCCCAAAACATCCCACACAATTCACAAAATCCTCTCGAAACCCTAACAAATTCCAGAAACATCCCACAAAAATCTCGACAACTTTCCACACAATCTAGTAAAAATCCGTCAAAATTCTTCATGTCTCCTCAATATCCCACAAAATTCTTAAAACATCCCCCGAAATTCTCAAAATCTTCTCAAAACCCTACCAAATTCGAGAAACATCCCACAAAATCTTGACAACTTTCCACACAAACTAGGGAAAATCCATCAAAATTCTTCATGTCTAGTCAATATCCCCCAAAATTTTACAAAATTCCCCAAAAATTCCCAAAATCTTCTCAAAACCCTACCAGCTTCCAGAAACATCCCACAAAATCTTGACAACTTTCCACACAATCTAGGAAAAATCCATCAAGATGCCTTAAAATTCCAAAAAAGTCCCACAAAATTCCAGAAACATCACACAAAATCTTGACAATTTTCGACACAGTCTAGGAAAAATCCATCAAAATTCTTCATATCTCCTAAAAATCCAAAAATATTCCACAAAAAATTCCCACAAAATTCCAGAAACATCCCACAAAATCTTGACAACTTTCCACATAATCTCAGAAAAATCCCTCAAAATTCTTCAGGTTGCCTCAAAATCCCTGAAAATTCCACAAAATTACATGACATTCCAGAAAGATCCCACAAAATTCTCGAAATTTTCTCAAAACGCTACCAAATTCAAGAAACATCCCACAAAATCTTGACAATTTTCCACACAGTCTAGGAAAACGCCATCAAAATTCTTCATGTCTCTTCAAAATCCCTCAAAATTCCACAAAGATCCCACAAAATTCCAGAAACATCCCACAAAATTCCCAAAATCTTCTCAAAACCCTACCATATTAAATAAACATCCCACAAAATCTCGACAACTTTCCACACAATCTAGGAAAAATCTCACAAAATTCCTTATGTCTACTCCATATCCAAAAAAATTCCACAAAATTCCCGAAACATCCCACAAAATTCCCAAAATTTTCTCAAAACCCTTCGAAATTCCAGTAACATCCCGCAAAACATTGACAACTTTCCACACAGTCTAGGAAAAATCCATCTAAATTCTTCATGTCTCCTCAAAATCCCTCAAAATTCCACAAAGATCCCACAAAATTCCAGAAACATCCCACAAAATTCCCAAAATCGTCTCAAAACCCTACCATATGAAATAAACATCCCACAAAATCTCGACAACTTTCCACACAATCTAGGAAAAATCTCACAAAATTCCTTATGTCTACTCCATATCCAAAAAAATTCCACAAAATTCCCGAAACATCCCACAAAATTCCCAAAATTTTCTCAAAACCCTTCGAAATTCCAGTAACATCCCGCAAAACCTTGACAACTTTCCACACAGTCTAGGAAAAATCCATCTAAATTCTTCATGTCTCCTCAAAATCCCTCAAAATTCCACAAAGATCCCACAAAATTCCAGAAACATCCCACAAAATTCCCAAAATCGTCTCAAAACCCTACCATATTAAATAAACATCCCACAAAATCCCTACAATTTTCCACACAATCTAGGAAAAATCTCACAAAATTCCTTATGTCTACTCCATATCCAAAAAAATTCCACAAAATTCCCGAAACATCCCACAAAATTGCCAAAATTTTCTCAAAACCCTTCGAAATTCCAGTAACATCCCGCAAAACCTTGACAACTTTCCACACACTCTAGGAAAAATCCATCAAAATTCTTCATGTCTCATCATTATCCCTCAAAACTCCACAAAATTCCCACAAAATTCCAGAAACATCCCACAAAATTCCCAAAATCTTCTCAAAACCCTACCATATTCAAGAAACATCCCACAAAATCTTGCGAACTTCCCACATAATCTCGGAAAAATCCCTCAAAATTCTTCAGGTCGCCTCAAAATTCCTCAAAATTCCACAAAAATCCCTCAAAATTCCAGATACATCCCACAAAATCTTGACAACTTCCCCCACAAATTAGGAAAAATGCATCCAAATTCATCAAGTCATGTCAATATTTCACAAAATTCTACAGAAATCCCATAGAATTCCAGAAACATCCCACAAAATCTCCACAAATTGACACAAAATAAGAAAAATCCCTCAAAATTGTTCAAGTCTCCTCAGTATCCCAGAACATTGCAAAGAAATGCCACTAAATTCCAGGTAAATCTTGCAAAATTATTAAAATTTTTTCAAATACCCACGAAAATCCCACAAAATTTCTCAAACATCCCACAAATTGTGATAAACCTTGTGAAAACGCAACAAAATTCCAGAAACATCACACAAAATTCCCAAAATCTTCTCAAAACTCTTCGAAATTCCAGAAACATCCCACAAAATCTCAACAACTTTCCACACAATCTCGGAAAAATCCATCAAAATGCCTTAAAATCCCACAAAAATATTCCACAAAATTCCTGAAACATCCCACAAAATCTTGAGAACTTTCCACACAGTCTAGGAAAAATCCATCAAAATTCTTCATGTCTCCTCAAAATCCCTCAAAATTCCACAGAGTTCCCACAAAATTCCAGAAACATCCCACAAAATTCTATGAATCTTCTCAAAACCCTACCAAATTCTAGAAACATCCCACAAAATCTCTACAACTTTCCAAACAATCTAGGAAAAATCTCACAAAATTCATTATGTCTACTCCATATCCAAAAAAATTCCACAAAATTCCCGAAATATCCCACACAATTCACAAAATCCTCTCGAAACCCTAACAAATTCCAGAAACATCCCACAAAAATCTCGACAACTTTCCACACAATCTAGTAAAAATCCGTCAAAATTCTTCATGTCTCCTCAATATCCCACAAAATTCTTAAAACATCCCCCGAAATTCTCAAAATCTTCTCAAAACCCTACCAAATTCGAGAAACATCCCACAAAATCTTGACAACTTTCCACACAAACTAGGGAAAATCCATCAAAATTCTTCATGTCTAGTCAATATCCCCCAAAATTTTACAAAATTCCCCAAAAATTCCCAAAATCTTCTCAAAACCCTACCAGCTTCCAGAAACATCCCACAAAATCTTGACAACTTTCCACACAATCTAGGAAAAATCCATCAAGATGCCTTAAAATTCCAAAAAAGTCCCACAAAATTCCAGAAACATCACACAAAATCTTGACAATTTTCGACACAGTCTAGGAAAAATCCATCAAAATTCTTCATATCTCCTAAAAATCCAAAAATATTCCACAAAAAATTCCCACAAAATTCCAGAAACATCCCACAAAATCTTGAGAACTTTCCACATAATCTCAGAAAAATCCCTCAAAATTCTTCAGGTTGCCTCAAAATCCCTGAAAATTCCACAAAATTACATGACATTCCAGAAAGATCCCACAAAATTCTCGAAATTTTCTCAAAACGCTACCAAATTCAAGAAACATCCCACAAAATCTTGACAATTTTCCACACAGTCTAGGAAAACGCCATCAAAATTCTTCATGTCTCTTCAAAATCCCTCAAAATTCCACAAAGATCCCACAAAATTCCAGAAACATCCCACAAAATTCCCAAAATCTTCTCAAAACCCTACCATATTAAATAAACATCCCACAAAATCTCGACAACTTTCCACACAATCTAGGAAAAATCTCACAAAATTCCTTATGTCTACTCCATATCCAAAAAAATTCCACAAAATTCCCGAAACATCCCACAAAATTCCCAAAATTTTCTCAAAACCCTTCGAAATTCCAGTAACATCCCGCAAAACCTTGACAACTTTCCACACAGTCTAGGAAAAATCCATCTAAATTCTTCATGTCTCCTCAAAATCCCTCAAAATTCCACAAAGATCCCACAAAATTCCAGAAACATCCCACAAAATTCCCAAAATCGTCTCAAAACCCTACCATATGAAATAAACATCCCACAAAATCTCGACAACTTTCCACACAATCTAGGAAAAATCTCACAAAATTCCTTATGTCTACTCCATATCCAAAAAAATTCCACAAAATTCCCGAAACATCCCACAAAATTCCCAAAATTTTCTCAAAACCCTTCGAAATTCCAGTAACATCCCGCAAAACCTTGACAACTTTCCACACAGTCTCGGTAAAATCAATCTAAATTCTTCATGTCTCATCAAAATCCCTCAAAATTCCACAAAGATCCCACAAAATTCAAGAAACATCCCACAAAATTCTATGAATCGTCTCAAAACCCTACCATATTAAATAAACATCCCACAAAATCCCTACAATTTTCCACACAATCTAGGAAAAATCTCACAAAATTCCTTATGTCTACTCCATATCCAAAAAAATTCCACAAAATTCCCGAAACATCCCACAAAATTGCCAAAATTTTCTCAAAACCCTTCGAAATTCCAGTAACATCCCGCAAAACCTTGACAACTTTCCACACACTCTAGGAAAAATCCATCAAAATTCTTCATGTCTCATCATTATCCCTCAAAACTCCACAAAATTCCCACAAAATTCCAGAAACATCCCACAAAATTCCCAAAATCTTCTCAAAACCCTACCATATTCTAGAAACATCCCACAAAATCTTGCGAACTTCCCACATAATCTCGGAAACATCCCTCAAAATTCTTCAGGTCGCCTCAAAATTCCTCAAAATTCCACAAAAATCCCTCAAAATTCCAGATACATCCCACAAAATCTTGACAACTTCCCCCACAAATTAGGAAAAATGCATCCAAATTCATCAAGTCATGTCAATATTTCACAAAATTCTACAGAAATCCCATAGAATTCCAGAAACATCCCACAAAATCTCCACAAATTGACACAAAATAAGAAAAATCCCTCAAAATTGTTCAAGTCTCCTCAGTATCCCAGAACATTGCAAAGAAATGCCACTAAATTCCAGGTAAATCTTGCAAAATTATTAAAATTTTTTCAAATACCCACGAAAATCCCACAAAATTTCTCAAACATCCCACAAATTGTGATAAACCTTGTGAAAACGCAACAAAATTCCAGAAACATCACACAAAATTCCCAAAATCTTCTCAAAACTCTTCGAAATTCCAGAAACATCCCACAAAATCTCTACAACTTTCCACACAATCTCGGAAAAATCCATCAAAATGCCTTAAAATCCCACAAAAATATTCCACAAAATTCCTGAAACATCCCACAAAATCTTGACAACTTTCCACACAGTCTAGGAAAAATCCATCAAAATTCTTCATGTCTCCTCAAAATCCCTCAAAATTCCACAGAGTTCCCACAAAATTCCAGAAACATCCCACAAAATTCTATGAATCTTCTCAAAACCCTACGAAATTTTAGAAACATCCCACAAAATCTCTACAACTTTCCACACAATCTAGGAAAAATCTCACAAAATTCATTATGTCTACTCCATATCCAAAAAAATTCCACAAAATTCCCGAAACATCCCACACAATTCACAAAATCCTCTCGAAACCCTAACAAATTCCAGAAACATCCCACAAAAATCTCGACAACTTTCCACACAATCTAGTAAAAATCCGTCAAAATTCTTCATGTCTCCTCAATATCCCACAAAATTCTTAAAACATCCCCCGAAATTCTCAAAATCTTCTCAAAACCCTACCAAATTCGAGAAACATCCCACAAAATCTTGACAACTTTCCACACAAACTAGGGAAAATCCATCAAAATTCTTCATGTCTCCACAATATCTACAAAAATTCCAAAAACAACCCATAAAATCCCCGAAATCTTCTCAAACCCCTACCAAATTCCAGAATCATCCCACAAAATTCCACAAATCTTCTCAAAACCCTACCAAATTTTAGAAACATCCCACAAAATTCTCTAAATCTTCTCAAAACTCTCCGAAATTCACGTAATAGCCCACAAAATTTTGAGAACTTTCCACACAATCTAGGAAAAATCCATCAAAATTCTTCTTGTCTCCTCAAAATCCGCCAAATTCCACAAAAATCACACAAAATTCCCAAAATCTTCTCAAAACCGTACCAAACTCCAGCAACATCCAAGAAAATTCCAAAACTCTTCTCAAAACCCTTCGAAATTATAGTAACATCCCACAAAATCTCTATAACTGTCCTCACAATCTCGGAAAAATCCCTCAAAATTCTTCATGTCTCCTCAATATCTCAAAAAATTCCAGAAACATCCCACAAAATCCCCGAAATCTTCTGAAAACCCTACCAAATTACAGAAACATCTCTCAAAATTCTCTAAATCTTGTCTAAACCCTACCAAATTCCAGAAACATCCCACAAAATCTTCAGAACTTTTCACACTCTTGGAAATATCCCTCAAAATTCTTCACGTGTCCTCAATATCCCTCAAAATTCCCAAAAATTCCCACAAAACTCTTGAAACGTCCCACAAAATTCCTAAAATCTTCTCAGAACCCTACCAAATTCCAAAAACATTCCACAAAATTTGGACACCTTTCCACACAATTTAGGAAAAATCCCTCAAAATTCTTCATATCTCTTCAATATCCCCAAAAAATATTCCACAAAATTCCCGCAAAATTCCTGAAACATCCCACAAAATTAGCGAAATCTTCTCAAAACTCTTCGAAATTTCAGTAACATCCCACAAAATCTTGACGAATTTCCACACAATCTACGAAAAATCCGTCAAAACTCTTCATGTCTCCTCAAAAATCCCTCAAAATTCTAAAAAAACCCAACGAAATTCTGGAAAAATCCCTCAAAAATTCCCAAAATCTTCTCAAAACCCTACCAAATTGTAGAAATATCCCACAAAATCTTGAAAACTTTCCACACAATCTAGGAAAAATCCATCAAAATTCTTCAGGTCTCCTCAAAATTCCCAAATAATTCCAGAAACATCCCACAAAATCCCCGAAATCTTCTCAAAACCCTACCAAATTCCAGAAACTTCCTACAGAAACGAGAAAACTTTTCAACACAATCTAGGAAAAATCACTCAAAATTCTTCATGTCTCTTCAAAATTAAACAAAAATTCCACAAAATTGCAGAAAAATCCGACAAAATTCCTGAAATCTTCTCAAAACCCTACCAAATTCCAGGAATATGCAACAAAATCGTGTCAAGTTTACCCACAATCTCGGAAAAATCAATCAAAATTCTTCAAGTAAATTCAATATCCCACAAAAATCCAGAAACATCAAACAAAATTCTTGAAATCTTTCCAAAACCCTACCAAATTCCAGAAACATCCCACAAAATATTGACAAATTTCCACACAATATCGGAAAAATCCATCAAAATTCTTCAAGTCCCCTCAACATCCCACAAAATTCTAGAAAATCACACAAAATTCCAGAAACGTCCCACAAAATTACAGAAATCTTCTCCAAACCCTACCAAATTCCAGAAACATCCCGCAAAATCTTGTCAACTTTCCACACAATCTCAGAAAAATCCATCAAAACTCCAATTTCACAGGCCTATTTAACATTTGATCCATCAAAATCAGTCCTTTGCTTTGTATTTTGGAAACTTGTTCATCTTGGGGAATTTGCCATCTTCTCAGGGCATTGAAGGTCAATCAAATGCTGCAGGTTTCATTCTTCCTTTAATATGGTCTGTGTGCTGGGGTTTGACTCTTAAGCAGAGCTAATTGTTTATTTTGCAGCCTAGCAGTTCTACTGTGGGGCTCTGGGCAGGTCAATTCACTTGAGAACGATGGGTAAATCAGCTCCTGGGAAGATGTGCACTGCCTGGCCCCGATGCTTCAGCATGCTTGAGGTCAGCTTGGCTGTCTCCGACTGTCTAATAATAATGCAGAATAGTAGAATTAAGTATTCATTTTAATTGCTGATCAATAAGATTTGTTTTCATCTAAATCTGCGTGCTAGTTTCTAAACCACTACAGTCTATTTCATCAATGACCTTCTTGATTTTTGCTTTCTAGTTTCTGCCGATCTTATTTTCTCGCCTGTCCCTGGAAGAGGAAGGGATGATGGCTGGAGGTTTGGCAGTCAGCGAGGGCCTGGCCACCACTAGAGTTCTGGACTCTCAGCCTTGGAGATGTGATCAGGAATCTGCTGTTAGTTCCCAGTTTTGTATTGCAAAGACTGACCATGCTGCCAGCACTGTGTTTTATGAGTGAATTTTCATTTGGTCAAACTCCAAAGCAGCCTTAATTTTAAGGTGGAATTCTTTGTGGATGAGGCTGTGAAGAATATGGTGTTTATACTCCCATCCTACCGGCAGTACAGTAGAACAACTCCTAACGGATTTGGTAATAAAGACCTAGTTTTTCTTCACTAAACCTGCCCTAGCAAAATTCATAAGCTGGTGATAGCTATCTCTGGAGTGGAAAATCTTTATTGAGTTTATGGACAATTTAATATACTTTGTCAAGCTTTGCTGCTTAGTTTCTGTTTATCCAGAGACACCTGGGGCTACCTTTGCTTCCTAAGGGATTAAACTAGCAAGCACTTAGAATCAGATTTTGGGAAGATGGGTGCAGGAGACTTGGTAATTCACTTTAGAAAAATATAATAATGATGAACACTTCAGATGGAAATGATAGTATTTGACATAATATGTGAAATGCTTTTAAGTTATTTTTTAGTTTTTCTTTAATTTTTAATCCTGGATAAATTAAATGAGGCTTTTGGGGAAAGCATGAGCTGGATTTATATTGTATTTATATTGCCCCGCCGTCACCGAGGACAGGGCTGTCCAAAGAAGTTGATGCAGCTGCTGAGGCAGAACCGTGACCTGATGCAGCTGCACCTTCGTTACTGCTCTCAGCCGAGGCCAAGAACCAAGTCAGCGGCAAAAGTGGGCATTGGGAGGAGACTCCGCATCTCCCCTCAGTTCTGACCTCCAGAGCGTCAAATCAGCTCTTGGACTCACAGCTCACCACAGACCTCGAAACAGGAGGCAAAGATCTACACCAGTTGGCCTTTCATAACTTCTCACCCATCTATTACCTTTCTGTGGCCAGCTTCAGAAAATGGGGGGGAAGCCATTCCAAAGAACACGACCAAGGAAATCACACAGCACTCGGGACTTTTTCCAGACATCAAATTTTTAATGGATGATGTGAAGTAACACAGAAGCAATTCCTGTCCACAGAAAAAAAGATTTCAAATGTTTTTGTCTCAAAGACAATCACTGGATGTTGAAAATTTCTGCTGCTGAAAGTTACATTAGGTCCTCAACACTGAGCAATCAATATCCCCACAATCTAAACTGTGAAATTACCACCTCGGCAAGGAGAAAATTTTCAGGATTTGCAACTCATCTCAAAACTTCAGTAGAACTGAACCAGCAGAATTTCCCTGAGATGCCATTGTGTTCTGGAACCCCTCAAATACTCACTAAAACAGACTTTGCTTTCAGTAGGACAGCTGTTGATGAAAATCTGCGGTAAAACCTATGGGAAGTGGCCATGTGCATGCATCTTCCTTCCCACAGCAGGCACAATGAAATCCTCCTTTGAATGGCCTCAAAGTTGAGCAGCACTCATTGGCACAGCCTCTTCTCCCACAGACAGGCCAGTGAGCAACACGGCAGCGCCAGCCAGATGGGCAAGGACAAGAGAGAGCAGATGCCAACAAGGCTTTGAAGCTGTGCCAAGGGAGGTTTATGCTGGGCGTTGGCAAGAACTTGTGCCCAGAAAGGGCCATTAGATCCTGCAATGGCCTGACAGGGGGCTGCTGGAGTCATCCTTGTGGCAGGTGGGCAAGGCAAGCCAGGCCGCAGCGCTCGGGCCCCGCTCTGCTGGCCATGCTTGCCGCCATGGCTCACAGGTTGGACTCAACATTCTCTCAGGGCTCTCTGAGGCCAGGGCGTTCTGTGCTTCTGTGACATCACAGCCTCTGGCGATGGCACGGTGCCTGGCAACTGTCGCCAGCTGTTGCTGCGCCCCAGAGCCCAGGCAGACCTGCTTGCAGAGAGACGCCCAGAGTCTCTGTGCTGCCGGCAGAACTCTATGGCTGCTCACGGCTCTTCCTCGCTGCTGCAGCTTTACGTGCTGCTGCTCTTGGCCCATCCCCTCGACCCTTCCAGCAAACTCGAGCAGAGCACGGATGCCTCTCCTATGCTTCCGGAGGATTTCTACCCGGAGGAGACGGACCCTGAGCAGATCCTGTGGGTGTCCTGGGCAGTCCTGCTGGTCGGCGTGCTCATCATAGGCATGGCCATGGGATGGGCCCTTGAGAGAAGATTTCAGAGATGCTGGGGAGAGGTGAGGCAGGGCTGGGGGGTCAGGGAGGCGGGATGGGGCAGACCTTGAGGGCCTCTTGGGCACCCTTTGGCCAATGCCCTGCGGCAGAAGGGGCCTGAGCTCCTGGCTGGGGAATCCGGCCCAGGGGCTGAGCCCCATGGACAGCACCAAGCAGAGGCGGCCAGAGCTCTGCATGCTGCAGCCTCTTCCCCGGGGCAGCCCAGCCCAACTGAGCCCGAGTCTCTGTCTCCGAGGCCAAAGGCAGCCCCACTTTGTGGGTGCCGGCCCCGCTCTGCCCCTCTGCCTCTTCCATGGGGATCCCTGCGCTTTGCCTTGCAGCGGAATCTCCGGAGCCCTTCAGGCCGTGCAGGGCCCCGCCGCCATCGAAGACACGGCTGTCCAAAGAAGTTGATGCAGCTGCTGAGGCACAACCGTGACTTGATGCGGTTGTGCCTTCGCTCTCAGCCGAGACCAACAACCAAGACGGCGGCAAAAGAGGGCATTGGCAGGAGACTCCGCACCTCCCCGCAGCTCTGACCTCCAGCGCGGCACTCTGTCTTCAGAACATTATGGGGAATGTGTGACCAGTGCCCAGCCCAGGCACTGCGACGTTCCCCATCTTAGAATTTAGCCACACCCATATTGTTAGTTGTAGTTTTCCCCACCACGTTTCCCCCAAGAAGTTGACCTTTCCCTTAGTGTTCAGTTCTAAACAGTTGAAGTATTGAAGTATTTTAGGCTTAAGATTCTTACCCCATAGTCTTCAAGTAACGTTGTAGTGTAGATTTTAGAAGTAGTCAAGTGAATAAAGTTCACGTTTTCTACACATTGCTGTGTCATTTTCTTGATGTTGCACCTGAGACCTGGGGACTACTTGAGAGATGGGTTTGCATGGCAGCTCCAGACTGCCTGCAATGGAGAGCCCGAGTGCCCCAGCAGGGTTTGCAAGAGTATGGAGGGCAGCGGGAAAGAAGAAGGTGGCCAATATTCACCTGCCTCCACCTTCCAAGGAAGCTTGGAGTCAAACCCTGTCTGCACGTCAGGGGGGACCCTAAAGGCCCCGGCAGGCATCAGGATGGCCCCAGGACGGGGGGCTCGCAGGACTCTGGGGCACCATGAAAGGAGCAGGATCATCCCTGGAATGCTGGGAGAGAAATGCAGAGACGTCTCCCCTGGGATCCAGGCAAGGGCTGAATTCAGGCAGGCAATTAGATCCACAGGCTGCCTGGGCTATGGCAGCTATCAGTCCTGCTTCATAGATTTCTGGGGGGAGTTTATCTATATAGATCTGTATTTAGTTCTTTCTATTTATCCTGTTGACCCTCCAAATAGGATTAGATTTCATTTGCCTACAAAACATCCGTTTTTTGATTTGTAGGAATCAACCATCTGTGCTCCCAGTTTCAATGACTTCTCTCAAACTCATTCTGCATCTTGCCCCTTTACAGCACCATCAAATACCTCTGTTAAATAAAAAGAGTATCAGTGGAAGGACGACAATCTTGTTGCTTTCTGAAGAAAGTTAACTTTGATGACATATCTACTTTTAAAAATCCCATAGGAATAAAACTTACAGATCAGCTTTAGAATTTCAGAAGCTGGTTCAGAAGCTGGTTCCTCAACTCTTCCACACCACTTTACTTTTTGGGGACATTCAGCAGCAATAGCAAACAAGCACAGCAAAGAAATGGAAGAAGAAATGCAGATCATCAGCAGCAGACCACCTAGCAAAATCCATATTAAATACAGCTCCAAGTTCTCAAAGAGCAAGTGTGAAGTGTAAATGGAGACACTCACACCAAATTACTACCAGTTGGTACTTTTGGCATTTCCACTGGCTTTCCTCTTCACTTTTTTATCTCTCACCTAAGGGAAGAGAAAAAAACCCAAACAAACACAACCTTTCAGGCAGAGAAAAGATGTGGTTGCTCTTGAAGAAAGCATTTGATTCTGCCTGTAGAAGAACCTGTTGGGAAAAATAGTAGCTTTTAGCAAAATGCCACTGTGCTCTTGCACTTGTTCTACCCCTGTGAGAAAGAACAGGCACGTCTGTAAGGCTCCTGCAGCTCACCCTGGCTGAGGGTCATTGACCACTTATCACTGCAGGGGTCACTGGCAATAACGATGGTGGAAAATGTGGAGGGAGCTGGATAAATAAATGCTTGCCATTGCCTTAGCAGAAAAAAACCCCATCAAAACCAACCCACCCCCAAAACAAAGCAATGAAAATAGTTTGCCTCTGAATGAAAAGAACTTTAATTAACTATATGATGTCTGCTTTTGGTTCAGCATTCATCAATCTGAATTTGAATATGCATAAGGTAATTCAAGGTAACTGAAGCTTAAAGATCATGTCTATTTACTTGTGCATAGCCTATACTGAAGCACATTAGAAAGCCGTGTTTTGCTTGAAATCTGCGCGGTATTAACTTCATTCCCTCTTATACTCACTAGGTAATTAAATACATGAAGAAACAGATTTATTTTTTTTTAATTAAGAATGCATTATAAATTAGGAAGGCATGGCTTTATCAGTCTGCTGATACCAACATTACTCAGCTAAGTTGAAAGTATTAACACAAGAACTTGATGACAAAAGCAATGTTCATCAGAGCCTCAACAATAAAGTTGCAGTTCCAAGTTTTTCAGATGTCCTACACTTGCTAAGGCATCTCCAGAAAGAAGAGTCACCAGAAAATAGCAGAGGAAATTTGAAACCCATTTCTCTTTTGGTTTTTTTTTTTTCAGAACTTTCTTGTGGGCAACAGAAAACTCCTAATATGTGGAATGAAACGTAGTTTTTTTGCCTGAGTCATGAGTCATCCCCTCAGTTCCAACCTGATCCAGTGGTCACTTGAATCTTGGAAAGGGTCAAATCAGCAATATGAAATTTCAATTGTATTCATGAAAGTAGCTCTTTTTTCTCCATTCCCCTCCCTCTCCCAAATATATCAACACCAAGTGAGAAAGGCTTGATTTGAAAGATAATTATTACAGAATTAAACATGGACATAGCTAGTTTGCTACAAGTTCCAGCAGATAGAGAAACGAGAGCAGAATCAGAGGTTATCAAACTCAATATAAAATCCAGCTCATGCTTTCCCCAAAAGCCTCGTTTAATTTATCCAGGATTAAAAATAAAAGAAAAATGAAAAAATCATATAAAAGCATTTCACATAGTATGTCAAATACTATAATTTCCATCTGAAGTGTTCATCATTATTATGTTTTTCTGAAGTGAATTACCAAGTCTCCTGCACCCATCTTCCCAAAATCTGATTCTAAGTGCTTGCTAGTTTAATCCCTTAGGAAGCAAAGGTAGCCCCAAGTGTCTCTGGACAAACAGAAACTAAACAACAAAGCTTGACAACATATATTAAATTGTCAATGAACTCAATAAAGATTTTCCACTCCAGAGATAGCTATCACCAGCTTATGAATTTTGCTAGGGCAGGTTTAGTGAAGAAAAACTAGGTCTTTATTACCAAATCCGTTAGGAGTTGTTCTACTGTACTGCCGGTAGGATGGGAGTATAAACACCATGTTCTTCACAGCCTCATCCACAAAGAATTCCACCTTAAAATTAAGGCTGCTTTGGAGTTTGACCAAATGAAAATTCACTCATAAAACACAGTGCTGGCAGCATGGTCAGTCTTTGCAATACAAAACTGGGAACTAACAGCCGATTCCTGATCACATCTCCAAGGCTGAGAGTCCAGAACTGTAGTGGTGGCCAGGCCCTCGCTGACTGCCAAACCTCCAGCCATCATCCCTTCCTCTCCCAGGGACAGGCGAGAAAATAAGATCGGCAGAATCTAGAAAGCTTAAGCTAAAATCAAGAAGGTCATTGATGAAACAGACTGTAGTGGTTTAGAAACTAGCACGCAGATTTAGATGAAAACAAATCTTATTGATCAGCAATTAAAATGAATACTTAATTCTATTATTCTGCATATTATTAGACAGTCGGAGACAGCCAAGCTGACCTCAAGCATGCTGAAGCATCGGGGCCAGGCAGTGCACAGCTTCCCAGGAGCTGATTTACCCATCGTTCTCAAGTGAATTGACCTGCCCACAGCCCCACAGTAGAACTGCTAGGCTGCAAAATAAACAATTAGCTCTGCTTAAGAGGCAAACTCCAGCACACAGACCATATTAAAGGAAGAATGAAACCTGCAGCATTTGATGGACCTTCAATACCCTGAGGAGATGACAAATACCCCAAGATGAACAAGTTTCCAAAACACAAATCAAAGGACTGATTTTGATGGATAAAATGTTAAATAGGCCTGTGAAGTTGGAGTTGTTAGGTTGCACATGAAAGAAGGGAAAAAAAACACACCCCAACCCTCAAATGCAATTTTAGATCCCTCTTGGAAAATTTGCTTTAAAAAGAGAGGAATAGATACAATCTTCCCCTCACCTGGAGATTTTAATGAATTCAAGCGAGAAAAGAACCTCTTTTGACACCAACCATCCTTAGTAGCAACATTTTGCAGCACGCAATTTGCAAAAGTTAACCTGCCAGGCAATAATACAGAAAAGAAAAATGAAAAGGAGGGCAAGGAAAATCATCTTCTGCTGAAACTGCTCTTCTACAAAAACAAAGTGATATTAAGATTCAGCCCGTGAAGAACACATACCTCAACCATGAGAGAAAAAACACAATTCTTAAAAATTTCTTTGCTACATTAGAGATAGAAAATTGACTACAAATCAGGTGTTCAGTACTTGTTGCTTGTTCAGTACTCAGACATCATAATTACTACCACAATATTAGAAGAACAATCCGATAGACATATCCCAGGGATGCATTTTAATTCATTTGCTGGTGCCAGCCATGCTGTGCTTTGGTTCTATCCATCCATCCTGCTGCAAAAAGGTTCAATTGTGTTTTCACCAGCTGAGACAAATCAGCTCTTTGACTCACAGCTCACCACAGACCTCGAAACAGGAGGCAAAGATCTACACCAGTTGGCCTTTCACAACTTCTCACCCATCTATTACCTTTCTGTGGCCAGCTTCAGAAAATGGGGGGGAAGCCATTCCAAAGAACACGACCAAGGAAATCACACAGCACTCGGGACTTTTTCCAGACATCAAATTTTTAATGGATGATGTGAAGTATCACAGAAGCAATTCCTGTCCACAGAAAAAAAGATTTCAAATGTTTTTGTCTCAAAGACAATCAATGGATGTTGAAAATTTCTGCTGCTGAAAGTTACATTAGGTCCTCAACACTGAGCAATCAATATCCCCACAATCTAAACTGTGAAATTACCACCTCGGCAAGGAGAAAATTTTCAGGATTTGCAACTCATCTCAAAACTTCAGTAGAACTGAACCAGCAGAATTTCCCTGAGATGCCATTGTGTTCTGGAACCCCTCAAATACTCACTAAAACAGACTTTACTTTCAGTAGGACAGCTGTTGATGAAAATCTGCGGTAAAACCTATGGGAAGTGGCCATGTGCACGCATCTTCCTTCCCACAGCAGGCACAATCAAATCCTCCTTTGAATGGCCTCAAAGTTGAGCAGCACTCATTGGCACAGCCTCTTCTCCCACAGACAGGCCAGTGAGCAACACGGCAGCGCCAGCCAGATGGGCAAGGACAAGAGAGAGCAGATGCCAACAAGGCTTTGAAGCTGTGCCAAGGGAGGTTTACGCTGGGCGTTGGCAAGAACTTGTGCCCAGAAAGGGCCATTAGATCCTGCAATGGCCTGACAGGGGGCTGCTGGAGTCATCCTTGTGGCAGGTGGGCAAGGCAAGCCAGGCCGCAGCTCTCGGGCCCCGCTCTGCTGGCCATGCTTGCCGCCATGGCTCACAGGTTGGACTCAACATTCTCTCAGGGCTCTCTGAGGCCAGGGCGTTCTGTGCTTCTGTGACATCACAGCCTCTGGCGATGGCACGGTGCCTGGCAACTGTCGCCAGCTGTTGCTGCGCCCCAGAGCCCAGGCAGACCTGCTTGCAGAGAGACGCCCAGAGTCTCTGTGCTGCCGGCAGAACTCTATGGCTGCTCACGGCTCTTCCTCGCTGCTGCAGCTTTACGTGCTGCTGCTCTTGGCCCATCCCCTCGACCCTTCCAGCAAACTCGAGCAGAGCACGGATGCCTCTCCTATGCTTCCAGAGGATTTCTACCCGGAGGAGACGGACCCTGAGCAGATCCTGTGGGTGTCCTGGGCAGTCCTGCTGGTCGGCGTGCTCATCATAGGCATGGCCATGGGATGGGCCCTTGAGAGAAGATTTCAGAGATGCTGGGGAGAGGTGAGGCAGGGCTGGGGGGTCAGGGAGGCGGGATGGGGCAGACCTTGAGGGCCTCTTGGGCACCCTTTGGCCAATGCCCTGCGGCAGAAGGGGCCTGAGCTCCTGGCTGGGGAATCCGGCCCAGGGGCTGAGCCCCATGGACAGCACCAAGCAGAGGCGGCCAGAGCTCTGCATGCTGCAGCCTCTTCCCCGGGGCAGCCCAGCCCAACTGAGCCCGAGTCTCTGTCTCCGAGGCCAAAGGCAGCCCCACTTTGTGGGTGCCGGCCCCGCTCTGCCCCTCTGCCTCTTCCATGGGGATCCCTGCGCTTTGCCTTGCAGCGGAATCTCCGGAGCCCTTCAGGCCGTGCAGGGCCCCGCCGCCATCGAAGACACGGCTGTCCAAAGAAGTTGATGCAGCTGCTGAGGCACAACCGTGACTTGATGCGGTTGTGCCTTCGCTCTCAGCCGAGACCAACAACCAAGACGGCGGCAAAAGAGGGCATTGGCAGGAGACTCCGCACCTCCCCGCAGCTCTGACCTCCAGCGCGGCACTCTGTCTTCAGAACATTATGGGGAATGTGTGACCAGTGCCCAGCCCAGGCACTGCGACGTTCCCCATCTTAGAATTTAGCCACACCCATATTGTTAGTTGTAGTTTTCCCCACCACGTTTCCCCCAAGAAGTTGACCTTTCCCTTAGTGTTCAGTTCTAAACAGTTGAAGTATTGAAGTATTTTAGGCTTAAGATTCTTACCCCATAGTCTTCAAGTAACGTTGTAGTGTAGATTTTAGAAGTAGTCAAGTGAATAAAGTTCACGTTTTCTACACATTGCTGTGTCATTTTCTTGATGTTGCACCTGAGACCTGGGGACTACTTGAGAGATGGGTTTGCATGGCAGCTCCAGACTGCCTGCAATGGAGAGCCCGAGTGCCCCAGCAGGGTTTGCAAGAGTATGGAGGGCAGCGGGAAAGAAGAAGGTGGCCAATATTCACCTGCCTCCACCTTCCAAGGAAGCTTGGAGTCAAACCCTGTCTGCACGTCAGGGGGGACCCTAAAGGCCCCGGCAGGCATCAGGATGGCCCCAGGACGGGGGGCTCGCAGGACTCTGGGGCACCATGAAAGGAGCAGGATCATCCCTGGAATGCTGGGAGAGAAATGCAGAGACGTCTCCCCTGGGATCCAGGCAAGGGCTGAATTCAGGCAGGCAATTAGATCCACAGGCTGCCTGGGCTATGGCAGCTATCAGTCCTGCTTCATAGATTTCTGGGGGGAGTTTATCTATATAGATCTGTATTTAGTTCTTTCTATTTATCCTGTTGACCCTCCAAATAGGATTAGATTTCATTTGCCTACAAAACATCCGTTTTTTGATTTGTAGGAATCAACCATCTGTGCTCCCAGTTTCAATGACTTCTCTCAAACTCATTCTGCATCTTGCCCCTTTACAGCACCATCAAATACCTCTGTTAAATAAAAAGAGTATCAGTGGAAGGACGACAATCTTGTTGCTTTCTGAAGAAAGTTAACTTTGATGACATATCTACTTTTAAAAATCCCATAGGAATAAAACTTACAGATCAGCTTTAGAATTTCAGAAGCTGGTTCAGAAGCTGGTTCCTCAACTCTTCCACACCACTTTACTTTTTGGGGACATTCAGCAGCAATAGCAAACAAGCACAGCAAAGAAATGGAAGAAGAAATGCAGATCATCAGCAGCAGACCACCTAGCAAAATCCATATTAAATACAGCTCCAAGTTCTCAAAGAGCAAGTGTGAAGTGTAAATGGAGACACTCACACCAAATTACTACCAGTTGGTACTTTTGGCATTTCCACTGGCTTTCCTCTTCACTTTTTTATCTCTCACCTAAGGGAAGAGAAAAAAACCCAAACAAACACAACCTTTCAGGCAGAGAAAAGATGTGGTTGCTCTTGAAGAAAGCATTTGATTCTGCCTGTAGAAGAACCTGTTGGGAAAAATAGTAGCTTTTAGCAAAATGCCACTGTGCTCTTGCACTTGTTCTACCCCTGTGAGAAAGAACAGGCACGTCTGTAAGGCTCCTGCAGCTCACCCTGGCTGAGGGTCATTGACCACTTATCACTGCAGGGGTCACTGGCAATAACGATGGTGGAAAATGTGGAGGGAGCTGGATAAATAAATGCTTGCCATTGCCTTAGCAGAAAAAAACCCCATCAAAACCAACCCACCCCCAAAACAAAGCAATGAAAATAGTTTGCCTCTGAATGAAAAGAACTTTAATTAACTATATGATGTCTGCTTTTGGTTCAGCATTCATCAATCTGAATTTGAATATGCATAAGGTAATTCAAGGTAACTGAAGCTTAAAGATCATGTCTATTTACTTGTGCATAGCCTATACTGAAGCACATTAGAAAGCCGTGTTTTGCTTGAAATCTGCGCGGTATTAACTTCATTCCCTCTTATACTCACTAGGTAATTAAATACATGAAGAAACAGATTTATTTTTTTTTAATTAAGAATGCATTATAAATTAGGAAGGCATGGCTTTATCAGTCTGCTGATACCAACATTACTCAGCTAAGTTGAAAGTATTAACACAAGAACTTGATGACAAAAGCAATGTTCATCAGAGCCTCAACAATAAAGTTGCAGTTCCAAGTTTTTCAGATGTCCTACACTTGCTAAGGGATCTCCAGAAAGAAGAGTCACCAGAAAATAGCAGAGGAAATTTGAAACCCATTTCTCTTTTGTTTTTTTTTTTTTCAGAACTTTCTTGTGGGCAACAGAAAACTCCTAATATGTGGAATGAAACGTAGTTTTTTTGCCTGAGTCATGAGTCATCCCCTCAGTTCCAACCTGATCCAGTGGTCACTTGAATCTTGGAAAGGGTCAAATCAGCAATATGAAATTTCAATTGTATTCATGAAAGTAGCTCTTTTTTCTCCATTCCCCTCCCTCTCCCAAATATATCAACACCAAGTGAGAAAGGCTTGATTTGAAAGATAATTATTACAGAATTAAACATGGACATAGCTAGTTTGCTACAAGTTCCAGCAGATAGAGAAACGAGAGCAGAATCAGAGGTTATCAAACTCAATATAAAATCCAGCTCATGCTTTCCCCAAAAGCCTCGTTTAATTTATCCAGGATTAAAAATAAAAGAAAAATGAAAAAATCATATAAAAGCATTTCACATAGTATGTCAAATACTATAATTTCCATCTGAAGTGTTCATCATTATTATGTTTTTCTGAAGTGAATTACCAAGTCTCCTGCACCCATCTTCCCAAAATCTGATTCTAAGTGCTTGCTAGTTTAATCCCTTAGGAAGCAAAGGTAGCCCCAAGTGTCTCTGGACAAACAGAAACTAAACAACAAAGCTTGACAACATATATTAAATTGTCAATGAACTCAATAAAGATTTTCCACTCCAGAGATAGCTATCACCAGCTTATGAATTTTGCTAGGGCAGGTTTAGTGAAGAAAAACTAGGTCTTTATTACCAAATCCGTTAGGAGTTGTTCTACTGTACTGCCGGTAGGATGGGAGTATAAACACCATGTTCTTCACAGCCTCATCCACAAAGAATTCCACCTTAAAATTAAGGCTGCTTTGGAGTTTGACCAAATGAAAATTCACTCATAAAACACAGTGCTGGCAGCATGGTCAGTCTTTGCAATACAAAACTGGGAACTAACAGCCGATTCCTGATCACATCTCCAAGGCTGAGAGTCCAGAACTGTAGTGGTGGCCAGGCCCTCGCTGACTGCCAAACCTCCAGCCATCATCCCTTCCTCTCCCAGGGACAGGCGAGAAAATGAGATCGGCAGAAACTAGAAAGCTTAAGCTAAAATCAAGAAGGTCATTGATGAAACAGACTGTAGTGGTTTAGAAACTAGCACGCAGACTTAGCTGAAAACAAATCTTATTGATCAGCAATTAAAATGAATACTTAATTCTATTATTCTGCATATTATTAGACAGTCGGAGACAGCCAAGCTGACCTCAAGCATGCTGAAGCATCGGGGCCAGGCAGTGCACAGCTTCCCAGGAGCTGATTTACCCATCGTTCTCAAGTGAATTGACAATTCACAATGCTCAGAGCCCCACAGTAGAACTGCTAGGCTGCAAAATAAACAATTAGCTCTGCTTAAGAGTCAAACTCCAGCACATAGACCATATTAAAGGAAGAATGAAACCTGCAGCATTTGATGGACCTTCAATACCCTGAGAAGATGACAAATACCCCAAGATGAACAAGCTTCCAAAACACAAATCAAAGGACTGATTTTGATGGATCAAATGTTAAATAGGCCTGTGAAGCTGGAGTTGTTAGGTTGCACATGAAAGAAGGGAAAAAAAACACACCCCAATCCTCAAATGCAATTTTAGATCCCTCTTGGAAAATTTGCTTTAAAAAGAGAGGAATAGATACAATCTTCCCCTCACCTGGAGATTTTAATGAATTCAAGCCATTTCAAATCTGTCAAGAAAGCCCTACCACAGTCCCCGTCAAACAACATTTTCTTTCATTTTTTTCTTCTCATTACTACTTCAGAGCAGTCTAAATAACAGCAAATAAAGAAATTCAAGTTACAATTCAAACACTAAGCTCTGGAGTCCTACATTGCCTTCAAACACCTGTATGAAACACTAACTTCATGCTTAATGCTCTCCAATACATAGAAGCCATTTATTTGCATATCCTTTGGCTGCTAAAGCTGTAACTTGCATTTCTATCAGCAGATGGGCCTGATTCTCACCTTCCCCTGATACACATGAGCAGTGTGGGCCCTGACTTTCTGGACAGCTCACACTTCCTTGATTCAAACTCTTGACTTTGCTCTCTGTAACACGGCCCTTCCTGAATCCAGCCTAAGGTACGAAGCAGCCACACACCTTCTGAAGTTTCCATTATTGATATCTGCCTCTCCCCATTAGAATGCTTTGCAAAAACAATTAAGATCCAATGTTGCCCGTGTCTGCTGCAAGGAGGAGCTCTCTGGCTTTTTTACTCCTATTTTTAGAACATTCTCTTTCTAAGGTCATGACAGCTGGGTACAAATCCAGAGCAACACCTTGAAGCATTAACAAACAGAAGCAACAGAAAACAGAAGCTGCTGCATTTCCTGTGGCCATTGGAGGGTGCAATTGCAAGTGTGAAAATATTGCAGTTCTGTCATCCAGTAAGAAGTACACGTTCAAAAGGAAATCCATTCAAAGCAGATTATACAGCATAGATTTGTTGTCCATTTTAAATTGTTACTGGAAGCCAAAGAAAGATTTCTTTGGGAGCCTCACAGGTTTGTCTTCATCATTTATAATGGAACAGTTACTCTGCTTTAAATTTAAGTGGTTTTTTTCCCCAACAGTTTCATCTACCTCCTCACCAAGCTGATACAGAATAGAGGAGCACAGATAGTGGGAGGAACAGATTTGGAATTCCATAAATGGACTTCTCATGTGGCTAGAACTGATATTTCCAGCTCTGTGGGCTTAGAGCATCCATCCAATGTCCTGCCAGTCCAGCACTTCCTGATGGTATTTGCAGCCACTGGTTCCACAGAAGTTAGATCAATGCGCTTCTCCTTGGATGTCATGTGGCTGCTGCAAGTGCAACAATGGAGCCACCAATTTCTAGTTGCAAGGTCAGGATTACAAATTTAAAACCTTACTGTTACAAGATGTAAAGGCTCTCCAATCCTGCTGTAAAGAAGAGCTTTTAAGACACTTAACTCTTCCATCTTCAGCTTGCTTCCAACTTTACGGTATTAACTTTTTTAGATAATAAAGGATTGTCTGTAGATTACTGTGGATTAAAATTATAACTGCAGACCTGAGTATTGGTCTCAAGTTTGATGGCATGAGGAAGTTGATGGTCTTCTTATCCATCCCTGGAATCACCCTGATGCACTGTCTCAACTATCTCCCAGAGGTATTTATTTTTTTCAACATGGATTATCTATTTTATGAAGTTTGGAACAGGGAGAATGGCTGCCTTCCATACAAATCAAACAGGTTGGATTTTCAAGTGATTCGAATTGTATCAAAGTCTTCAGACCCAAATAGGTGTAGCTTCTGTGAAATACAGAAGCCCTTATGAAAGGCTCACTCAGAAGGTGCGAATAGAATAAATAAGAATTTAATAATAAAAAATATGAAGAAGGAAAAAGCCTTCATTCCCTAACTCTGCAGAATTCCACCCAAGTAGAATCTCACTCACTTTACAATGAAAGGAAAATAGTTTAGTGGTGGTGGCAGGGACAAGGCGAGGATATACGGTGCCAGGGAGGATTCTGCACTTAGAGATGCTGAGTATCCAGCCAAGAGACAGAAATTCATAGCAGAATAAGCTTCTACAAACTGAAAATACGCTTGGCTCAGGTAGGTTTCAGGCCACAACTTTGATTCTCCAGAGGCAAAAGTAAAGAACAGTTCAGTCCTTTTTCCTCCCCAACTCATTCCTAGGTCCGCTGGTCCGCTCCTGCACAGTTTGTAAAAGAAAAAAAGAGTCTCATTCAGAACAAGGACGTAGGACCTTTTCCCCCTGTTGCAATTAATGTGAAAAAAAAATAAAGAAAAATACCTGCTCTGCATCTTGTGTTTATCTGCCATTTTAAACCACATTCTGAGCTCATCTCTTCTCAGAGGTACTTCCTTTCTAAATTTTACTTTTATTTTTTGGGTCCAAAAAGTATTACTACAAGTAAACTTCCCCTTGAACAGCCTGCCAGAGAAGAAGAAACAGCAGTGTTTGCTATCTGCCACCAAATTTTACATCCTGTCCTATAATCTTATTTTCATAAGCTCAAAGTCATTGGGGAAGGCAGAGAGAGATCTACATTTGTGCATCCTAGCAGGATGCTGTGCTGGAAAATATCTCTACCGAGTGTTCTTGGGTTAGTGGATCCAAATGACTTGATAGTACTGAGGGTCTGCACTCGTTTGTACTAAATGGATGTAGGGACATTGCCATTGGAAATACAAATTTACAAAGGGACTGCCCCATAGGCTTGTATGAGTAGTTTTAGTTTAGGGGCATTATCCGATGATATGACTGACGATATCATATGGTCTCTGTGTTAGCAACACAGCCCTACAGCCTTGGAATAAAGTTTCTAACAATAAAATATTTGGCATGCAATATGGAATGGTGGCCAAAAAGAAAATCAATGTCATCAAAGTTAAGGACCCTAGCAACATTTTAAGAGAAGTCTTATGAAGATGAAATTCTCTATTTCAGCTCATTATGTGTTGATCTATTTTATATATTAGTAAGGGCCTGTCTGCACAAACCAGTCTTTGAAATACGTCGTGATATTAAAGGCTAAAGTCCTTGAAACCTTCCTGCAGGAGAGAGAGTAAAGCAAAACAATATCCGTGTGTACAGGACAAAAAATGTAAACCTGCGTGCATTAGCCAATAGTAGCTTGCTTAGCCCGCAGACCCTGTAAAACCCCATATAAGTGTGCAAAAGGTAGAAATAAAAGGCGTTCACGTTTACTTCTGTGAAGGCTGGTGAATAGCTGGTGGTCTCGCAATAATTTTGTGGCATTTTGAGAAAATTTTAATAATTTTGTGGGATTTTCCTTGAATTTTATAGGATTTTTTTGGAATGTTGTGGAATTTTATAAGATTTTGTGGAATTTTGAGAACACTTGAGTAATTTTGAAAGATTTTTCATATATTGTGTGGAAATTTGTACAGATTTTGTGAGATATTTCTAGAATTTGGAAGGGTTTTGAGAAGATTTCAGGAATTTTTTTCTTGAAATTTTTGGATTATTGTGGAATTTTTTGGAATATTGAGGAGACATGAAGAATTTTGATGGATTTTTTCCTAGATTGTGTGGAAAGTTTTCTTTTTTTTGTAAGATGTCTTAGGAATGTCGTAGGGTTTTGATAAGGTTTTGGGGATTTTGTGGGATGTTTCTGGAATTTTGTGGGATTTTGAGGAGACATGAAGAATTTTGATGGATTTTTCCTAGATTGTGTGGAAAGTTGTCGAGATTTTGTGGAATGTTTCTGGAATCTGGTAGGGATTTGTGAAGATTTTGGGAATATTTTGGGATGTTTCAGGAATTTTGTGGGATTTTTTGTGGGAATTTTGTGGGATATTGAGGAGACATGAATAATTTTGATGGATTTTTCCTAGATTGTGTGGAAAGTTGTCAAGATTTTGTGGGATGTTTCTGGAATTTGGTAGGGTTTTGAGAGGTTTTTGGGAATTTTGTGGGATGTTTCTGGTATTTGGTAGGGTTTTGATAAGGTTTTGGGGATTTTTTTGGGAGGTTTCTGGAATTTTGTGGGATTTTTGTGGAATTTTGTGGGATTTTGAAGAGACATGAAGAATTTTGAGGGATAATTCCCTGATTGTGTGGAAAGTTTTCAAGATTTTGTGGGATGTTTCTGGAATTTGTTAGGGTTTTGAGATGATTTTGGGGATTTTGTGCAATGTTTCTGGAATTTTGTGGATTTTTGTGGAATTTTGTGGGATTTTGAGTTGACTTGAAGGATTTTGAGGTATTTTTCTGAGATTGTAGGGAGAGTTGTCAAGATTTTGTGGAATTTATCTGGAATTTGGTAGGGTTTTGATAAGATTTTGGGAATTTTGTGGAATTTATCTGGAATTTGGTATGGTTTTGAGAAGTTTTCGGGAATTTTGTGGGATGTTTCTGGAATTTTGTGGGATTTTTTGTGTAATTCTGTAGGATTTTGAGAAAATTTTAATAATTTTGCAAGATTTTTCTGGAATTTTGTGGCATTTCTTTGTAATGTTCTGGGATGTTGAGGACACTTGAACAATTCTGAGGGACTTTTCTTAGTTTGTGTGGAAATTTGTGGGGATTTTGTAGGATGTTTCTGGAATTTTGTGGCATTTTTTTGGAAATTTGAGGGATTTTGAAGAGACATGAAGAATTTTGATGGATTTTTCCTAGATTGTGTGGATAGTTGTCAAGATTTTGTGAGATGTTTCTGGAATTTGGCAGGGTTTTGAGATGATTTTGAGAATTTTGTGGGATCTTTCTGGAATTTCATGTGATTTTTTGAAATTTTGAAGGATTTTGAGGAGGCATGAAGAATTTTGAGGGATTTTTCCTAGATTGTGTGGAAAGTTGTCAAGATTTTGTGGAATGTCTCTGGAATTTGGAAGGGTTTTGAGAAGGTTTTGGGAATTTTGTGGGATGTTTCCTGAAATTTTTGGGATGCTTTTGGACTTTTGAGGGATGTTGAGTTGACTTGAAGTAGTTTGAGATATTTTTCTGAGATTGTGTGGAAAGTTGTCAAGATTTTGTGGGATGTTTCTGGAATTTGGTAGGTGTAAGAGACGGTCTGAAGATTCCCTCATCTGTCTCACAACCGTCTCAAGGACAGAGACTGAGACCCTGAATATCACAAGGGACTTGGTTTGGGGCTTTGGGCCTAGCTGAGATGGACGTTTGCTCAGTGATTGTTTGCAGGAGGTTGCACGGTACACTGCCCTCGTTCCTGCTGGTGAGCAGAGGTTTGGTAACCTGTGCAACGAGTTCACCAGGACTCATGGCTCTCGTTCCTGCTGGTGAGCAGAGGCTTGTGCGTGGTACCCTGTGCAATGGGTTTTCCACAACACCTTGCCCTCGTTCCTGCTGGTGAGCAAAGACTTGCAAGACATGGATCGCTCTGTACCCTACACCTGCTCCCCGCGCAATGGAATTCATCACAATGATCATCAATCTCCTCTGGCTTTGGCCCTGCACCACTCGCTTTGCAGAAGACCATAAAATTATACCCCAAACTTACCTTCCTTTGAGATCTCCCCAACGGACAGAAGACTCTGCATCGTTGGACGGCTGAGTGGACTTTGACATTGGTAGCTCTAATCCCCTTACTCTCTTTTCCTTATGCTTTGCTTTCTCCTTTCTCTCCCTCTATCGCATATTAGTGCTGATGAACACTCCATAAAGTGTGTTTTGCTGTTTAAGTCCTTGCTTTGCTGATAATCTTTTGTACTCTAAGACCGACTAAAAGAACCACATCACGAATCCCACCTTGCGGATCGTGACAGGGAGCTGCATCCAGATTATTTCATGTGAATCCCCTGAGTTGTCCAGCTGCCTCTGTGCCCCGTCCTCGGGAGTTTGTGGCCCAGGCACGACATGCAAGAGCTGTGGCACACCATGGGTACATGAAATTAAGTGGTAAGGCTGACATGCCAAAGCAGCATTTTCTAGGCACAGCTCCTAGGAAACTTCACAGGGAATTGCATACAATATTTGTGGCATTAGAAAGTGTTATAATTCACTGCTCTTATATGACCACCAGCTGCTAGCTTAAACCTACTACAATTTCTGCTCTAGAACAACCAAGCTGAAAGGTAGAATTAAACTCCTTGTGATGGTAATCCCCTTTTTCATATATTTGCACAATATCTAGTGCAGTGGGGCACCTCAGTATAACGAAGAAGGAGGGTTTTATAACTCCTAAGGTACAGGATCTTTTCCACTTCTGAGGTAATTCCCTATACACTCTTGGCTCACAAATCCAATATATTATGTCAGGGGCTTTCCATTTGTTACTTGTTGTATCTGGTCATTCTCAATAGAATTTTACGTCACTTATGGATTGCTAAGGGTTAGCTCCAAGACTTTTATACTAGCACAACTAGCCGATGGAGCCCCGGCCCAGCGGGGCTGTGGGGCGAGATGGCTCCGCGGCTCCCTGGACAGCAGCCAACCCTCTGCCCCTTGCAGAGCTCGGCACCAGCGGCTGCTGGCCGGGCCTCAGGGCTGGCCGGGCATGGGAGGCTGGGGCTGGCTGCAGGTAGTGCCCGGCCGAGGGGCAGAGCCCGCGCCAACCATTCCCTGCTGCCGCTCTCTCCAGCTGGCACAGGACAGGAACCGAGCGGCGGAGGACCTGCGTCGGGCCCTGCCGTACCTGCAGAGCCCACAGGAGCCCCTGCGAGCGGCGGCCATCAGGTTCATCGGTGAGCCACGAGCCCGGGCTCCCTCCCCGCCCCGCCACAGCTCGGCCCCGGCCCCGACTGCTGCCCCGGCAGCGGCACCCGGGCCCGGTGCCCTGGAGCCCCGCCTGCCCTCGGGGCTGCTGCTGCCGGCCTCTGGCAGCCGTGCCCTTGGGCTGAGTCAGGATGCGGCACGGGCCCGGGCTGAGCCCTGCCGGGGCGGGAGGGCGTGTGAGCACAGGGCTGGCAGCGCCGCTGGCAGGGAGCTGTGCCGCTGGGGCCCTGACAGGCTCTGTGTTCCCAGGGATGGCCGGGCGGCTCCTGAGGCGGCAGAAAGAAGACCTGCAGCTAATTTACAAATGTGAGTGAGGGCAGCGGGCTGTCAGCGGGGCTGCTGGGTGGAGCTGCAAGTCCTGGACTGTCTGCGAAGGTCTCTGCTCAATGTGCGGATGAGGGGCGGCGTGGGTGGATCACTCCGAGGTTTCACGCGGGGCATTCGTGGCCAGCAGCTTCGGGCTGATCCCCTTGGTCCCTGCTCCCTGCTGGCCATGGCAAGAGCCGGCTGGGATGGCCCTGGCCGGGGGCTCTCCGTGGGCCTCCGCAGGTCTGGGAATCTGACCGTGGCTCTGTTGTTCTCTCTTCCAGCCCTTAAGAACGTGGTTTGTGACACCAGCCCTGCCATCGGAAACCTGGCAATTCAAACATTTTACATCACCCAGGCAGTAGAGACGGCTCGATATTCCATCTTGGAGAACCTGCAAGTTCAGCTGCGCAGGGCATGGAGGACACGGCCTCGTCTGTTGGGCCTCAGCTGGCTGCGCTGCTGGAGCTCTGCTGGCAACTGACCCGGCAGGCTCTGTCTGCTGGGGCCACCTGAACCAGCAGAGATTTTTTTTGTTTCTTAAATATTGTTCTTTTCTTCTTTTCATTTTCTTTTAGGATATAAATATAGTATATATTATAATAGGCAGTCACTTCCCAAGACCTTTATCTTGCTGCCCATGGTGTACAGGGCATAGAGGAAGCAGGGAAAATGTGATTCCACTTGGGGAATCACAGCTCAGCAAGCTGCCCAGGCATGCAGTGGTGCAGGGAAAATGGCCAGAAACCCTTGGCCTTTGGTGGTTCTGCTGAAGGCACAAACGCTGTCTCAGCCAGGAAGCGCCGCCATCTGTGTCCTCGTGCCCATGTGGTGCTGGCTGGGTTGCTGAGGGCTCCCAGGTGCCTCTTGATCCTGCTCCTCTGGAGCTCCTGTGGGGCTGTGGCGCTGCTGCTGGTCCACGCTGGGGGAGACTCTGAGGGAACAGGGCACTGGGAGGCTGTAAATGGATGAGGGTCTGTGGAGGCCCAGGCGGGACAAAAGCGTGGGAAGGCGTGAGGGGCATGTGTGGAGGCTGGAGGCTCCAAAGGGGACAGGAGGCCCCTGAAAGGCTGGACCGGTGGGAAGACCTGAGGAATTGGGTGTCAGAGGGCATAAGCAGCCCCCGGGCAGCCACCTTTTTCCTGACAGCCGGCCGACCTGGCACTTCCCCAGAATGTCTCCCAGGCCTGCAGCAGAAGCCCTCGAGGCTGGGACAACACCCCTCCAGGAGGGTGCGGACAGCCCAAGGTGTGCCCAGGCTGGGCTGGCTGGGGACATGCAGGGCAGGGGGGTGCTGCCAGGCCACGGCCACTGGGTGCCTGCGATAAGGGGCAGTGGGCAGAGGCAGGGCTGGCCGCCAGCCCGGGCCCTCGCGGCTGCCCAGGACACGGTGCTGTGACTGAGGCTCCCCTGACACAGAGCTCGGGGTCCGCAGAGCTGCTGCCACCAAGGGGAGGGTGGTGATGTCTCCTCCAGCAGGGCTGCCCAGTCGCTGCTGCTGAAGCGACTCAGGAGCCCACAGAAACAGCAGCAGAGTGTGCACAGGAACAGCAGCAGAGTGTGCACAGGAACAGCAGCAGCCCCAACGTCGGCACCTGCACAGTGAGGCGTCTGCAGCAGCTGAGTGCCAAACAGGGGGAGGCTGTGGGCACAGTTGCCTTTGGTTTGGCAAAAGGCTTCAGCAGAATTGACCATAATGGCTTTCTCTTCACTTGCCAGCCTCACAGCAACGCTTGGCAGCTTCAGCTGCAGCCTGTGCCCCTGACTGACTTGGATGGCCGTGCTTGAGGGCGGGCTCGCCTTCCACATGTCATTGTTGTTGTAGTGCGTCTAAAAATCTTGGTATCTCCCAAGAGTAAAACTCACCTCTGTTTTGTGTAATGTTAGTTCTTACCTGAGAACCTTCTCCCTTCCCCCTTCCCATTGGCTGTGACCTCTCTGTATCCCCCGATCACCCCCACCCCTTTGTATAAGAGATAAGACCCAGGGCATTTCTGTCTCTTTCTTGCCCCGGATGGACGACAGACAATAAACCTGCAATTTGGATTATTCCAGCAAGTTTGGGCCTCCTGTGCCTAGATACTTTGAGTCCGTGTTGTATCCACTTATCCCTCCGGCCCCTGTTCCCCAGGGAGAAGGGGCAGGGAGAGAGAGAGTTACACCCCTTGCTCCTGCAGAGGGGCAGGGAGAGGGGTGTCCCGGCCCTGCCTCCCGATGGGGGGGTGCCAGCCTACCGAGCCTGGCGTGGCAGGGTGCGGGCCTCCGCCTGGCTCCTGCAGGGGAGGAGCTGGGTCTCTCCACAGGCTTGGTGAGGGAATGGAGCCCCCAGAGCCCGGCGTGGGGGGGTGCAGGCAGAGAAACCCAGGGAATACCAGCCCTGGAGAAGATGAAGGTATGCTAACAGCGGCTCCTGTGGTATACAATAGCAGCTGATATTCAAGTCAGTTATGTTAATATTAACCAGCTGCCATCTGATAGTTTCTTACAGTTTGTAGATCGACTGAGACTACAGATACAGAGACAAGTTAAAGAACCAGTGGCCCAGACAGAACTGCTTCAAGAAATGGCCCAATGAAATGCCAACGACGCTTGTCGTAGAGCAATTCTGAGTCTACTTATTAACCCTCCACCCACCATAGCAGATATGATTGAAGCCATGTGCCCAGAAAGCAGACTTGTACAGCGTACACGGCAAGAAACCAGGCAACCCAAGGACAGTGGCAGCAGTGACAGCAGGAATGAATAAGCCACAGATGTCACCAGAACAGCTGCAGCACATCGTCTGTTTCCAGTGCAAGAGGCCAGGACATTTTGCAAGGAACTGTCCTCAAACCCAGCAACAAGGGAAACACTAGAAAGAAGCTCTAGCCAGTCAACCAAGAAACTAAAGTCTCAGCGCTTTTCTGTCAAGCGCAGAGACATAAAAATGACAGACCTGAAGCAGAAAAAAGACTCTATTTTAATGGGAAAAGGGGAGGAAAGGGAGCGGGCTGAGAGGCTGCAGAAATATAATTGTGAGGAACGTTTGCCTAATAAGGTCTGGCAACCGCAAAAGTGATTCAGTAAGTGATTTGTAACTTGTCATGAGGTGACTTTACCTTTAAGGTGGTTTTAAGAGCTAAGGAAGTTGAAGTTGCTGGTGGCTGATGAGAGTCTTTTCTCCTGACCAATTATCGGTCATTACTGGGAATTGACAGCAGTTTTGACCATTGAAAAGGGAGATTTACCTTAAGATGTAAAGTCAGAGCACTCTTGGGCTCTTTGTTTCCTGGCTGTGAAAGGTAACAGAGCTCCAGGCCTCCCGTTCTCTGCCCGGCCACGTGGCCGGGCGGGGGCTGGGCTGGACCCAGCGGCTCTCGGCCGGGAGATGGGGGCTTGCGGGGGGCTTTCCCTGGGCTCTGGCCAAGCCAAGCCGATCTCTGGCTCGGCTGCAGGTTTTGCTGTGACTAAATTTACTAGAGACTGCCGAGTGAAGAAAGAAAGAGGCTCTGAACCTGCGGCAGGCTAAGGCGGCGACTACACTTTCCAGAACAGCCATGAGGAATCTTCTATCAATGACAGCTCCAGCTCCTGCACTGACAGAAGTCACAGAACCATCTACAAAGCCTGGGCAAGATTTTAACCCTTTCATTACCCAGATGAGACTTGCAGATTAATCTTTTTATCCAGAGAGGGAAAAAGAGAGTGATCAACATGAAAAGAGACTTTATAAACTACCAGTGACAGAAAAGAAAAGAAGCTTCAGAAAAGGTAGAGAATAAGGAGGTGCTTTAATTAAGATGAAATATTTTTCTGTTCAAGTTATGGAGATGGACAATAAAGTCCTGAAAGAACTCCTTTAATTCATGATAGAGTATGTAGGGGGGAATAAAGTGTTCAAAGTGTAAATTTTGAGTAAAAAGTAGAGTAATTGTGGTACAGTGAAGTGCTGGAGGATTTGAAGCCTTAAGAGGCAATGAGAAAACTGTTTTCTAGTGAAGCTTACAGAGACAGATGAAGAAGACTTTTGCTTTTGAATAACTTGTCCTTAAAATGCCATCCCTAGACTCATGGCCCATACACACTTCAGAGTGATGTGAAATGGGAGGAGTGAGCTCTGATAACAGCAGTTCTGGGCAGCTGACATCAGGGCAATAGAAAACTATAACAGAAGTATTTTTCTATTGAGAAACTCCATAAATTAACAGAAAGAGACTTCTGTTTCTCTACAAAGACTGGTGAAAAGACTGTAGCAGGAATTGGGACTGTTCTAACCATCCAAGTTCCAAAGTTTTTGTCTCTGTGGTCATGTGAACAAGGGAATAGTGGGTAGTGGGGGATAAAAAAGGTTTTTCTGGAAGTTTATTCTGTTGTTCTTATTATTGTAGTTTGTGAATAAACGTTCTTTATTCCTTTTAAGTTTTATGCCTGTTTTGCTCTTGTTCTAATCCATATCTCACAGCAAGAAATAAGTAATTTTCTTAGTTACTGGTTTAAAACCACGACATAACTTCTAAAGCTTTTTGCTTCAGATCTGATCGTTGGACTGTCATTGGAGTAGACTTGCAGGATAATTCACAAGACCCGTCTGGACTGGATAGTAGGTATTTTGCTATTGGAGACACAGCACATTCACCAATAGAGATTGAGGTAGCTCCCATGACAATTAAGGGAGACCTAACACACCTCACTCTCTTAGCTAGGTGCCCTCAACCACCTTTCTATGTAGACAAAGGGCAGGTAATAGCCCAGGTGATCCCTGTTCCAACAGAAATCCCAGTAGATGACAAAGCACCAGGAGTCTACTGGGCAGAAGTAGTGGGTGAAGACAAACCCATTATGGGATGGAACTTAACACATAAATCAGAACATCTCCATGTAGAAGGGTTAATTGATACTGGGGCAGATGTGACTATCATACCTGAAAAGGTGTGGCCCTCACATTGGGAACTGTAACCCATGGCAGGAAAAATACAGGGTGTTGGAGGAATGAAACTGGCTAAAATTGCTAAAGGTATCGTCCAGATTGAAGGTCCGGAGGGTAGGTTAGCTAGTGTCCGACCTTTTGTTATTGACTACAAGTGCCCGCTGTGGGGAAGAGACACCATGTCCCAGTGGGGAGTGAAATTATCAATTCCTGAGACACCTCTGGATTTTTGATGGAGGCCACTGTAGAGTGTCCTGTCCAAAAGTTATCTTGGTGTCCTGGTTTAGGGCAGATTTGGGAGAAAACCTCCAGTGGGGCTCCCCCAGGGAAGCAAACCCACGTGGCCCTTTTCTCCCACCCTCCAACCGGTTCGGGAAGAGATTTCTCTGAGAGAAGTGGAAAAAACCTGTTTATTTCACATCCACAGCACTACCCAGCACAAGAATGAACGATATCAAATTACAAAACCTCTTGCCGTTCAGAAGAGATGACAAACTTCAGAGGGTCTCTTTGCTGTGGGTGTTTGCTCTGTTATCAGTCTCTCTGGTGTTGGAAAATGCCGCTGCCCAGTCTGGGCTCCCGGTAGTCCACGGGTGCAAGCTCCCGGTGCTCCCTCGAGTCCCCAGTTCAGAGCAGGTTCGATTCGTTTCAGAAAAGGGGAAAGAAAACAGTCCAGGAAGACCTCTCTGCTCCGGCTAGCTGGAAAGCCAAAGCGATCTGTGTCTTGTTGTCTGTCTGTGTGGAAGTCAAAACTCCCGATGCGGGGGGAGCAAGTACAGTCTCTGATAACAGACTTGGTGCTTCTTTTCCACTCACTTTTACTCTTAGATGAAATTTTAAGAATACAAAACCTGTGTCTGGGTTAGGTGGATGAATGGGGATACAATTTAACCTCCTAATCAACCCAAGACACTTGGGTAGATAATAATCCAGTTTGAGTGAACCAGTGGCCTCTCAGCAGACAAAAACTTGGGGCGCTAGAAAAGTTAGTAGAACAATAATTGGCCAAATGACACATAGTAGAAACAACCAGCCCTTGGAATTCCCCGGTGTTTGTAATAAAAAAGCCAGGGAAGGATAAATGGCACCTCCTTCAGGATTTGAGAGAAAGAAACAAAAAAATAGAGGACATGGGGTCTCTTCAACCAGGTATGCCATCCCCAACTATGTTACCACAAAATTGGCTACTAGCAGTACTGGATATTAAAGATTGGTTTTTTCAAATTCCCCTGCGCCCAGCTGATGCGCCAAGGTTTGCCTTTTCCATTCCCACAATTAACCGAGAAGCCCCAATGAAAGGGTACCACTGGACAGTTATTACCTCAGGGGATGAAAGCAAGCCCCTTCATCTGCCAGTGATATGTGGGGTCTTTGCCGTCCTCAGTGCGTGCTGAAAAGAGAGATGCCATCATTTTGCATTACATGGACGATGTTTTGGTATGCTGTCCCAAACACAACATGCTGCAAGACACCCTTGACCTAGTGGTTAAAGTTTTAACCTCTGCTGGATTCCAATTGCAGGAAGACAAAGTTCAAAGGATGCCACCTTGGAAATACCTGGGCCTGGAAATTACCGCAAGGATGGTTGTTGCACAAAAATTGGAAATTATTGGTAATCCTAAAACTCTAGCAGATCTCCATTCCCTATGCGGGTCACTAAACTGGGTCAGACCCTGGCTAGGTCTCACCAATGAGGACCTGGGCCCCCTGCTCAATTTATTGAAAGGGGAGAGAGAGCTGCTGTCTCCCAGGGAGCTGACTCCAGAAGCAAAAATTGTGATTGAAAAGGCACAAAAGGCCTTGACAGAAAGACAGGCACATCGCTTCAAACCTGAGCTGCCTTTCAAATTTATTGCCCTGGGCAAATTGCCACACCTACCTGGGTTAATATTCCAGTGGGCCGAGGGGCAGAGAGATCCACTCTTAATAACAGAATGGGTTTTCCTCTCCCATCAATGACCCAAAACTATCACCAAGCCACAAGAGCTGATGGCTCAGCTGATTCAGTTGGCCAGGGTAAGGCTGCATGAACTGGCAGGTTGTGACTTTATGTGTATTCACCTCCCAGTCAGGCTCTCTGGAGAAGGCAAAAACTCCCCTGAGAGACTGACCAAAGAGATGTTTGAGCATCTGCTGCAGAGCAATGCTACCCTCCAGTTTGCTCTGGACAGCTCTAGTGGGCAAATTTCAGTTCATGCGCCAGCACACAAATTGTTTCATGAGGAATTCCACCTCATTCCTTGTGAGAAAAGGAGCCAAAGGCCACTCAAAGCTCTCACAGTGTTCACTGATGCATCTGGGACATCTCACAAGTCGGTGATGACTTGGAGAAATCCACAGACTCAGCTTTGGGAAGCTGATGTTGAGTTTGTAGAGGGGTCACCCCAGATAGCTGAACTGGCTGCGGCCATAAGAGCCTTTGAGAAGTTTTCAGAACCGATTAATTTGGTTACTGACTCAGCCTACGTAGCAGGAGTGGTGTCCAGAGCGGAGCAGGCAGTTCTCAAGGACATTGAGAACGAACATCTCTTTAGATTGCTTTCAAAACTGATTTATTTGGTTTCAAATCGAGAACAACCTTTCTATGTGATGCATATAAAGTTGCATACCCCATTGCCAGGTGAAATCGCTGAGGGAAACCGGGAGGCTGATTCCCTTGCTGCCCCAGCTGAAAAGGCACGTCTCCCAGATGTGTTCCAACAGGCAAAGATAAGTCACCAGCGATACCATCAAAATGTGCCAGGACTGATTCATCAGCTCCAGCTGACACGGGGTCAGGCTAAAGCCATCGTGGCTACCTGTCCCAGTTGTCAGCTCCAGGCAGTGCCATCATTAGGCCTGGGGGTTAATCCCCGAGGAATTGAAAGCTGTGAAGTGTGGCCAACAGATATCACTGACATCCCCAGTTTTGGTCACCTTAAGTATGTACACGTGAGCATTGATACATACTCAGGAGCAGTGTATGCCTCTGCTCATGCAGGAGAAAAATCTGTACATGCCAAACAACACTTAGTACAGGCCTTTTCTGTATTGGGAATCCCTAAAGAAATTAAAACAGATAATGGCCCAGCGTATCAATCCAAGGAGTTCCTGGAATTTGTCCAGCAGTGGGGAGTGGAACATAAAACTGGCATCCCCCACTCCTCCACAGGTCAAGCTGTGATTGAGTGTGCACACCAGACGCTCAAACAAGTCCTAGCCAGGTAAGGTAGCTAGGCAGTGTGGATGTCTCCACAACAAAAACCCTGTAAAACTCTGTTTGCCATTAATTTCCTAAACTGCTCATTTGAAAACATGAAGCCTCCTGTGACTCGGCATTTTAACAGTGATGATCAGTTTTAATTGTCACAGCGTCCACCAGTTTTAATCAGGGACCCTGAAACTTGGCAAACCAAGGGCCCCTATGAACTTGTCACCTGGGGGCGTGGTTACACATGTGTCTCCACCCCTGCAGGCCCCTGATGGATTCCTCAGAAACGGGTAAAACCTTTTGTTCCAAAGAATCCAGCCCCAGCAATAAGAGATGAGAAGCAAGTGGCTGTTGCTTCCAAGAGAAGACGCCACCGAAGAGAGCAAGAAGAAACCTTTCTAGCCTCTGACCTGCATGCTTTGGCAGTAAATAAGTTTCCAAAAATGTCTGTTTCCTTGTTTTTAGAAATAACCTACCTCTCACTCAAATCCATGATGAGCCTTAACCCTGCTGTCATCCTGCTCGCACTGAGCAGCCTGACAGCGGCCTGGATCGTCGCACAGCCACGCCAGAACATCTGGGTGACCCTGGCACAAACACTTCATCAAGAAAACATATGTCTATCTACTTGAGCAGCGAAAAATCCTATGTCTACCTGCCTGGTAGGAATTCCATTGCAGCATGATGAATTTACACATCGCTTTAATACACTGACTCCTGAAGCAGGTAATGAATTTCCACAGCACTCAAATAGAAGCAGAGTTTAAAAACCCTGTCAAAGAGTGGCTGCCACATTTTCCTAAGGCAAGCCAGGAACCCCAGGAGTTAGAGCTACTGGGTTCCTCTCCAGCATTACACTGTGTACACTTTAGGGTCAGTCTTCCAATTAATAAAGAAACCTTCCACAATATAGTACAATATTGAGAAGAATTCACAGCAAAAAGGTGGTGCCACGTCCTAAGCTACATCAAAAGTGCACTCCTCAGCTCATACACATCTCAAAAGCCTCCCCAAAGGACTGTTCCTCATTTGTGGGGATAGCGCATGGGCAGGAATTCCACCCTGTCTCCTCGGAGGGCTGTGTACCAGAGGGCGTCTATCACTGTTAGCACCCAATCAAACATTAATTGGCGAATGGACCAATAAAAATAATTTGACGAGGAAAATTCAGAAGAGAAGTGCTACAAATTTAGATGAGAATTGTGATTCGGAGATTTTTCATTGGTCCAAATCAAAAAGAATTGCTGCATCCATTTTCCTTCTTTGGGTGGCTGCAGCCAAGGCCCTAGGTGAATTGGGACACCTAGAATGCTGGGTGGTAAAACAAGCCAATTTAACATCTAGCGCCATAAGTGCCCTCCTAGAAGATGAGGAAGTTAGCAGGCAGGCAACACTCCAAAATGGTGCAGCGATAGACTTTCTCCTATTGCTCCACGGGCACAAGTGCCAGGAGTTGGAGGGTCTCTGCTGCATGAATCTGACATCGAAAGCTCCTAACATCCATGCCACACTCCAAGAGATGAAAAGCATGATCGGACAAGTCAAGCAAGAAGCAGATGACTGGTTTAATGGACTGTTTAAAAACTGGGGACTCTCGGGGTGGTGGGCTTCAGTAGTGAAAACTATTCTGTCACTGCTAGTCATTATTTTGCTAACGGAGTTTGGAGTTTTAAGCAGGATACTATACAAAAGCATAATTAAGCTGATCTCAGCTACCTCAGATGTCAACCATATAGAGCTGGCAGACCAGAGTAACCCTCACCAGCCTGCAAATGGTACTTGGTGGGCCACTTCAGGTCAGTAAGTCATATAAGCTCATTTCATGAATTATATAGAACAAAATAGGGGGAGATGTGCTAGTGCACAATCCTGGGTGTGCTTTAGTTTCTGTGTAAACCCTCCCTGCAGCTGTGACGTGTTTTTCCCTTCCCCTCCCTGTCCCTGAAATGTTATCCCATTGCTTGGTGTTATATGTCTCCCCGCCCCTCTCCCAAGGTTTGAAAGTACCCGGGAAATATTTCCTCCCTCTCTTTTTTTCCTCCTGGATCCCAGCCTGAATAAACATCTGACGTTATGCCGGAGGGAAAAGCAGCTGTTTGGTCTTTATCTTGGTCATGAAGAGCCTCCCTGCCCTCCCCTCGACAGAGCTAGCCAGGATTAATCAGGAGGGACAAAGTGGGGCTACTTCACACCTGGCTCCCCCAAGTGTCCTCCAGACCCGCAAGTTCTTTCTAAATTCCCTGCCCAGACCCAAAACTGCCCTAAATGTTCCTCAGAAAAGTTTCCATGGGCCCCAAAGTGGCCCCTTTTACCCTGTCTGAGAAAATGACAAAAGTTAGGATCAAAAGACTAAAAATAGGACTAATTAGCATAAAGAGGGAGAAAGAGTGGTCAATTAATTAATGAAGGGAATTGTGGTTGTTATGGATTATATTAATAAAAAAATCAAGATCCTTGTTGAATAAAAATAATTGGATTTATTTTAGCAAGCGGCAGCAAGCAAAACAGCGCTGGGCGGCCGGGGAATCACCGCTCCACCAACGGCTAGCGCCCCCCTCCCCAAACTTCAGAGCCCTTACAGTGTCTTCAGTTCCGGTTTCTGCGTCATCTGGGTTGATTCTGCTTCTGCGCGGCTTGTTGCTAGGTGGTCGTGTTTTGCTTTTCGGTGGTCGTGGGGAGGAAGATGCTCCTCTTCGTCACAGCATCGCCCTTGATCTGCAAGCCAAGCTCCATTTTTGGCTAAAATATTGGATACACAAGTTATGCTTCAAGCTCCATATCTGGCTAAGGTAATGAGTATACAAGTTATGCTCAACAACAGGATGTCCTTGGAGTTTCTGCCAGTTCTGCTTGGAACTTTTCAATTGCCAATATCTTGCTTAACCCTTTATTTTCTTGTTTTTACGAGCAAACTCCTTACATACTCATCACACCACCTGCTTTTATAACTCAGTCCCCAGCCCCTCTGTTACCTCTGTCCACCCCGCAGCGGGCAGGCAGGCTGGGGAGGTAGTTTTAGCTTGCCAGACGAGGCCCTAAAAACGAGGCTCTTTCCCTATGCTGAGATGGCAGTTGCAGCTTTATTTCTTGGGATCCTTCAGGGTGAGATGGCAGAAGGGAAAGAGGAAGAGGTATGGACAGGCACTCCTTTTTCAGGACAGGGGAAGGGGCTGTGGGAATTTACACAAACAATAAGGGAACCTGGGGAGAACAAGATAAGGGAAAGAACTTACAAATCTACATTTTTAGGGGTACATTCTTTGGGTCATACCATTTTTCCTAACTGCATTACAACAAAAAGCCCAACAAAATTCTCTCAAATACATAAGAAATTCCAGAAACAACCCAAAAAATTCCTGAAATCTTCCCAAAACCCTACCAAATTTCAAAAACATCAAAAAATATCTTGACAAATTTCCACACAATCAAGGAAAAATTCATCAAAATTCTTCATATCTCCTCAAAATCAATCAAAATCCACAAAAATCCCACAAAATTCAAGAAACATCCCACAAAATTCCCCCAAAATTCTCAAAACCCTAAAAAATGCCTGAAGCATCCCAAAAAACCTTGACTACTTTCCCCACAATCTAGGAAAAATCCCTCAAAATTCCTCAAGACAACTCAATATGCCTTAAAATTCCAGAAAAATCCTATGAAATTATAGAAACATCCCACAAAATATCAAGAATTTTCTGCACAATCTAAGAAAAATCCCTCTAAATTCCAGAAACATCCCAAATAATTACTGAAATTTTCTCAAAACCCGACCAAATTCCAGAAACATCCCACAAAATCTTGACAACGTTGAACAAAATCTAGGAAATATCCATCAAAATTCTTCATGTCTCCTCATAATCCCACAAAATTCTACAAAAATCACAGAAAATTCCAGAAACATCCCACAAAATTCCCAAAATCATCTCAAAACACTACCAAATTCCAGAAACTACCCAAAAAATCGTGGCAACTTTCCACACAATCTCAGAAAAATCCCTCAAATTCCAATGTGTCTCCTCAAAATTCCCAAATAATTCCAGATACATCGGACAAAATTCCTGAAATCTTCTCAAAACCCTACCAAATTCCTAAAACATCTCACAAGATCTTGACAACTTTCCACACCATCTCAGAAAAATCCCACAATATTCTTCAAGTCAACTCATTGTCCCTCAAAATTCCAGAAACATTCTACAAAATCTTGAACAACTTTCCACACAATCTAGGAAAAAACCCGCAAAATTCTTCATGTATCCTCAAAATCCTTCAAAATTCTACAAAAATCCCACAAAATTGCAGAAACATCCAACAAAATTTAAAAAATTGTCACAAAACCCTACAGAATTCCAGAAACATCCCACAAAATCTTGACAACGATCCATACAATCTAGGAAAAATCCATCAAAATTCTTCAACTTAACTCAATATCCCACAAAATTCCTGAAACATCCCTCAAAATTCCCAAAGTCATCTCAAAACCCTCCCAAATTCAAGAAACATCCAACAAAATTCCCAAAATCTTCTCAAAATCCTACCAAATTCCAAAAACATCCCACAAAATCTCAACAACTTTCCACACAATCTAGGAAAAATCCATCAAAATTCTTCAAGCCAGCTCAATATCGCACAAAATTCCAGAAACAACCCACAAAATTCCCCAAATCATATCAAAATCCAACAGAATTCCTGAAACATTCCACAAAATCTTGACAACTTTCCACACAATCTAGGGAAAATCCATCAAAATTTTTCATGTCTCCTCAAAATTCCCAAATAATTCCAGAAACATCCAACAAAATTCCCAAAATCTTCTCAAAACCCCACCAATATCTAGAAACCTCCTAGCAAATCTTGACAACATTCAACAGAATCTAGGAAAAATCTACCAAAATTCTTCAAGTCAACTCAATGTCCCTCAAAATTCCAGAAACATCCTATGAAATCTTGACAACTTTCCACACAATCTGGGAAGAATCCATCAAAATTCTTGAAGTCAAGTCAATATCCCACAAAATTCCCAAAACATCCTACAAAATTCCCGAAATCTTCTCAAAACCCTTCAAAATTCCAGAAGCATCCTACAAAATCTTCACAACTCCCCACACAATCGAGGAAAAATCCATCAAAATTCTTCATGTCTCCTTAAAATTCCCAAATAATTCCAAAAACATCCCACAAAATTCCCAAAATCTTCTCAAAACACAACCAAATTCCAAAAACACCCCCAAAAATCTTCACAACTTTGAACAAAATCTAAGAATAATCCATCAAAATTCTTCATGTGTCCTCAGTCCCACAAAATTCTACAAAAATCCCTCAAAATTCCCGAAACATCCTAAAAAATTCACAAAATCTTCTCAAAACAGTAACAAATTCCTGAAATAACACACAAAATCTTGACAACTTTCCACACAATCTAGGATAAATCTCGCAAAATTCTTCATGTCTTCTCAAAATTCCCAAATAATTCCAGAAATATCCGACAAAATTCCCGAAATCTTCTCAAAACCCTAACAAATTCCAGAAACATTGCACAAAATCTTGACAACTTTCCACGCAATCCAGGAAAAATCCCGCAAAATTCTCCATATCTCCACAATATCTAAAAAAATTCCTAAAACACCCCATAAAATCCCCAAAATCTTCTCAAACCCCTTCCAAATTCCAGAAACATCCCACAAAGTTCCACAAATCTTCTCAAAACCCTACCAAATTTTAGAAACATCCCACAAAATTCTCTAAATCTTCTCAAAACCCTTCGAAATTCCCGTAATAGCCCACAAAATCTTGAGAACTTTCCTCACAATCTAGGAAAAATCCATCAAAATTCTTCCTGTCTCCTCAAAATCCCACAAAATTCCAAAAAAATCACACAAAATTCCCAAAATCTTCTCAAAACCCTAAAAAATTACAAAAATATACAATAAAATTTGGACACCTTTCCACACAATTTAGGAAAAATCAATCAAAATTCTTCATATTTCCTCAATATCCCCAAAGAATATTCCACAAAATTCCCACAAAATTCCTGAAATATCCCACAAATTTCGCGAAATCTTCTCAAAAGCCTTCGAAATTTCAGTACCATCCCACAAAATCTTGACAAATTTCCACACAATCTACGAACAATCCGTCAAAACTCTTCATGTCTCCACAAAAATCGTTAAAAATTTTAAAAAAACCCAAAGAAATTCTGGAAAAATCCCTCAAAAATTCCCAAAATCTTCCCAAAACCCTACCAAATTCCAGAAACATCCCACAAAATCTTGACAACTTTCCACACAATCCAGGAAAAATCCCGCAAAATTCTCCATGTCTTGTCAAAATACCTGAAAATTCAACAAAAATCCCACAAAATTCCAGAAACATCCCAAAAAATTCTATGAATCTTCTGAAAACCCTACCAAATTCCAGAAATGTGCAACAAAATCCTGTCAAGTTTACCCACAATCTCAGAAAAATCTCACAAAATTCTTCAAGTAAATTCAATATCCCACAAAATTCCGGAAACATCCCACAAAATTACAGAAATCTTCTCCAAACCCTTCCAAATTCCAGAAACATCCCACAAAATCTTGACAACTTTCCACATAATCTTGGAAAAATCCATCACAATTCTTCAACTCCCCTCAATATCACACAAAATTCCACAAAATCACACAAAATTCCAGAAACATCCCAAAAAATTCCCAAAATTTTCTCAAAACCCTTCCAAATTCCAGTAACATCTCACAAAAATCTTGAGAACTTTCCACAAAATGTCGGAAAAAACCCTCAAAATTTTTCATGTCTCCTCAAAATCCCTCAAAATTCCACAAAATTACATGAAATTCTAGAAAGATCCCACAAAATTCCCAAAATTTTCTCAAAACGCTACCAAATTCAAGAAACATCCCACAAAATCTTAACAACTTTCCCCACAATCTAGGAAAAATCCATCAAAATTCTTCATGTCTACTGACAATCCCACAAAATTCCACAAAAATCCCTCAAAATTCCAGAAACATTGCACAAAATTCCCCAAATCTTCTCAAAACCCTACCAAATTCCAGAAACATCCCACAAAATTCGAGAAATCTTCTCAAAACATTTCGAAATTCCAGAAACATCCTACAAAATCTTGAGAACTTTCCACAAAATATCAGAAAAAACCCTCAAAATTCTTCATGTCTCCTCAATATCCCACAAAATTTCAAAAACCTTCTCAAAACCCTACCAAATTCCAGAAACATCCCCAAAATAATCTCGATAACTTTCCATACTCTCTTTGAAAAATCCATCAAAATTCCTCATTTCTCCTCAATATCCCACAAAATTCCAGAAACATTCCTCAAAATCTTGACAACTTTCCACACAATCTAGGAAAAATCCATCAAGATGCCTTAAAATTCCACAAAGATCCCACAAAATTCCAGAAACATCCCACAAAATTCTATGAATCGTCTCAAAACCCTACCATATTAAATAAACATCCCACAAAATCTCTACAACTTTCCACGCGATCTAGGAAAAATCTCACAAAATTCATTATGTCTACTCCATATCCAAAAAAATTCCACAAAATTCCCGAAACATCCCACAAAATTCCCAAAATTTTCTAAAAACCCTTCGAAATTCCAGTAACATCCCGCAAAACCTTGACAACTTTCCACGCAATCTAGGAAAAATCAATCAAAATTCTTCATGTCTCATCATTATCCCTCAAAACTCCACAAAATTCCCACAAATTTCCAGAAAAATCCCGCAAAATTCCTGAAATCTTCTCAAAACCCTAACAAATTCCAGAAACATCCCACAAAATCTTGACAACTTTCCACATAATCTCAGAAAAATCCCTCAAAATTCTTCAGGTCGCCTCAAAATACCGCAAAATTCCACAAAAATCCAACATAATTCCAGAAGCAACCCAAAAAATTCCTGAAATCTTCTCAAAACCCTACCATATTCTAGAAACATCCCACAAAATCTTGAGAACTTTCCACACAATCTAAGAAAAATCCAGCAAAATTCTTCATGTCTAGTCAATATCCCCAAAAATTTTACAAAATTCCCACAAAATTCCCAAAATCTTCTCAAAACCCTAACAAATTCCAGAAACATCCCACAAAATCTTGACAACTTTCCACACAATCCAGGAAAAATCCCGCAAAATTCTCCATGTTTTGTCAAAATACCTGAAAATTCAACAAAAATCCCACAAAATTCCAGAAACATCCCAAAAAATTCTATGAATCTTCTGAAAACCCTACCAAATTCCAGAAATGTGCAACAAAATCCTGTCAAGTTTACCCACAATCTAGGAAAAATCCATCAAAATTCTTCAAGTAAATTCAATATCCCACAAAATTCCAGAAACATCAAACAAAATTCTTGAAATCTTCTCCAAACCCTTCCAAATTCCAGAAACATCCCACAAAATCTTGACAACTTTCCACACAATATCGGAAAAATCCATCAAAATTCTTCAAGTCCCCTCAATATCACACAAAATTCCACAAAATCACACAAAATTCCAGAAACATCCCACAAAATTACAGAAATCTTCTCAAAACCCTTCCAAATTCCAGAAACATCCCACAAAATCTTGACAACTTTCCACATTATCTCGGAAAAATCCCTCAAAATTTTTCATGTCTCCTCAAAATCCCTCAAAATTCCACAAAATTACATGAAATTCCAGAAAGATCCCACAAAATTCCCAAAATTTTCTCAAAACGCTACCAAATTCAAGAAACATCCCACAAAATCTTAACAACTTTCCCCACAATCTAGGAAAAAACCATCAAAATTCTTCATGTCTACTGACAATCCCACAAAATTCCACAAAAATCCCTCAAAATTCCAGAAACATTGCACAAAATTCCCAAAATCTTCTCAAAACCCTACCAAATTCCAGAAACATTGCACAAAATTCCCAAAATCTTCTCAAAACCCTACCAAATTCCAGAAACATCCTACAAAATCTTGAGAACTTTCCACAAAATATCGGAAAAAACCCTCAAAATTCTTAATGTCTCCTCAATATCCCACAAAATTCCAAAAACCTTCTCAAAACCCTACCAAATTCCAGAAACATCCCCAAAATAATCTCGATAACTTTCCATACTCTCTTTGAAAAATCCATCAAAATTCCTCATTTCTCCTCAATATCCCACAAAATTCCAGAAACATTCCTCAAAATCTTGACAACTTTCCACACAATCTAGGAAAAATCCATCAAGATGCCTTAAAATTCCACAAAGATCCCACAAAATTCCAGAAACATCCCACAAAATCTTGACAATTTTCCACACAGTCTAGGAAAAATCCATCAAAATTCTTCATGTCTCCTCAAAATCCCTCAAAATTTCAGAAAGATCCCACAAAATTCCAGAAACATCCCACAAAATTCTATGAATCGTCTCAAAACCCTACCATATTAAATAAACATCCCACAAAATCTCGACAACTTCCCACACAATCTAGGAAAAATCTCACAAAATTCCTTATGTCTACTCCATATCCAAAAAAATTCCACAAAATTCCCGAAACATCCCACAAAATTCCCAAAATTTTCTAAAAACCCTTCGAAATTCCAGTAACATCCCGCAAAACCTTGACAACTTTCCACGCAATCTAGGAAAAATCAATCAAAATTCTTCATGTCTCATCATTATCCCTCAAAACTCCACAAAATTCCCACAAATTTCCAGAAAAATCCCGCAAAATTCCTGAAATCTTCTCAAAACCCTAACAAATTCCAGAAACATCCCACAAAATCTTGACAACTTTCCACATAATCTCAGAAAAATCCCTCAAAATTCTTCAGGTCGCCTCAAAATACCTCAAAATTCCACAAAAATCCAACATAATTCCAGAAACAACCCAAAAAATTCCTGAAATCTTCTCAAAACCCTACCATATTCTAGAAACATCCCACAAAATCTTGACAACTTTCCACACAATCTAAGAAAAATCCAGCAAAATTCTTCATGTCTAGTCAATATCCCCAAAAATTTTACAAAATTCCCACAAAATTCCCAAAATCTTCTCAAAACCCTCACAAATTCCAGAAACATCCCACAAAATCTTGACAACTTTCCACACAATCCAGGAAAAATCCCGCAAAATTCTCCATGTCTTGTCAAAATACCTGAAAATTCCACAAAAATCCCACAAAATTCCAGAAACATCCCACAAAATTCTATGAATCTTCTCAAAACCCTACCAAATTCCAGAAATATGCAACAAAATTGTGTCAAGTTTACCCACAATCTAGGAAAAATCCATCAAAATTCTTCAAGTAAATTCAATATCCCACAAAATTCCAGAAACATCAAACAAAATTCTTGAAATCTTTTCAAAACCCTAACAAATTCCAGAAACATCCCACAAAATCTTGACAACTTTCCACACAATATCGGAAAAATCCATCAAAATTCTTCAAGTCCCCTCAATATCACACAAAATTCCACAAAATCACACAAAATTCCAGAAACATCCCACAAAATCTTGACAACTTTCCACATTATCTCGGAAAAATCCCTCAAAATTTTTCATGTCTCCTCAAAATTCCACAAAATTCCACAAAATTACATGAAATTCCAGAAAGATCCCACAAAATTCCCAAAATTTTCTCAAAACGCTACCAAATTCAAGAAACATCCCACAAAATCTTAACAACTTTCCCCACAATCTAGGAAAAATCCATCAAAATTCTTCATGTCTACTGACAATCCCACAAAATTCCACAAAAATCCCTCAAAATTCCAGAAACATTGCACAAAATTCCCCAAATCTTCTCAAAACCCTACCAAATTCCAGAAACATTGCACAAAATTCCCCAAATCTTCCCAAAACCCTACCAAATTCCAGAAACATTGCACAAAATTCCCAAAATCTTCTCAAAACCCTACCAAATTCCAGAAACATCCCACAAAATTCGAGAAATCTTCTCAAAAGTTTTCGAAATTCCAGAAACATCCTACAAAATCTTGAGAACTTTCCACAAAATATCGGAAAAAACCCTCAAAATTCTTCATGTCTCCTCAATATCCCACAAAATTCCAGAAACATCCCTCAAAATCTTGACAACTTTCCACACAATCTAGGAAAAATCCATCAAGATGCCTTAAAATTCCACAAAGATCCCACAAAATTCCAGAAACATCCCACAAAATCTTGACAATTTTCCACACAGTCTAGGAAAAATCCATCAAAATTCTTCATGTCTCTTCAAAATCCCTCAAAATTCCACAAAGATCCCACAAAATTCCAGAAACATCCCACAAAATTCTATGAATCTTCTCAAAACCCTACCATATTAAATAAACATCCCACAAAATCTCGACAACTTTCCACACAATCTAGGAAAAATCTCACAAAATTCATTATGTCTACTCCATATCCAAAAAAATTCCACAAAATTCCCGAAACATCCCACAGAATTCCCAAAATTTTCTCAAAACCCTTCGAAATTCCAGTAACATCCCGCAAAACCTTGACAACTTTCCACGCAATCTAGGAAAAATCAATCAAAATTCTTCATGTCTCATCATTATCCCTCAAAACTCCACTAAATTCCCACAAATTTCCAGAAAAATCCCACAAAATTCCTGAAATCTTCTCAAAACCCTAACAAATTCCAGAAACATCCCACAAAATCTTAACAACTTTCCACACAATCCAGGAAAAATCCATCAAAATTCTCCATGTCTTGTCAAAATACCTCAAAATTCCACAAAAATCCAACATAATTCCAGAAACAACCCAAAAAATTCCTGAAATCTTCTCAAAACCCTACCATATTCTAGAAACATCCCACAAAATCCTGAGAACTTTCCACACAATCTAAGAAAAATCCAGCAAAATTCTTCATGTCTAGTCAATATCCCCCAAAATTTTACAAAATTCCCAAAAAATTCCCAAAATCTTCTCAAAACCCTAACAAATTCCAGAAACATCCCACAAAATCTTGACAACTTTCCACACAATATCGGAAAAATCCATCAAAATTCTTCAACTCCCCTCAATATCACACAAAATTCCACAAAATCACACAAAATTCCAGAAACATCCCACAAAATTACAGAAATCTTCTCAAAACCCTTCCAAATTCCAGAAACATCCCACAAAATCTTGACAACTTTCCACATTATCTCGGAAAAATCCCTCAAAATTTTTCATGTCTCCTCAAAATCCCTCAAAATTCCACAAAATTACATGAAATTCCAGAAAGATCCCACAAAATTCCCAAAATTTTCTCAAAACGCTACCAAATTCAAGAAACATCCCACAAAATCTTGACAACTTTCCCCACAATCTAGGAAAAATCCATCAAAATTCTTCATGTCTACTGACAATCCCACAAAATTCCACAAAAATCCCTCAAAATTCCAGAAACATTGCACAAACTTCCCAAAATCTTCTCAAAACCCTACCAAATTCCAGAAACATCCCACAAAATTCGAGAAATCTTCTCAAAACTTTTCGAAATTCCAGAAACATCCTACAAAATCTTGAGAACTTTCCACAAAATATCGGAAAAAACCCTCAAAATTCTTCATGTCTCCTCAATATCCCACAAAATTTCAAAAACCTTCTCAAAACCCTACCAAATTCCAGAAACATCCCCCCAAAAAATCTTGATAACTTTCCATACTCTCTTTGAAAAATCCATCAAAATTCCTCATTTCTCCTCAATATCCCACAAAATTCCAGAAACGTCCCACAAAATCTTGACAACTTTCCACACAATCTAGGAAAAATCCATCAAGATGCCTTAAAATTCCACAAAGATCCCACAAAATTCCAGAAACATCCCACAAAATCTTGACAATTTTCCACACAGTCTAGGAAAAATCCATCAAAATTCTTCATGTCTCCTCAAAATCCCTCAAAATTCCACAAAGATCCCACAAAATTCCAGAAACATCCCACAAAATTCTATGAATCGTCTCAAAACCCTACCATATTAAATAAACATCCCACAAAATCTCTACAACTTTCCACACAATCTAGGAAAAATCTCACAAAATTCCTTATGTCTACTCCATATCCAAAAAAATTCCACAAAATTCCCGAAACATCCCACAAAATTGCCAAAATTTTCTCAAAACCCTTCGAAATTCCAGTAACATCCCGCAAAACCTTGACAACTTTCCACGCAATCTAGGAAAAATCAATCAAAATTCTTCATGTCTCATCATTATCCCTCAAAACTCCACAAAATTCCCACAAAATTCCAGAAAAATCCCGCAAAATTCCTGAAATCTTCTCAAAACCCTAACAAATTCCAGAAACATCCCACAAAATCTTGACAACTTTCCACATAATCTCAGAAAAATCCCTCAAAATTCTTCAGGTCGCCTCAAAATTCATCAAAATTCCACAAAAATCCCTCCAAATTTCAGATACATCCCACAAAATCATGACAACTTCCCCCACAAATTAAAAAAAATGCATCAAAATTCATCAAGTCATGTCAATATTTCACAAAATTCTACAGAAATCCCACCGAATTCCAGAAACATCCCACAAAATCTCCACAAATTGACACAAAAGAAGAAAAATCCCTCAAAATTGTTCAAGTCTCCTCAGTATCCCAGAACATTGCAAAGAAATGCCACTAAATTTCAGGAAAATCTTGCAAAATTATTAAAATTTTTTCAAATACCCACAAAAATCCCACAAAATTTCTCAAACATCCCACAGATTGCGATAAACCTTGTGAAAATGCAACAAAATTCCAGAAACATCACACAAAATTCCCAAAATCTTCTCAAAACCCTAACAAATTCCAGAAACATCCCTCAAAATTCCCAAAATCTTCTCAAAACTCTTCGAAATTCCAGTAACATCCTACAAAATCTTGACAATTTTCCACACAATCTCAGAAAAATCCATCAAAATTCTTAATGTCTCCTCAAAATCCCTCAAAATTCCACAAAGATCCCACAAAATTCCAGAAACATCCCACAAAATTCTATGAATCGTCTCAAAACCCTACCAAATTCTAGAAACATCCCACAAAATCTCTACAACTTTCCACACAATCTAGGAAAAATCTCACAAAATTCCTTATGTCTACTCCATATCCAAAAAAATTCCACAAAATTCCCGAAACCTCCCACATAATTCACAAAATCCTCTCGAAACCCTAACAAATTCCAGAAACATCCCACAAAATCTCGACAACTTTCCACACAATCTAGTAAAAATCCGTCAAAATTCTTCATGTCTCCTCAATATCCCACAAAATTCCTAAAATATCCCCCTAAATTCTCAAAATCTTCTCAAAACCCTACCAAATTCGAGAAACATCCCACAAAATCTTGACAACTTTCCACACAATCTAGGAAAAATCTCACAAAATTCTTCATGTCTTCTCAAAATTCCCAAATAATTCCAGAAATATCCGACAAAATTCCCAAAATCTTCTCAAAACCCTATCAGCTTCCAGAAACATCCCACAAAATCTTGACAACTTTCCACACAATCTTGTAAAAATCCATCAAAATTTTTCATGTCTCCACAATATCTAAAAAAATTCCAAAAACACCCCATAAAATCCCCGAAATCTTCTCAAACCCCTACCAAATTCCAGAAACATCCCAAAAAATTCCACAAATCTTCTCAAAACCCTACCAAATTTTAGAAACATCCCACAAAATTCACTAAATCTTCTCAAAACCCTTCGAAGTTCCCGTAATAGCGCACAAAATCTTGAGAACTTTCCACACAATCTAGGAAAAATCCATCAAAATTCTTCTTGTCTCCTCAAAATCCCACAAAATCCACAAAAATCACACAAAATTCCCAAAATCTTCTCAAAATCCTACCAAACTCCAGCAACATCCAACAAAATTCCAAAACTCTTCTCAAAACACTTTGAAATTCTAGTAACATCCCACAAAATCTCTATAACTGTCCTCACAATCTCGGAAAAATCCCTCAAAATTCTTCATGTCTCCTCAATATCTCAAAAAATTCCAGAAACATCCCACAAAATCCCCGAAATCTTCTGAAAATCTTTCCAAATTCCAGAAACATCCCACAAAATTCTCTAAATCTTCTCTAAACCCTACCAAATTCCAGAAACATCTAACAAAATCTTGAGAACTTTTCACACTCTCTTGGAAATATCCCTCAAAATTCTTCATGTGTCCTCAATATCCCTCAAAATTCCCAAAAATTCCCACAAAATTCTTGAAACTTCCCACAAAATTCCCGAAATCTTCTCAAAACCCTATCAAATTCCAAAATCATACCACAAAATCTTGACAACATTCCACACAATCTAGCAAAAATCCATCATAATTCATGTCTCCTCAATATCCCAAAAAATTCTAGAAAATTCCCACAAAATTCCCAAAATCTTCTCAGAATCCTAACAAATTCCAAAACCATTCCACAAAATTTGGACATCTTTCCACACAATTTAAGAAAAATCCCTCAAAATTCTTCATATCTCTTCAATATCCCCAAAGAATATTCCACAAAATTCCCGCAAAATTCCTGAAATATCCCATAAAACTCGCGAAATCTTCTCAAAACTCTTCGAAATTTCAGTAACATCCCACAAAATCTTGACAACTTTCCACACAATCTACGAAAAATCCGTCAAAACTCTTCATGTCTCCTTAAAAATCCCTCAAAATTCTAAAAAAACCCTAAGAAATTCTGGAAAAATCCCTTAAATATTCCCAAAATCTTCTCAAAACCCTACCAAATTCCAGAAACATCCCACAAAATCTTGACAATTTTCCACACAGTCTAGGAAAAAGCCATCAAAATTCTTCATGTCTCCTCAAAATCCCACAAAATTCCACAAAATCACACGAAATTCCAGAAACGTCCCACAAAATTACAGAAATCTTCTCCAAACCCTTCCAAATTCCAGAAACATCCCGCAAAATCTTGACAACTTTCCACACAATCTCAGAAAAATCCATCAAAACTCCAATTTCACAGGCCTATTTAACATTTGATCCATCAAAATCAGTCCTTTGCTTTGTATTTTGGGAACTTGTTCATCTTGGGGAATTTGCCATCTTCTCAGGGTATTGAAGGTCCATCAAATGCTGCAGGTTTCATTCTTCCTTTAATACGGTCTATGTGCTGGAGTTTGACTCTTAAGCAGAGCTAATTGTTTATTTTGCAGCCTAGCAGATCTACTGTGGGGCTGTGGGCAGGTCAATTCACTTGAGAACGATGGGTAAATCAGTTCCTGGGAAGATGTGCACTGCCTGGCCCCGATGCTTCAGCATGCTTGAGGTCAGCTTGGCTGTCTCCGACTGTCTAATAATAATGCAGAATAATGGAATTAAGTATTCATTTTAATTGCTGATCAATAAGATTTGTTTTCAGCTAAGCCTGCGTGCTAATTTCTAAACCACTACAGTCTGTTTCATCAATGACCTTCCTGATTTTTGCTTTCTAGTTTCTGCCGATCTTATTTTCTCGCCTGTCCCTGGGAGAGGAAGGGATGATGGCTGTAGGTTTGGCAGTCAGCGAGGGCCTGACCACCACTACAGTTCTGGACACTCAGCCTTGGAGATGTGATCAGGAATCTGCTCTTAGTTCCCAGTTTTGTATTGCAAAGACTGACCATGCTGCCAGCACTGTGTTTTATGAGTGAATTTTCATTTGGTCAAACTCCAAAGCAGCCTTAATTTTAAGGTGGATTTCATTGTGGATGAGGCTGTGAAGAATATGGTGTTTATACTCCCATCCTACCGGCAGTACAGTAGAACAACTCCTAACTGATTTGGTAATAAAGACCTAGTTTTTCTTCACTAAACCTGCCCTAGCAAAATTCATAAGCTGGTGATAGCTATCTCTGGCGTGGAAAATCTTTATTGAGTTTATTGACAATTTAATATATGTTGTCAAGCTTTGTTGTTTAGTTTCTGTTTATCCAGAGACACCTGGGGCTACCTTTGCTTCCTAAGGGATTAAACTAGCAAGCACTTAGAATTAGATTTTGGGAAGATGGGTGCAGGAGACTTGGTAATTCACTTCAGGAAAACATAATAATGATGAACATTTCAGATGGAAATGATAGTACTTGACATACTATGTGAAATGCTTTTAAGTTATTTTTTAGTTTTTCTTTAATTTTTAATCCTGGATAAATTAAATGAGGCTTTTGGGGAAAGCATGAGCTGGAATTTATATTGTATTTATATTGCCCCGCCGTCACCGAGGACAGGGCTGTCCAAAGAAGTTGATGCAGCTGCTGAGGCAGAACCGTGACCTGATGCGGCTGCACCTTCGTTACTGCTCTCAGCCGAGGCCAAGAACCAAGTCAGCGGCAAAAGTGGGCATTGGGAGGAGACTCCGCATCTCCCCTCAGTTCTGACCTCCAGAGCGTCAAATCAGCTCTTTGACTCACAGCTCACCACAGACCTCGAAACAGGAGGCAAAGATCTACACCAGTTGGCCTTTCATAGCTTCTCACCCATCTATTACCTTTCTGTGGCTAGCTTCAGAAAATGGGGGGGAAGCCATTCCAAAGAACACGACCAAGGAAATCACACAGCACTCGGGACTTTTTCCAGACATCAAATTTTTAATGGATGATGTGAAGTAACACAGAAGCAATTCCTGTCCACAGAAAAAAAATTTCAAATGTTTTTGTCTCAAAGTAAATCACTGGATGTTGAAAATTTCTGCTGCTGAAAGTTACATTAGGTCCTCAATGCTGAACAATCAATATCCCCACAATCTAAACTGTGAAATTACCACCTCGGCAAGGAGAAAATTTTCAGGATTTGCAACTCATCTCAAAACCTCAGTAGAACTGAACCAGCAGAATTTCCCGGAGATGCCATTGTGTTCTGGAACCCCTCAAATACTCACTAAAACAGACTTTACTTTCAGTAGGACAGCTGTTGATGAAAATCTGCGGTAAAACCTATGGGAAGTGGCCATGTGCACGCATCTTCCTTCCCACAGCAGGCACAATCAAATCCTCCTTTGAATGGCCTCAAAGTTGAGCAGCACTCATTGGCACAGCCTCTTCTCCCACAGACAGGCCAGTGAGCAACACGGCAGCGCCAGCCAGATGGGCAAGGACAAGAGAGAGCAGATGCCAACAAGGCTTTGAAGCTGTGCCAAGGGAGGTTTACGCTGGGCGTTGGCAAGAACTTGTGCCCAGAAAGGGCCATTAGATCCTGCAATGGCCTGACAGGGGGCTGCTGGAGTCATCCTTGTGGCAGGTGGGCAAGGCAAGCCAGGCCGCAGCGCTCGGGCCCCGCTCTGCTGGCCATGCTTGCCGCCATGGCTCACAGGTTGGACTCAACATTCTCTCAGGGCTCTCTGAGGCCAGGGCGTTCTGTGCTTCTGTGACATCACAGCCTCTGGCGACGGCACGGTGCCTGGCAACTGTCGCCAGCTGTTGCTGCGCCCCAGAGCCCAGGCAGACCTGCTTGCAGAGAGACGCCCAGAGCCTCTGTGCTGCCGGCAGAGCTCTATGGCTGCTCACGGCTCTTCCTCGCTGCTGCAGCTTTACGTGCTGCTGCTCTTGGCCCATCCCCTCGACCCTTCCAGCAAACTTGAGCAGAGCACGGATGCCTCTCCTATGCTTCCGGAGGATTTCTACCCGGAGGAGACGGACCCTGAGCAGATCCTGTGGGTGTCCTGGGCAGTCCTGCTGGTTGGCGTGCTCATCATAGGCATGGCCATGGGATGGGCCCTTGAGAGAAGATTTCAGAGATGCTGGGGAGAGGTGAGGCGGGGCTGGGGGGGTCAGGGAGGCGGGATGGGGCAGACCTTGAGGGCCTCTTGGGCACCCTTTGGCCAATGCCCTGCGGCAGAAGGGGCCTGAGCTCCTGGCTGGGGAATCCGGCCCAGGGGCTGAGCCCCATGGACAGCACCAAGCAGAGGCGGCCAGAGCTCTGCATGCTGCAGCCTCTTCCCCGGGGCAGCCCAGCCCAACTGAGCCCGAGTCTCTGTCTCCGAGGCCAAAGGCAGCCCCACTTTGTGGGTGCCGGCCCCGCTCTTCCCCTCTGCCTCTTCCATGGGGATCCCTGCGCTTTGCCTTGCAGCGGAATCTCCAGAGCCCTTCAGGCCGTGCAGAGCCCCGCCGCCATCGAAGACACGGCTGTCCAAAGAAGTTGATGCAGCTGCTGAGGCACAACCGTGACTTGATGCGGTTGTGCCTTCGCTCTCAGCCGAGACCAACAACCAAGACAGCGGCAAAAGTGGGCATTGGCAGGAGACTCCGCACCTCCCCGCAGCTCTGACCTCCAGCGTGGCACTCCGAATTCAGAACCTTACGGGGAATGTGTGACCAGTGCCCAGCCCAGGCACTGCGACGTTCCCCATCTTAGAAGTTAGCCACACCCCTATTGTTAGTTGTAGGATTCCCCACCACGTTTCCCCCAAGAAGTTGACCTTTCCCTTAGTGTTCAGTTCTAAACAGTTGAAGTATTGAAGTATTTTAGGCTTAAGATTCTTACCCCATAGTCTTCAAGTAACGTTGTAGTGTAGATTTTAGAAGTAGTCAAGTGAATAAAGTTCACGTTTTCTACATGTTGCTGTGTCATTTTCTTGATGTTGCACCTGAGACCTGGGGACTCCTTGAGAGATGGGTTTCCATGGCAGCTCCAGACTGCCTGCAATGGAGAGCCCAAGTGCCCCAGCAGGGTTTGCAAGAGTATGGAGGGCAGCGGGAAAGAAGAAGATCGTGGAAAATGTGGAGGGAGCTGGATAAATAAATGCTTGCCATTGCCTTAGCAGAAAAAAACCCCATCAAAAACAACCCACCCTCAAAACAAAGCAATGAAAATAGTTTGCCTCTGAATGAAAAGAACTTCAATTAACTATATGATGTCTGCTTTTGGTTCAGCATTCATCAATCTGAATTTGAATATGCATAGGGTAATTCAAGGTAACTGAAGCTTAAAGATCATGTCTATTTACTTGTGCATAGCCTATACTGAAGCACATTAGAAAGCCGTGTTTTGCTTCAAATCTGCGCAGTATTAACTTCATTCCCTCTTATACTCACTGGGTAATTAAATACATGAAGAAACTGATTTATTTTTTTTTTATTAAGAATGCATTATAAATTAGGAAGGCATGGCTTTAGCAGAGTCTGCTGATACCAACATTACTCAGCTAAGTTGAAAGTATTAACACAAGAACTTGATGACAGAAGCAATGTTCATCAGAGCCTCAACAATAAAGTTGCAGTTCCAAGTTTTTCAGATGTCCTACACTTGCTAAGGCATCTCCAGAAAGAAGAGTCACCAGAAAATAGCAGAGGAAATTTGAAACCCATTTCTCTTTTGTTTTTTTTTTTTCCTGAACATTCTTGTGGGCAACAGAAAACTCCTAATATGTGGAATGAAACGTAGTTTTTTTGCCAGAGTCATGAGTCATCCCCTCAGTTCCAACCTGATCCAATGGTCACTTGAATCTTGGAAAGGGTCAAATCAGCAATATGAAATTTCAATTGTATTCATGAAAGTAGCTTTTTTTTCTCCATTCCCCTCCCTCTCCCAAATATATCAACACCAAGTGAGAAAGGCTCGATTTGAAAGATAATTATTACAGAATTAAACATGGACATAGCTAGTTTGCTACAAGTTCCAGCAGATAGAGAAACGAGAGCAGAATCAGAGGTTATCAAACTCAATATAAAATCCAGCTCATGCTTTCCCTAAAAGCCTCATTTAATTTATCCAGGATTAAAAATTAAAGAAAAATGAAAAAATCATATAAAAGCATTTCACATAGTATGTCAAATACTATCATTTCCATCTGAAATGTTCATCATTATTATGTTTTCCCATAGTAAATTACAAAGTCTCCTGCACCCATCTTCCCAATATCTGATTCTAAGTGCTTGCTAGTTTAATCCCTTAGGAAGCAAAAGTAGCCCCAGGTGTCTCTGGACAAACAGAAACTAAACAACAAAGCTTGACAACGTATATTAAATTGTCAATAAACTCAATAAAGATTTTCCACGCCAGAGATAGCTATCACCAGCTTATGAATTTTGCTAGGGCAGGTTTAGTGAAGAAAAACTAGGTCTTTATTACCAAATCAGTTAGGAGTTGTTCTACTGTACTGCCGTTAGGATGGGAGTATAAACACCATATTCTTCACAGCCTCATCCACAAAGAATTCCACCTTAAAATTAAGGCTGCTTTGGAGTTTGACCAAATGAAAATTCACTCATAAAACACAGTGCTGGCAGCATGGTCAGTCTTTGCAATACAAAACTGGGAACTAAGAGCAGATTCCTGATCACATCTCCAAGGCTGAGTGTCCAGAACTGTAGTGGTGGCCAGGCCCTCGCTGACTGCCAAACCTCCAGCCATCATCCCTTCCTCTCCCAGGGACAGGCGAGAAAATGAGATCGGCAGAAACTAGAAAGCTTAAGCTAAAATCAAGAAGGTCATTGATGAAACAGACTGTAGTGGTTTAGAAACTAGCACGCAGACTTAGCTGAAAACAAATCTTATTGATCAGCAATTAAAATGAATACTTAATTCCATTATTCTGCATTAGTATTAGACAGTCGGAGACAGCCAAGCTGACCTCAAGCATGCTGAAGCATCGGGGCCAGGCAGTGCACATCTTCCCAGGAGCTGATTTACCCATCGTTCTCAAGTGAATTGACCTGCCCACAGCCCCACAGTAGAACTGCTAGGCTGCAAAATAAACAATTAGCTCTGCTTAAGAGTCAAACTCCAGCACATAGACCGTATTAAAAGAAGAATGAAACCTGCAGCATTTGATGGACCTTCAATACCCTGAGAAGATGGCAAATTCCCCAAGATGAACAAGTTTCCAAAACACAAATCAAAGGACGGATTTTGATGGATAAAATGTTAAATAGGCCTGTGAAGCTGGAGTTGTTAGGTTGCACATGAAAGAAGGGAAAAAAACCACACCCCAACCCTCAAATGCAATTTTAGATCCCTCTTGGAAAATTTGCTTTAAAAAGAGAGGAATAGATACAATCTTCCCCTCACCTGGAGATTTTAATGAATTCAAGCCATTTCAAATCTGTCAAGAAAGCCCTACCACAGTCCCCATCAAACAACATTTTCTTTCATTTTTTTCTTCTCATTACTACTTCAGAGCAGTCTAAACAACAGCAAATAAGGAAATTCAAGTTGCAATTCAAACACTGAGCTCTGGAGTCCTACATTGCCTTCAAACACCTGTATGAAACACTAACTTCATGCTTAATGCTCTCCAATACATAGAAGCCATTTATTTGCATATCCTTTGGCTGCTAAAGCTGTAACTTGCATTTCTATCAGCAGATGGGCCTGATTCTCACCTTCCCCTGATACACATGAGCAGTGTGGGCCCTGACTTTCTGGGCAGCTCACACTTCCTTGATTCAAACTCTTGACTTTGCTCTCTGTAACACGGCCCTTCCTGAATCCAGCCTAAGGTACGAAGCAGCCACACACCTTCTGAAGTTTCCATTATTGATATCTGCCTCTCCCCATTAGAATGCTTTGCAAAAACAATTAAGATCCAATGTTGCCCGTGTCTGCTGCAAGGAGGGGCTCTCTGGCTTTTTTACTCCTATTTTTAGAACATTCTCTTTCTAAGGTCATGACAGCTGGGTACAAATCCAGAGCAACACCTTGAAGCATTAACAAACAGAAGCAACAGAAAACAGAAGCTGCTGCATTTCCTGCGGCCATTGGAGGGTGCAATTGCAAGTGTGAAAATATTGCAGTTCTGTCATTCAGTAAGAAGTACACGTTCCAAAGGAAATCCATTCAAAGCAGATTATACAGCATAGATTTGTTGTCCATTTTAAATTGTTACTGGAAGCCAAAGAAAGATTTCTTTGGGAGCCTCACAGGTTTGTCTTCACCATTTATAATGGAACAGTTACTCTGCTTTAAATTTAAGTGGTTTTTTTCCCCAACAGTTTCATCTACCTCCTCACCAAGCTGATACAGAATAGAGGAGCACAGATAGTGGAACAGATTTGGAATTCCATAAATGGACTTCTCATGTGGCTAGAACTGATATTTCCAGCTCTGTGGGCTTAGAGCATCCATCCAATGTCCTGCCTGTCCAGCACTTCCTGATGGTATTTGCAGCCACTGGCTCCACAGAAGTTAGATCAATGCGCTTCTCCTTGGATGTCATGTGGCTGCTGCAAGTGCAACAATGGAGCCACCAATTTCTAGTTGCAAGGTCAGGATTGCAAATTTAAAACCTTACTGTTACAAGATGTAAAGGCTCTCCAATCCTGCTGTAAACAAGAGCTTTTAAGACACTTAACTCTTCCAACTTCAGCTTGCTTCCAAGTTTATGGTATTAGCTTTTTTAGATAATAAAGGATTGTCTGTAGATTACTGTGGATTAAAATTATAACTGCAGACCTGAGTATTAGTCTCAAGTTTGATGGCATGAGGAAGTTGATGGTCTTCTTATCCATCCCTGGAATCACCCTGATGCACTGTCTCAACTATCTCCCAGAGGTATTTATTTTTTTCAACATGGATTATCTATTTTATGAAGTTTGGAACAGGGAGAATGGCTGCCTTCCATACAAATCAAACAGGCTGGATTTTCAAGTGATTCGAATTGTATCAAAGTCTTCAGACCCAAATAGGTGTAGCCTCTGTGAAATACAGAAGCCCTTATGAAAGGCTCACTCAGAAGGTGTCAATAGAATAAATAAGAAATTCATCATAAAAAAATGAAGAAGGAAAAAGCCTTCATTCCCTAACTCTGCAGAATTCCACCCAAGTAGAATCTCACTCACTTTACAATGAAAGGAAAATAGTTTAGTGGTGGTGGCAGGGACAAGGCGAGGATATACGGTGCCAGGGAGGATTCTACACTTAGAGATGCTGAGTATCCAGCCAAGAGACAGAAATTCATAGCAGAATAAGCTTCTACAAACTGAAAATATGCTTGGCTCAGGTAGATTTCAGGCCACAACTTTGATTCTCCAGAGGCAAAAGTAAAGAACAGTTCAGTCCTTTTTCCTCCCCAACTCATTCCTAGGTCCGCTCCTGCACAGTTTGTAAAAGAAAAAAAGAGTCTCTTTCAGAACAAGGACGTAGGACCTTTTCCCCCTGTTGCAATTAATGTGAAAAAAAAATAAAGAAAAATACCTGCTCTGCATCTTGTGTTTATCTGCCATTTTAAACCACATTCTGAGCTCATCTCTTCTCAGAGGTACTTCCTTTCTAAATTTTACTTTTATTTTTTGGGTCCAAAAAGTATTACTACAAGTAAACTTCCCCTTGAACAGCCTGCCAGAGAAGAAGAAACAGCAGTGTTTGCTATCTGCCACCAAATTTTACATCCTGTCCTATAATCTTATTTTCATAAGCTCAAAGTCATTGGGGAAGGCAGAGAGAGATCTACATTTGTGCATCCTAGCAGGATGCTGTGCTGGAAAATATCTCTACCGAGTGTTCTTGGGTTAGTGGATCCAAATGACTTGATAGTACTGAGGGTCTGCACTCATTTGTACTAAATGGATGTAGGGACATTGCCATTGGAAATACAAATTTACAAAGGGACTGCCCCATAGGCTTGTATGAGTAGTTTTAGTTTAGGGGCATTATCCGATGATATGACTGACGATATCATATGGTCTCTGTGTTACCAACACAGCCCTACAGCCTTGGAATAAAGTTTCTAACAATAAAATATTTGGCATGCAATATGGAATGGTGGCCAAAAAGAAAATTAATGTCATCAAAGTTAAGGACCCTAGCAACATTTTAAGAGAAGTCTTATGAAGATGAAATTCTCTATTTCAGCTCATTATGTGTTGATCTATTTTATATATTAGTAAGGGCCTGTCTGCACAAACCAGTCTTTGAAATACGTCGTGATATTAAAGGCTAAAGTCCTTGAAACCTTCCTGCAGGAGAGAGAATAAAGCAAAACAATATCCGTGTGTACAGGACAAAAAATGTAAACCTGCGTGCATTAGCCAATAGTAGCTTGCTTAGCCCACAGACACTGTAAAACCCCATATAAGTGTGCAAAAGGTAGAAATAAAAGGCGTTCACGTTTACTTCTGTGAAGGCTGGTGAATAGCTGGTGGTCTCGCAATAATTTTGTGGCATTTTGAGAAAATTTTAATAATTTTGTGGGATTTTCCTTGAATTTTATAGGATTTTTTTTGAATGTTGCGGAATTTGATAAGATTTTGTGGAATTTTGAGAACACTTGAGTAATTTTGAAAGATTTTTCATATATTGTGTGGAAATTTGTACAGATTTTGTGGGATATTTCTAGAATTTGGAAGGGTTTTGAGAAGATTTCAGGAATTTTTTTCTTGAAATTTTTGGATTATTGTGGAATTTTTTGGAATATTGAGGAGACATGAAGAATTTTGATGGATTTTTCCTAGATTGTGTGGGAAGTTTTCTTTTTTTTGTAAGATGTCTTAGGAATGTCGTAGGGTTTTCATAAGGTTTTGGGGATTTTGTGGGATGTTTCTGGAATTTTGTGGGATTTTGAGGAGACATGAAGAATTTTGATGGATTTTTCCTAGATTGTGTGGAAAGTTGTCGAGATTTTGTGGAATGTTTCTGGAATCTGGTAGAGTTTTTAGAAGATTTTGGGAATATTTTGGGATGTTTCAGGAATTTTGTGGGATTTTTTGTGGGAATTTTGTGGGATATTGAGGAGACATGAATAATTTTGATGGATTTTTTCAAGATTGTGTGGAAAGTTGTCAAGATTTTGTGGGATGTTTCGGAAATTTGGTAGGGTTTTGAGATGATTTTGGGGATTTTGTGGGATGTTTCTGGAATTTTGTGGGATTTTTTGTGTAATTCTGTGGGATTTTGAGAAAATTTTAATAATTTTGCAAGATTTTTCTGGAATTTTGTGGCATTTCTTTGTAATGTTCTGGGATGTTGAGGACACTTGAACAATTTTGAGGGACTTTTCTTAGTTTGTGTGGAAATTTGTGGGGATTTTGTAGGATGTTTCTGGAATTTTGTGGCATTTTTTTGGAAATTTGAGGGATTTTGAAGAGACATGAAGAATTTTGATGGATTTTTCCTAGATTGTGTGGATATTTGTCAAGATTTTGTGAGATGTTTCTGGAATTTGGCAGGGTTTTGAGAAGATTTCGAGAATTTTGTGGGATCTTTCTGGAATTTCATGTGATTTTGTGGAATTTTGAAGGATTTTGAGGAGACATGAAGAATTTTGATGGATTTTTCCTAGATTGTGTGGAAAGTTGTCAAGATTTTGTGGGATGTCTCTGTAATTTGGAAGGGTTTTGAGAAAATTTTGGGAATTTTGTGGAATGTTTCCTGAAATTTTTGGGATGCTTTTGGACTTTTGAGGGATATTGAGTTGACTTGAAGTAGTTTGAGATATTTTTCTGAGATTGTGTGGAAAGTTGTGAAGATTTTGTGGGATGTTTCTGGGATTTGGTAGGTGTAAGAGACGGTCTGAAGATTCCCTCATCTGTCTCACAACCGTCTCAAGGACAGAGACTGAGACCCTGAATATCACAAGGGACTTGGTTTGGGGCTTTGGGCCTAGCTGAGATGGATGTTTGCTCAGTGATTGTTTGCAGGAGGTTGCACGGTACACTGCCCTCGTTCCTGCTGGTGAACAGAGGCTTGGTAACCTGCGCAACGAGTTCTCCAGGACTCATGGCTCTCGTTCCTGCTGGTGAGCAGAGGCTTGTGCGTGGTACCCTGTGCAATGGGTTTTCCACGACACCTTGCCCTCGTTCCTGCTGGTGAGCAAAGACTTGCAAGACATGGATCGCTCTGTACCCTACACCTGCTCCCCGCGCAATGGAATTCATCACAATGATCATCAATCTCCTCTGGCTTTGGCCCTGCGCCCCTCGCTTTGCAGAAGACCATAAAATTATACCCCAAACTTACCTTCCTTTGAGATCTCCCCAACGGACAGAAGACTCTGCATCGTTGGACGGCTGAGTGGACTTTGACGTTGGTAGCTCTAATCCCCTTACTCTCTTTTCCTTATGCTTTGCTTTCTCCTTTCTCTCCCTCTATCGCATATTAGTGCTGATGAGCACTCCATAAAGTGTGTTTTGCTGTTTAAGTCCTTGCTTTGCTGATAATCTTTTGTACTCTAAGACCGACTAAAAGAACCACATCACGAATCCCACCTTGCGGATCGTGACAGGGAGCTGCATCCAGATTATTTCATGTGAATCCCCTGAGTTGTCCAGCTGCCTCTATGCCCCGTCCTCGGGAGTTTGTGGCCCAGGCACGACGTGCAAGAGCTGTGGCACACCATGGGTAAATGAAATTAAGTGGTAAGGCTGACATGCCAAAGCAGCATTTTCTAGGCACAGCTCCTAGGAAACTTCACAGGGAATTGCATACAATATTTGTGGCATTAGAAAGTGTTATAATTCACTGCTCTTATATGACCACCAGCTGCTAGCTCAAACCTACTACAATTTCTGCTCTAGAACAACCAAGCTGAAAGGTAGAATTAAACTCCTTGTGATGGTAATCCCCTTTTTCATATATTTGCACAATATCTAGTGCAGTGGGGCACTAATAACAATAGGAAGTTTTAGCTTTTAATTTTAACCTTCAGTCTGTCTGGGTTAGCATTTGCCTTTAAGGTGACTTAACATTTTGCATGTAATTACAGTCTCTGGATCTTTGAAAAGAGCTGTTTCTCTTGAGTTTTCTGAGTGGAATAAAATACATTTATTAGCCTGTAACCTTTTTTAAATCCCTCTTCCATATGGTATTCATGTGGCATCACATATAACAATGTAGGATAATAACCTGCATAAGATGGGCTATCATGAATATTGATGAACAGGGTAATGAAGATCTCTGTGTATGGTGCATGACTACATATGGGCAACCTATTGATGCAATTTCTTAAGATTAAATCAAAATAATAGACGATAAACATAAGAGTTCTACCGGCTTATCTGATATTTCAATCCATTTCATGTTTGGGGAGAACTGAAATATTAATAAGCAGAAAGATCTGTTATTCAAATTAATTCTAGCAGGAAAGAAAACAATTTCGCCCTTTTTTTCTTTACCTGTTGACTTGTGGGACGGATGACAAGCTGATATGTTTCCCTGGAGGCTAACATCTCATGTTCCAGAATACAGGCTTTCATTAAAAAATGATGACTTGTGAGGAGATGTTCATATTCATGTGAACACAGTGCAGGTGCTCATCTTCTCTAGTGCCTACAGAGAGCCTGAAACAACCAGTGTGACAAACAAAGCACAGCTGAAACAGCCGACAGCAACTCCAGCATCAGTGATGAGGATTTATTCGTGTTCTTGTTGGGTTTGATCTGCCAGCACTATAAAAACTCTGGGGTCACTGATGGATAGATGCTCTGAATCCTCCATCAAGGCCGGTCCAGCACCGTGATGAGCAATGTGTGATGGTCACTCAAGCTCCATCTCCAGGTTAACCACACTTTTTGCCCTCACTGCTCACAGAATGCGTCTGCTTCACTCTGGTGATTTAAGGGCTTCTTCTAATTTCCATCCTAACTTTCTGCACCAATTTTACCCAATTGTTATTATGCCAAAAATCTCTTTTTCTTAAATAGTTGTGAGCTACCACTGCATATTAATGTCTCCCCCTTGAGTGCTGCAGCTATATCAGCTCTCAACCTTCACCTCGACTATCATGCTGTGTATTCACCTGATCATGGGGACAGCTCTTCTCTCCACCTCTTCCGCTTGGAATCACTTTCCCCAAACTTTAACCAGCCTTCCAAGTGAGGGTGGACCTCAGCCATATGAACAAGCATCAACACTTCCATACATCCACCTCTTCTTTTCCTGTCTGAAAACTGCTTGCAGTATTTTCCAGACAACTCACTTTGGCTGCTGACAGACAATCCCTAACTTTGACTGGTCCCTACGTCCTTTCTCACCTCAGTGATTGCCAGCTGATGAGCTCTCAGTTTGGAGCAGACAGTGCTATCATTGATCCTGCAGCGTTACCTTGCATGCTGAGTAGCCTCCCTCTGCAAACTCCTCTGGTTCTTGCTCTTTGTTTGTTGCCACAGGGAAGCGGGGCTGTGCTTTAGGTGCTGTGTGTTCAGGAGCACACAAGGCAGGGGGGATTTTTTATACAGGAGAAAGTGAAGGGTGTGAGGAAGTTGAAGGCAGTGCTAAAGCATTCGGTTTTTTTTTTAAAAAAAAAAATCATCTAAATTACCCATTTTCTCCAGAGTTACTTCTGCCAAGGGAAAGGAAAGATGAAACTGTGATGATTTTTCCAGCTGACTGTGAATGACATTCTGCTTTGGGAAGTGCTTGGATTACTGCTTACCTGAAGTGCTGGATATGGCAGCATGTTTTCCCTCTTTGCAATGTACAAGACTATTTTAGAACTTCTCTTTTGTTATTGGTGTGGAAAACAAATGGATTTTAGGGTAATAATACAGATTCTTAACTCTATTTTATTACATATTCTAAAATCAATTTTTAACAGAAGTTTTAATTATACATTACTTTCTTTAAAAGGGCAGAGGTACTTCAGATTGTTGATTGTGCTTGCAGAGACTTGGTTTCTTTTTCATTTTCATTTTCTATCCCCATTATCCCTTTCCTGTAACCAATTTCAGTATTGCTAAGGAGCTTTCACTCAAATTGACAAACATTCGTAAAAACTCACTAAAATTAATACATTCTGAATCAATGCTGCTATTTTTTTTTTTTTTGTATATTTATTAACTTGGAACCTCTGACCCTGATATAATGGGAAGGAAGAGTCTTTTCTCTCTTTTCATAAGCAAATTTCTTGGTAAATTGCAGCAGAAAATGCTCAGTCCTCCTCATTAATGGATCTGTCTTACACTTCACATGGCATGACTTGAGCAGTAAAGGGTGGGTTTGCAGCTTACACCATACACACCTAATGAATTCCTGAGCTGCTTGAATTGCAGAGCTGCCCATTTGATCATTGTGCAAAGATGACAGTGGTCTCCATACCCTGATTAACGTGGAACAAAATATATTTATAACAATAGTTTATTCTAAGCCTGGAGATAAAACTGCCTTTCTGCTGCCAAGCAGTCAGCACCCACGGCATGCAATTAGCAACTTCCTTCCACTGCTTTGAAAGACATCACTATCATGTATGCAGATAGTGGGATTTTTTAGGCTAAGTTATTGAAAATTAAATAGAAAGTTGTGAAAAGGAACAATAAATGGGTTTTCCATCTGAAAGCCAGTGGCTTTATAGGGAAAATCCGTAAGTGTGGCTGGTTTCCTGTATTGTTTGTTACAGAATAGTCATGACACACTTCACAAGTGAAGGGTATTGTAATCACAGTAACGGAAAAATGTAGCTCAGTTGTTAACTTGAACAGTGTTGGGGTTTTTTCGTTTCTGAGATAGCCTCTTAGCTGATTACATTTTTGACCACAAGCATTTCTTAAATGTTAGGCCACATTTTTCTCCTCATTATATAGATGAAACTTGTAAAGAAAACCTTTTCCAGTTTCACAAGTTTCTGATTAATCCAAAGAGCATTATAAATCTACAATAAGTTTGCCTTTTGACTAGCAGCATTTGTAATAGCTTTAAAAAAGTAATCATTAAATGACTAATAACAAGCAATTGCCTTGATGCTCCTTGTTTTCAAATACCTATCTCAATTTAATGTCTTCCTGCAAGAAATTGTCAACAAAAATAATACAAATAAAAATGAGTGTTTGGTTAAAAGATGTCTCTAAACTTTGAAGTGGCAGGACTGGAAGAAGTATTTCTTTATTAATGGAAAAGTGTTGCTATTACAAGTAACGCTCCAAACGATGACGACCCTTCTGACGTGTAGTGTAATCAGTCTGTACATGGTATGAGCAACCTGTGCTGGGAGTTGGAGTAATGATCACCATACCAAAAATAACCAAAATTTTGCACAGGTTTCAGCAGGACCAGGCGTTCATTTGCAGATGTAGAGCCATGCAGGGCTTAGAACCATTTCTTGCAGCAATTGCCTGAAAGTGCTAAGACCCTGAGACAGAGTGGGATTCAGTTCATTTGAGGAAGAGAGATTGCTGATGGTGCAGAAGGATGTGGAACAGGTGAAGACTTGAGCTGGAAGCAAAACATGAATGGGAAAGGGAGCATTTGTGTGTAGAGGCCGGCAGTGAGAAAGGCAGAAAGCTGAGTCCTTAGTTCACGGTGGAGTCTAGCAGTTGTCTAGATGTGCCTCTGGTTTGCCTGCACTTCAGTAGGTTTTCCTCCTCCCTAATTTCTTGTCTGGATTTACTACTCATTTTCCAATTTTTTTGGTCAAGTACTGTGTGCCAGGCAGAAATGCTGGCCAGAAGCGCAGTCAGCGGTGTCCTAAGATGTATTGCTCAAAGAACGGCTAAGACATCACTCCCAGTTCACACTGCATTGACAGCTCAAGAGCAAAGAGCCTGAAAAGTAGAACCAAGGATGATGAAAGCTGTTCATATTCCTGCCAGAAGCGCATGGCGCTGTAGCTGGTGACGCTCTGCGCCACAGCCCTCAGCTGTGAGGTGTCTAGCACATCTCGGTGAGCAACCAAGTGCTTCCGAGGACAAGCGCTCTCCCACACGTTTCTGTCCAGGCTGGCCAGCGATAGCCTAAAAACAGCTGCTCAGAGAGAAGGGTAGGAGAGAAACTGTGAGTTTGAGCTCACAGCTGAGAATTTTAGTCACTTGACTTCCACCCCATGCTTTCTAGCCTTTTCTAAGAAAAGTAGAGTCCCCAGTACAAGACTCTGTCAGGATATTCTCCCAGTGGAGAAGCTTATGTACAGTTAACGTTCTTATCCCCTTTGTAAACTTGTACCCCTTGTTTACTCCGATGGTTATTAGTAAGGTTAATTACTTACCAGTTTCTGAAGTGTTTTAAAGGTTCTTATGAGACATTCCTGTACCCTTTCCCTCACTTCCTTGCTATTATATAACAAAGCAGCTCCCATAGAAGCTGTGCCACACTAGAACAAAGAAACTCCCAGGAAGCTGTGCAACTGAGTAGTGTGCAAACTAAGGCATGCAAGGCACCAAAACAACGAGCTAAGAGAGGAATAAAAGGACAAGGAAACATATTCTAGCAAGCTATGATGAAAGATCATCTCCCTGCATCACCTATACCCGCTTAGAAACCATCTTCCTGCATCACCATGACCTAAAGAGGACAGGAATGGACTGACACCCCTAGACAGTGAACCTGAACAAGAGGCCTCCTGGCTACTTTCCTGAGGACGGAAGCCCCAGCTCTGCAGTGTGTGCTGCAAAGCTGAATTGTGTCTCCTCCTTGGAGCTGACAGTGTGGGAATGGCCATGGTGCAAGCAACCCCTTGGCCCCCCCCCCACCCCAAGAGCCAAATCCTAAGAAAGGCATCAAACAGGAGTCTTGCCTCCTGGCCAATTTGTTTCAATTACCGTGTGCCGCACGGGCCGCGGCCGAGGGGGCCTGGACCCAGCCGGAGCTCCTCCCGGAGCCCAGCGGACTCCAGCTCAGCGGGGGCCGCAGGGGGGCACAGCTTAGGCTTGGCAAGGTGTGAGCAGCCGTGGTCCGGCCCAGCCTCAACCGGGGTCCCGCAGCCTCCCGTCCCCACCCGGTCACTGCCAAGGCTGGCCCGGCCCCACCAGGCCGAGCCTGTGTGACTCAGCCCTTCTGGGACACAGGGCCAGAAAGACTTCAGCCCTGAAGCAGCAGGCTTTGAGTTCAAGCCTTGGGAAGCGCTTGCCAAAGGCTTGATGGCAATTCATACGTTCATCAAGTCACCCCACTGAAAGTTATGTTTCTAGAATCTTCCCGTATCTCTCCCCAGATTGATTGCAATTCATCACAGTATTTTGCAGCTTTCTAACCCCAGCCTGTGTCTGGACCCATGCCCTCAGACTGCGCCCTCACACCTCCCCTAGATATTGTTCTGTCTGCCCCTAGTCCTGGTCTTTGCACTTTGTTCCTGTGCTGCACAGGCTTTATGGGCCTCATCCCTACTTGATTTTCCTATTCCAGTTGGTTTTGGGGACTCCACGGCACTCGCTCCTTTAATTTTCTCCTCGGTTGTCTGGGTGTCAGGGGACCCTGAAGTTTTAAGGATTGTTGCGGCCACTGTCAGCACGACTGTAAGGGCCGCAGTGCAGCGGGGCCTGGCCCGACCGGCAGCCGAATACCTCCTCAAAGGTGGAAGCAAGAGAGAGATTTCCCGGGCTTGCTTGTCTGCAAAATGTCAGTCTCACAGAGGTGGATCCAGCTTTTTAAATGCTTTAATAGGTAGTCAGTTCCCACAGCCAGCCAGCTCTTGGATTTTGTTTGGCACAGAGGCAGCTCTCGCTTAGCAGCTCCTCTCAGTAACATCATTTCCATGGGGGGCTTCTTCCCTGCTCACCAAACAGCAATTCATGCAAAAGCAGCACAAACTGTTCTTCCTGTCCTCCTGTCTTTGCTAGAGAGTGCCTTTCAAAGGGATAATAATTGGGAGCGAGGGGGTTTACATTTTCCATTGCAAAGGAGCCTCCTGCCTCCCTTAGCAGGCCCCTGTCTTTCAAACAAAGACACACACGGTCTCCTTTTGCACCTTCACTTGGCCCCAGCCACTCCTGATCATTTGAAGGAGCGACTCAGAAAAGGGGCGGCAATCCCCCAAGGCCAGAGCTGCTCCCGGCTGCTCCTGGTGCCTTGGGCTTTTGAAGGGGTGCCGCGGTGGCCTTTGTGACACAGGCACGGGGTGCCGCGGTGGCCTTTGTGACACAGGCACGGGGTGCCGGGGTGGCCTTTGTGACACAGGCACGATGCATCAGGGGCTGTGGTGACGCGGGACCTTGCGGTGCCCAAAGTCCATTGTGACATGGCAGAGCCCCTCCCCAGCTGGGGAGTATATAAAGGGCTTGCGGGGCCCGGGTCTGTCCCAGGACAGTGGCTGTGTCCAGGTACCTGTGTGCGCCAGAGGACTGCAGGCATGCAGGAGGAGAAGGCAAAGCCCAAGTCCCAGCCCCACAGGCCCTGGCCCGGCTCACAGAGAGCCCAAGCCTTGAGGGAGCAGCAGGAGGAGGCTGAGAGGGCAAGCAGAGGGAGGAGAGGAGCCGTGGAGTCCTGCGCTGAGGAAGAGGCAGAGGTCTGCCAAGGAGAAATGAACAAGTTCCAGCAAGGGACTCCAGGGGAAGCCTGCACTCAGCCACAGCTGTGCCCAGGAGAAGCCCATAGCTGCCAGGAGCTCTCTGAGTGGGAAGAAGGCCTTGAGCAAGAGCTGGTCCAAGTATGGGGGAGCTCCTGGCATTTCTGGGACTGGGATGAGGGCAAGGAGCAAGAGCCCTCCCCACTTGTCTCCGAGTGGGACGAGTGCAGGGAGCAGGAGCTGTGGCAGGCAGACAGCGATCACTGTCAGGAATTTTCAGATTGGGAAGAATCTCCTGAGCAGCGGCTGTCCCCAGGAGAAGGCACGAGCTGCCGGGCACTCTTGGACTGGGAAGCTTGCCACAAGCAAGAGCTGTCCCTGGATGGCCAGGAGGTGACTGGAGGCAAAGCAAAGAGAAAATCCTCCAGGTCCAGCTGGGATGATGACACTGATGGAGAACTGGCTCAGGACAGCAGGGAATACTGTGACATCCTGTGCAGCCAGCTCAAGCCCTGGCAGCGGGAGGACGATGACTGGGATGAGGTGAGCGTCCTGGAGCTGCACGAGGAAGGAGAAGAGGCCAGGCAGCAGAGACTGGCAGATTTAGCCCAAGAGGAAAGCCTGCTGCCTGTCCCTCGAGAAGCTTGGGTGGAGAGCTAGGAACCCGAGCTGTGCCCACAAGAGCAACTCTGTGCCGGGCCTGGCCCTCTGGCAGCCCAAGCCACAGTGGAAGATGTCTCTTCTCCTGGGCAGCCACTTCCCCACAGGAAAGGCCGCTCGCTCTTGAGGCGGGGGCTGCGGGGGCTGCGGGGGCTGTTCCGCTGCCCCTGCCTGGCGGCACAGCCACAGGATTAGCGCCCGCTGGCAGCAGCACCAGGCTGCAGATGGCGGCTGCCCCGCGGCCTGCCCGGTGCCCCGAGGTAGCCGCACGGGCTGCCCCGGCCTGCGCTGGCCCTGCGGCCGCTCTGCGGCACCCCCGGGGCGGCTCCCCGAGGGCACACGGCAGCCCAAAGCAGCACCCAAAGGGGGACCCTCACTGCCGGGGCTCAGCGCTGCATCCCGGCCCATCATCCGGCCAGGAAGGCACCTGGAAAGTCATCGGCTCCCAGCGGCAGCCTGGCACTGCCAGTGGCACCCCTGCACCGGGTCCCCAAGGGCCACAGCCACACGGCTCTTGGCCCTTTGCAGGGACACTGGCTCCAGCTCCTCCCTGCTGGACTCCAAGGCCATTTCCTCTCCTTCGGAAAGGACTTTGCTGATCCTGTGGCACTTTGGCCATGAGGAATGGACACAGGCAGGAGGTGTTGCTCCCAGGACATGACGGCGGCCTGCTGGACTGCAACACACACAATTCTAACAAAAGAAAAGAAAGTTGTATTTAGGAAGTAGTAGTAGGAAAGAAAAAAACCCAACCCCCGCCCCCCCCCCCCCCCCTAAAACCTGCATAAGACCCTCCAGAAACCAAAAAATGATAAAGAATAAGAATAGGAATATTAGGAAGAAGAGGTGGAAGCTGAAGTAGATCAAGACATAGTAGTACTTAAAACATGGAAAATTAAGAATAAGAATAAAATGTTGGAGTCTGGAATACAGAGTGTGTGCCCTTGTTTCTGATACTTAGTTATAAGATCCAGTTTTAAGTTCCCCCAGGCAGGGCAGGTCCCTGGGTGCTGCCCCTGGCCCAGATAGTTTTCAGATGGGAAACACTATCAGAAGTAAGGTTTTAGAAGACAAAATGTCTTCCCTGCTGACAGCACCGTAAGGAATAGCTGCAGGGCAGAGTTTTAAAAACAGAGGTTGTCTTGACCTCTCTACAGCCTTGCATGGTTCTCAGCATGATAGATCAGGGGAAAAAATATTATAGTGGGTCGGACACATCACATTGCAACAGAGATGCAACAGCACCCCTGATTTTTCCATGGTTCTGGATGACAAGAACTAGGATACTGTTACCGCTGAAGATGAATAGATCATGCGGACACAGGTGGAGGTGTGCTGAAAAGAAGAGCAGAGTTTATAGTTTATTTCCTCCCAGGATTTATAGGCTTCTGACCACAGCCAGGGATTGGATGGTCAGGATAACATTTTTCTCACTGCACTGGCCATGAGAGATGCCCATCACAAGACGTGTAACAGAAAGAATGTACACATATCTATGTTTACAGCTACTCTCTTGGGAAAGTCCTTAGAAAACCATGTCAGCAAGCTCAGAAGCTGAGTTTTCAGGGCTACATCTCCCCTTTTTTGGTTTAACAAAAAGAAAAGAAAAAAGAAAAATGAACAAAGAAACTAGCAACATTATAAACAATCAAAAAGATAAATAATAGGAAAATACAATACTCCATACAATCAGAAGGCTGTAATTTCAGGGTGATAGCTCACCCTTTCATTATTACAAAAAAAACCTTTTTTTTTTTTTTGAAAAAAAAGCAGAAAACCAACAAAACTCAAAAATAAATGAAACAATTGTCCAACATCAACACCTGCTTGTGGATGGCTCTCAATTTGGTCACAGAGGCAGAATCCATGGCCAGATTGAAAGGCGCCTGGGAAAACTTATGAAATGCTCTGACAGCAGCCTGTAATTCCATCAATTGGGCTGATCTAAACTCATGACTCTCCAAAAAAATAAAACAAAAACCACCAACCTAAAAACAAAACAGCGACATCAATGGAAAGATTAATCTAATAAACTTGAGGAGCAGAAACTGCTTGCAGAACCTCCTCCAGCATCTACAGTGCCTCTGGGGTCAGTGTCAGAGGTGACTTTAAATCAGAGTCCCCCTTTAATAGACCAAACAAGGGAGACAGTTTAGTCGTGGTCAGTCCCATATGAGGACACAACCATGTAAAACTCCATTAATATTTGGACATCATTCATGCAGTGTCTGCACTGAATGCAAAAAAAAAGAATTGCACCTCCAGATGCGGGACTGTTCGTCCCAAAAATTATTTTGACCCTCAAATAATTTCAAGGAGGTTGTTTCTGGAGTCACTTGCAGCTCCATATCATTGGCAAATGCCAGCAAATTTTGCAGGCCTTATGGCAAAATCTCCATTGATATCTCTGTGTGGGCTCAGCATTAATGATAGCTGGCACCAGAAAGGCAAATTTGGGTCTGTCATCAGGATGCAAAGGAATTGCAAAGAACAATCCTTCAGATCCACAATGAGGACTAGCCAATCAGCAGGAAGCATGGCAGGTGAAGGCATGCTAGCCTGCAACATCCCCATGCTTTCCATCATAGCATGAACTTTCTGGAGGTCTTGCAATAACTTCCATTTCCCAGACTTGTTCTTGACACAGAAAACAGGAATGTCCCAGGGACTGGTTGAAACTCCAGATCACTGTGATCCAACTGTTCTTGCATCAAGTCACGGAGGGTGACTAGTCTATCATGGGAAAGGACAACAGAATCTGCTGAACAAAGAGTCAGTCTCAAGTTCTTCTTTGCATAGAATCTGTCAGCATCGGCTCCAAGGGTCACTCTGGGGCCCATCAGCAAACCTGACAATCGTGATGTCCATGCCAGTGTCAAAAACCCGCAGAAGCTAATCTCTGACAGCACCTCACCAAGGATGGACAGGAGATGGATGGTGTAGACCCATTCAGGATGATCCCTGGCTGTCAGAACAGCAGTCCAGTGACCCAGGGAGGTCCAGGGAACCCGAAGCCACCATCTCCCCACAGCTGGTTCTCAGCTCTGCGAACATAAAACTCAAAAGGCACAAGGTGAGCAAATCCAGGTCCTGCAGGGATAGGAACAGGAGGGGTGAGTGTGGAACCCATGGCAGAAATGCACCCCAGGAATTCCGAATCAACGTCCCCTGGGTGAGCAATAGTGCCTTGAGCATGAACACGGTATTCATCCACGCCACAAGAAGAGCACTCATGCCTTCACCCACCGGACCAAAGCATTCAGAAACACATGGAATGCCTGATACGCTCAGCTGCACAGTCATCTGACAAGAGGACAAGGTCCACAGGCCAGCTGAAGAAGCTCCAGCAGCCTGGGACCCCTGGCCCGTCAAGGCCACTGACTTCGCCCCTGCGGCAGCACCACCCGAGCCAGTGGTAACTCGCGCAGGACCTTGGTCTGCCGCGGCCGCAGGAGGTGGCGGGGGAGGGCCGGCTCCAGCCACAGGCTCGGGTGATGCCCGGGAACCCGAGGCGGGGGGGGCTGGAGGCAGTTCAGCACAGCCCACCTCCAGCGCCGGGAAGGACCGAGGCGCCGGTAGAGGCACAGCCTGCGAAGCCGCAGCACCGTCCTGCTCTGCTGCAAGGGGACAATCCAGGCTCGCAGGATGGGAATCCGGCAGCATGGGGCTGGCAGAACACGGCTTGGCATCGGCACCACTCGCAGAACCCGCCCCCACCCCCCACGAATCCGGCGCGGGGCGGGCAGCGCTCAGAACTGCCCCTAACAGCGTTTCTTCGGGGCGAAAGGTCCAAGAAGCGGTGCCAGCTGCTCCTCTGCTGGAAAAGCGTGCGCGGCCACCGGCGTGGAGCCCGGGCCCTGCCCGTCCCCCACCGCGGGGCAGGGCATGGCCCAGCCGCAGCAGGGACACGGGACCGGCCCTGAGGCATCCCCCAGGGTGGGTGCCGCCCCCCGTTCAAGCACCCCCCCATCGGTCTGTGCCAGGAGGGCACACGGAGGAGGCGAGTCCGCCCCGGGCTTCCACCGCCGGGGCATGGGCCGAGGCGGCGTTACACCCCCTGGGTCCGCAGCGCTCCCAACGGCCTGCTGGCAGGGATCCAACCCCGCCCTGGGCCTACACCGCCGGGGCGCCGGTCGAGGCGGGGTCACACCCACCGGTCCCGCGGCGGCCCCGTTCAATCCGTCGCACCTTCGCCAGATCCCGAGCAGCCGGAGCAGCCGAGGCTCATAACCGACCAGCAGAGCCTCAATCAGGGAATCGCCTAAAGGGTCCCAAGCTGACTGTGAAAAAATCGCTTCAACCACAGGGAAAAACCCCTCAATTCTCCCATACTCACACAATCGCTGAAAGTCAGCATATGAAACATCAATCCCTCTCTGATCAGACACCGCATGCCATATTTCCAGAACCAGGCCTTCGCTGAGAGAAAGCCCAAAACCATCCATAGCCACAGGCTAGACAGTACCCTGTAACACACGTGCAAGACACGTCGGGGTTCCCCAGATGTTACCGCTGAAGATGAATAGATCACACGGACACAGGTTGAGGTGTGGTGAAAGAAAGTGCAGAATTTATTTTTCCTCCCAGGATTTATAGGCTTCTGACCATGGCCAGGGATTGGATGGTCAGGATAACACTTTCTCACTGCACTGGCCATGAGAGATGCCCATCACAAGACGTGTAAGAGAAAGAATGTACACATATCTATGTTTACAGTTACTCTCCTGGGAAAGTCCTTAGAAAACTATGTCAGCAAGCTCAGAAGCTGAGTTTTCAGGGCGACAGTCTATCTCAAGGCCATTTTCATCTTGGGACATCACTTATCTTCCAGACTACATCCTGTACCTCAATTTTAACATGTAACATCTGTAAAGCGCTGCATCTGCCTTGTAACACTGATTCTTTTGATTGCTTCGAATAATAACTTCAATAACAGTTACTATTTAGTTAGGACAAATCAATTCCTTTTACTGCAATCCCGCATTTCTCTTTTTGACCACATTGATTCATGCTTTTAAAAAAAACCAACTTGAATCTTAGTATTTTTTCTATATTCTCAATAATCTCATTTTTTGCATTCACTTTATTTCCATTTCTAATTTCTTTAACATTTCTTGTGCTGCATCAAGTTTTTTCCACTCTCTCTCAAATTTGGTTAACATTTTTTTGAGCTATTATAGTTACTTTCTGTTCAGTATTCCTTGAATTACTGAATGGATTATGGAATCATACAAGGTAGAAACAATAATCTTAAGGTAAAACACAATATCAAAAATTTTAACTTTTTCCACTATGTACTTTATAAAGGTTATCTCACCTTTGAAATGAATATTGTAGCTCACAGAACTGGCAGCAGGAGTCTCCTGTGGCCCACGGTGTGTCCATTCAGCCATTGTTAGATCGTCCAGTTGGAGCTCAGCCCGGTGCAGCCCAGGCACAGGCACCAGGCTGGTCCATTTCAGCATCCCAAAGTCTTTGTGGCTCCCTGTGCACCCATTGCTTCCTGAATCCATTCTTGAATTCCCAGTTACTGCTGTGCAGGACATGAGAACACAGGAATAGCTTGTTTGGCTCATTCTTGTGTTTGCTGCTCCTGCCTAAAGGAATCATCAGGACTATATGCTGATGTCATGGTATAGCCCAACAGCAAAGACTTCTTCTGTAGTGTCTAAAACTCAAACCTTGTGTGACTGTTCAGACACTCTAAAATCCAGGGTGAAGATGACAGCTTTGGTATGGAAGAATCCTAGAAATTTTGACATGTGATTTTTCTAGTCAAGGATTTGAATGCCAATGTGGAAACTACAAAAATCTTCAAACTGGTTTTCATTGGCAACCCCTTTGAAATGGCATCAGCACACCTACGGGGGACAGGGTATGACAGCGGGGACAGTACTTGGCAATTCATGGCTTCAAGTGTGGGAGATAAATATTTTGCCCGGGTTCAACCTGAAGTTCAAGTTTTCCCAGGATTTTGATTGATTGGTCATTGCAGGTCAATTTAATAAATGCAAAAGGATGGAAAAGCACAATTTCTGGAGATTGTGCACTAGGGAGAAAATAGGAAGAAAACCTTGAAAACAGTCGGCAGGCTTTGGAAAAATTCTAAAAAGATGTGGGCTTTGGCTGCCCTCTGGCACAGAAGCCCCCCAGGGGTACAGGTCTCTGGGGCAGGAGACGAGTGCCAGCACTGCCAGGGCTCGGGTGGGGTGGCAGGTCTGCCTTGGCGGGGACTCTGCCACACCTGCTGATTTCAGTGCTGGCCGGGCCCCAGGGCTCAGAGCAGCATTCGTGCCCTGGCCCACACGTTCCTTGTCTGTGTCACACCTGCAGGTTTAGAATGGCCACCAGCTGGGACGTGTCCCAAGGAGGCCGTGCCAGCTTCTGTGCAAGGCCCCGTGCCCTTCCTGCTGCGGCTGCGTCGGCAGCCCTGGGGGCTCCTTCTGCTGCCCTGAGCCTGCAGAGCAGGGCAGCGTTGGCTGATGGTTTGAGGCATTCCTAAAGATCCTGTTGGGCTGTCTTAGACCCTTTGGGCAAGAGATTCCTCCCAACCTGGGCCATTTTTGGGGGGATGGGGGCAGGGGGAACCAGGGCAGCTGGCAGGGTGCGTGAGGGCCCTTTGTGACATATGGTCACCATGGGATGGAAAGGGACAGGGTGTCAGAGGGCCCTTTGTGACATGTGGTGGCATAGGAGCTGGCGGTGACAGGACCACGCCACAGTGCTCGGTGCACGCGACGGGACAGGACGCGTCAGAGCGGTGCTGTGAGGAGCCCCCGCACAGCACACTCGTTTGTGTCGGACCCGGAGCTTTTCCGAAGCGTTATTCCAACAGGTGACCTCGAGGCCAGACCACAGGGCTTGCTGACCTGTGGCCTTGCCGAGGCTTCTTTCTTAAGGTTCTGTCAAGGGCAGACCGTGGGACTTGGTGACCCGGGGCTTTTCCGAGGTGTCGCCCATCCCTGCAGTCACTGCCCTTGAGACCAGACCTCAAATCTTGACGAGGAGCCTCCTGTCCTTGTGGCAGGAGCCCTCAAGACACAAGTGCAGGACTTGCTGTCCTGCCGTCTTGCCAGGACTTGAGTCTTGCAGGTGCCTTCCAGGCACGACTGCAGCACTTGCTGACCTGTGGCCTTGCCGAGGCTTCTCAAGGTTCTCTCAAGGCAGACCGTGGGATTTGGTGACCCGGAGCTTTTCCGAGGTGTCGCCCATCCCTGCAGTCACTGCCCTTGAGACCAGACCTCAAACCTTGACGAGGAGCCTCCTGTCCTTGTGGCAGGAGCCCTCAAGACACAAGTGCAGGACTCGCTGTCCTGCCGTCTTGCCCGGACTTGAGTCTTGCAGGTGCCTTCCAGGCACGACTGCAGGACTTGCTGACTCGGAGCTTTTCCGAGCCATCTCTCCTGCAAGTAGCTATAAATCCAGTCCCTGCCATGGAGCAGCGACCCCCAAGAGTGCCCAAGTTGGCCTGGGTTGAGGAGGAGGAGGAAGGAGAAGGCCCTGGAGCTGTCCTGGCACAGGAGACTGAAGAGGTGCAGGAGTTCCAGGCACCACGGGAGGGTGAGTTGCAGAGCTCGGCCTTAGGGCTAGCGCCTGTTGCCAGCTTGGCCCCATCCCATTGCATGCCATGCCATCCCCTGGTGCTGTTCCTATGGAAAGGATGGGAGAGTGTTGAAGATGATATGGAGCAGCGACCCCCAAGAGTGCCCAAGCTGGCCTGGGTGCAGGAGGAGGAGGAGGAGGAAGAGGAAGAAGGCCCTGGAGCTGCCCCAGCACCAGAGACCGAAGAGGTGCAGCAGTTCCGGCCGCTGGAGGAGGGTGAGTGGCAGAGCTGGGCCACAGGGCTGGTGCCTGCGGCCATCTTGGCCCCATCCCATCCCATTGCATCCCATCTCATCCCATCCCACCCTGTCCTGTGGAGACACACCCATGGACAGCATAAAAGAGGGGCTGGGGCTGCCCCCCCAGCAGTGGCCGTGCTCCATCCCCTGGGGCATCCGCGGGGCTGTCCCTGCCTGGGGATCGCAGGGCTGGGCTGCGTTCTCCGGCCTCTCCCGCAGCCCCTCAGCTCTGGCTGCTCTTTGCCAGATGCAGCCATGGCCCAGACACAAGAGCAGGACCTTGGCGGTGGCCTCTTCCGCAGAACAGCGCAGGTACCTGCAGCCATCCCCAACTGGGCTGGGCCTGCTGGCACTGCTCAGCCCAGCAGCACGCCTGGAGCACTCCATGGAACATCCCCGATGTTTCTGTCTCCTGCCCTTCTCCTACAGCTGGTTTGCAGCTTCATCAAGAGAATTCGGGAAGAAGGGACCAGCGCCGTGGCCACTGGGCTCAGACCTTATTCATACATCTTCAACACCAAGGCCACTGCTGCCCTGCTGGATATGCTTGTAGAGGAGGGTTTTTACAGTCAAAAGCAAGTAAGCAGCCTGTGGCCAGGGTTTGATCCTCCAGGGATCGCTTGGCCTCCCAAGCCACGCTTGCTGATCACTCGAAGCCTTTGAGGCCATTGCAGCGTGCTGAGAAGGGAAGCACTTCTCTGGGGAAGCTGGGGACATTCCTGACTCCCTGTGGCAGCTTTCCAAGTCTCCCCTTGTGCTTTCTCCAGGTGCCTGCCATGGTGAGGTACATCCACCAGTGGCTCATGGCCAATCAGTTCTCTGAGCACAGGCTGAACAGGACCCTGATGGATCTGAGCGAGGCACAGCCCGCTGACGTGGTCATTGCTCTCCTGCGTGTGGCCCCAACGTGTGACAGGTACGGGGCCCACGTGCCCAGAGGGCTCAGGGCTCCTCAGCCCATCAGCCTGCACAGCCTGGCCCAGGTGTCTGACCAACAGAGACTTCCAGGGTCCTGTCTACCTGGGACCTTTCCCAGCCCTGCTACATCGGTCCCCGAGCCTGCTGCCATGCCATGGCCCTCAGGGCCCTGTCCCCACAGGGCTGGGCTGCCTGGCTGCTGCTGCTGGCGAGGGGCAGCAGGCAGAGGCAGAGCTGGCAGCAAGCTCAGCTCCCCCCCACTGCTGCCCAGGCCACGGGGATGTGTCTGAGACCCCCGTGAGACAGAGCTGTCGCCCCGCAGAGCTGCTATGACCATGTGGAAGACCATCTTGTGCTCGCCCAGGACAGCGGAGCGGGCATACCGGATAGTCCTCGATGTGCTGGGGAACTGGCCAGAGCACAGCAAGCGCACCTCTGATGGAGACAACACGGGTGTCTTTGCCCTGGCTGTGAGTTTCTGCAACTGGCCTTTGCTCAGCCCCTGGCAAGCCACCTCTTCAGCAGCTCAGTTTCCTCCTTCCCCAACTGCATCTCCCTGCCTCAGGCACTGGGCTGAAACCTGGCCTAGGGGCAGCTTCAGGGGCACCAGGCGTGGAGCTCCCCAGGGGTTTCCCCTGACCGCTCCCTGCCACACTCAGGCCCTGCCACCCGCACACCTCGGCACTGAGCGCTGTCTCAGGGTTCTCTGTCCTCTGCAGGCAACTGTGCTGATGTGGAAGATCCTTCAGATGCCCTGCGTCCCACATGTAGTGACGGTGCATTTCCCCCGCCTCTTTGTGCATCTGCTCTTCCAAGTGTTCTTCAGCACTTTGGAGATGCCAGAGGATCTCAATGCCTTCTGGAAGGGATGCCAGGAGCAACACGGCCTTGCCATCAGCCCCAACAGGTGCTCTATCCCACTCCTCCTGTCCCTGCCATGTCTCCACGGCACGAGCCAGTGCTCCCAGCATGACCTGGGCTTTGCTGTGCACACAGCTTTGCAGTGCAGGCCCTGAAGTCCCTGCTGTGCCAAATGCATCGTGAGGAAGTGGTGGTGGAAATGGAACACAAGCGTGGCTGGGACAAGCTGCTCTCTGCTGACACCCACCACTATGCCGTGGGTCTGCTGGCCAGGTGAGACCCCCTTCTCCCCACTGCCTCTGGCATTTGTGCCCCGTGCTGAGGTTGCCCAACACAGTCCCCACTGTCGTGGGCCAGAGGGCCTCGTCACCGAGGGACGGCTAGGGAGACTGGAAAAGGCTGGGAAAGGAGGGTGCCCACAAGGAGTCACCTCCCCAAGGGCCCAGGTCCCCTATCCTTGCAGGATGGTGCTCAAAGATCTGAACTCTGTCAATCAGTCCTGGGAGATGTTTGTCCTCCCAGCTCACAGTCTGGGCTACTTTTTCACCCTGGCAGGGAGATGTCGTCTGCCTCTATCCCCTTGTGTTCCCGCATCGTTCCCTACCTGCTCCAGCTGCTCAGCACACAGGAGGCACGCTGGGATCTGCCTGCCCTGGCATTCCTTATGGAGGTGAGCCTGATGGCCAAAAGTGCCTCCCTGCAGAGCTGCCTGCCACCTCTCTGCCCTCTCATAGCTGCAGCTGCCTGGGACGGTGCCCATGCCTTGTGCTGCTGCCCGGGCCCTGTTTCCTGTCTTGTTTCTGGGCTCCTGCCGGCTGCCTCCCCTGTCACTGCCCTGTGCCTTTCAGATCCTGGACTACCTGGACTTGAGCGAACGCAGCGCTAACAGAGTCCTGGAAATCTTCTCAAGGCACCTGCGGAGCGAGAGCAGGGACAAGCGTCACCTGGCGCTCAGGGCCCTTTTCAAGTTGATTGACGATCCCTCGATGGTGAGAAGTGGGCAGTGGCTGAAGCTGCGCCGGGAAACGCAGTCCCTTGGGCTTGGCTGGGCTTCGGGCCCCGAGGCAGCTGCTGCCAGCTCTCCTGCCTCCTGCTTCTTCCTGAGTGCTTTGGGACAGGCCTTTGGCCTCTTGGCCCTGTGGCAGCAGGGTGGCGTTTCACAGACTTGTCTTCCACACAGGCTGAAAAAATGCGGAGCCTGACTGAAAGTCTTGTAGATTTCCTGTGGGATGCAGATGGAGAGATAGTCAGGATGACAGTCGTGGTGCTCAGCTTTATCGTCTTGGACAAGGACATGCTGATACCCAGCCCCATTGCCCTGCAGCTGGCTGAGGCGCTCCTGCCACTCTTTGACCACGTAAGGCTCTGTGCCCCCAGCCGAGGCCACTGGCTGCTGCCCAGACACTTGGTGCCCGGGGGATTCTCAGGCCTGCACCCTGCTGAGCCCCATGCAGACAGGGCTGAGGTCTTTTTTCCTTCCTTCCTTTCATATAGGATAATAGCCAGGTGCAGCTGGTGTCCATATTATTCTTCCGATCATTGATGACTCTTCTAACAGAAAAGGAAAAAAAGGCCCTGAAGTCACACGTGCACCACAGCCTGCTGCCTCTCTTCTTCCACTGCCATGACGAGAACCAGCAGGTGGCAGAGGTGAGGATTCCTGGGCTGCTGCTGTCACCCGGGGAGGGGGCTCGGCCGCCTCCTGCCCTGGCACCTTGCCGGCTGCAGCCTCCTCCTGGCCTTGGCACACGAATGCGGGCGGGTCCTGTGTCCTGACTTGTGGGGCCATCTGCGGGTCTCTGCTGCTCTCCAGGCTTCTTGGGCAACGCTGCTTTGTGCGGCCGAGTTCCTGAAGAGGAGAGATCTTGAAAGACCTGTGAAAAAGAAGAAGCTGTGGATGATCACCGAGTGCCTGGTAAGGACGGCTTGGAAGGCCCAGCCTCAGCCTGGAGAAGCCCGCTGTCCCCAGCGCTCGGTGTGTGGGGCTGGCAGCTGCGCCCCTGCCCAGTGCCGCCCCCGGGGGCCGCACGGCTTCTTCTTCAGGCTCCTGTGGTCCCGAGCCTGGTTCCGATGGAGCCCCGATCCACTGGGGCTGCAGGGCAGGGCGGCACCGCGGCTCCCTGGGCAGCAGCCGGCCCTCTGCCCCTTGCAGAGCTCGGCGCCAGCGGCTGCTGGCCGGGCCTCAGGGTTGGCCGGGCAGGCAGCGCCCGGCCGAGGGGCAGAGCCCGCGCCAACCCTTCCCTCCTGCCGCTCTCTCCAGCTGGCACAGGACAGGAACCGAGCGGCGGAGGACCTGCGTCGGGCCCTGCCGTACCTGCAGAGCCCACAGGAGCCCCTGCGAGCAGCGGCCATCAGGTTCATCGGTGAGCCACGAGCCCGGGCTCCCTCCCCGCCCCGCCACAGCTCGGCCCCGGCCCCGACTGCTGCCCCGGCAGCGGCACCCGGGCCCCACGCCCTGGAGCCCCGCCTGCCCTCGGGGCTGCTGCTGCCGGCCTCTGGCAGCCGTGCCCTTGGGCTGAGTCAGGATGCGGCACGGGCCCGGGCTGAGCCCTGCCGGGGCGGGAGGGCGTGTGGCCACAGGGCTGGCAGCGCCGCTGGCAGGGAGCTGTGCCGCTGGGGCCCTGACAGGCTCTGTGTTCCCAGGGATGGCCGGGCGGCGCCTGAGGCGGCAGAAAGAAGACCTGCAGCTAATTTACAAATGTGAGTGAGGGCAGCGGGCTGTCAGCGGGGCTGCTGGGTGGAGCTGCAAGTCCTGGACTGTCTGCGAAGGTCTCTGCTCAATGTGCGGATGAGGGGCGGCGTGGGTGGATCACTCCGAGGTTTCACGTGGGGCATTCGTGGCCAGCAGCTTCGGGCTGATCCCCTTGGTCCCTGCTCCCTGCTGGCCATGGCAAGAGCCGGCTGGGATGGCCCTGGCCGGGGGCTCTCCGTGGGCCTCCGCAGGTCTGGGAATCTGACCGTGGCTCTGTTCATCTCTCTTCCAGCCCTTAAGAACGTGGTTTGTGACACCAGCCCTGCCATCGGAAACCTGGCAATTCAAACATTTTACATCACCCAGGCAGTAGAGACGGCTCGATATTCCATCTTGGAGAACCTGCAAGTTCAGCTGCGCAGGGCATGGAGGACACGGCCTCGTCTGTTGGGCCTCAGCTGGCTGCGCTGCTGGAGCTCTGCTGGCAACTGACCCGGCAGGCTCTGTCTGCTGGGGCCACCTGAACCAGCAGAGATTTTTTTTTGTTTCTTAAATATTGTTCTTTTCTTCTTTTCATTTTCTTTTAGGATATAAATATAGTATATATTATAATAGGCAGTCACTTCCCAAGACCTTTATCTTGCTGCCCATGGTGTACAGGGCATAGAGGAAGCGGGGAAAATGTGATTCCACTTGGGGAATCACAGCTCAGCAAGCTGCCCAGGCATGCAGTGGTGCAGGGAAAATGGCCAGAAACCCTTGGCCTTTGGTGGTTCTGCTGAAGGCACAAATGCTGTCTCAGCCAGGAAGCGCCGCCATCTGTGTCCTCGTGCCCGTGTGGTGCTGGCTGGGTTGCTGAGGGCTCCCACGTGCCTCTTGATCCTGCTCCTCTGGAGCTCCTGTGGGGCTGTGGCGCTGCTGCTGGTCCACGCTGGGGGAGACTCTGAGGGAACAGGGCACTGGGAGGCTGTAAATGGATGAGGGTCTGTGGAGGCCCAGGCGGGACAAAAGCGTGGGAAGGCGTGAGGGGCATGTGTGGAGGCTGGAGGCTCCAAAGGGGACAGGAGGCCCCTGAAAGGCTGGACCGGTGGGAAGACCTGAGGAATTGGGTGTCAGAGGGCATAAGCAGCCCCCGGGCAGCCACCTTTTTCCTGACAGCCGGCCGACCTGGCACTTCCCCAGAATGTCTCCCAGGCCTGCAGCAGAAGCCCTCGAGGCTGGGACAACACCCCTCCAGGAGGGTGCGGACAGCCCAAGGTGTGCCCAGGCTGGGCTGGCTGGGGACATGCAGGGCAGGGGGGTGCTGCCAGGCCACGGCCACTGGGTGCCTGCGATAAGGGGCAGTGGGCAGAGGCAGGGCTGGCCGCCAGCCCGGGCCCTCGCGGCTGCCCAGGACACGGTGCTGTGACTGAGGCTCCCCTGACACAGAGCTCGGGGTCCGCAGAGCTGCTGCCACCAAGGGGAGGGTGGTGATGTCTCCTCCAGCAGGGCTGCCCAGTCGCTGCTGCTGAAGCGACTCAGGAGCCCACAGAAACAGCAGCAGAGTGTGCACAGGAACAGCAGCAGAGTGTGCACAGGAACAGCAGCAGCCCCAACGTCGGCACCTGCAAAGTGAGGCGTCCGCAGCAGCCGGGTGCCAAACCGGGGGAGGCTGTGGGCACAGTTGCCTTTGGTTTGGCAGAAGGCTTCAGCAGAATTGGCCACAATGGCTTTCTCTTCATTTGCCAGCCTCACAGCAACGCTTGACAGCTTCAGCTGCAGCCTGTGCCCCTGACTGACTTGGATGGCCGTGCTTGAGGGCGGGCTCGCCTTCCACACTCAGGTGTCCCAAGGCAGCGGCATCAGCGCCATCATGAGAGAGAGAGTAAGAGACTCTGATGGGACATGAGCCCTGTGCTGCAGCTGCCCTCCCTCTCTTCTGTCCAGGCACCTTAAAGACACATGAAACAAAATCCTGGACTTGATTGGAACAAAGGAGTAAGCAGCATGCACTGAAAAAAAGCAGGGACTTACATGGCTTAGTTTTCCACTCCACTTGGAGAATCACAGAATCTCAGAACATTTTGTGTTGCAAAGTATCATAAACATCATCCACTTCCAACCACCCTGCCATGGGCACAGGTGGTGTGCAGACACAACTGTCACTAGAATTGGAAGAACACTTCTCCATGTTGACCTTTTCCTCACCTGGATTTCAAGCAAAGATGAAAAAATCATCTGGTGAATCACAAATGAATATTGTAGCTCACAGAACTGGCAGCAGGAGTCTCCTGTGGCCCACGGTGTGTCCATTCAGCCATTGTTAGATCGTCCAGTTGGAGCTCAGCCCGGTGCAGCCCAGGCACAGGCACCAGGCTGGTCCATTTCAGCATCCCAAAGTCTTTGTGGCTCCCTGTGCACCCATTGCTTCCTGAATCCATTCTTGAATTCCCAGTTACTGCTGTGCAGGACATGAGAACACAGGAATAGCTTGTTTGGCTCATTCTTGTGTTTGCTGCTCCTGCCTAAAGGAATCATCAGGACTATATGCTGATGTCATGGTATAGCCCAACAGCAAAGACTTCTTCTGTAGTGTCTAAAACTCAAACCTTGTGTGACTGTTCAGACACTCTAAAATCCAGGGTGAAGATGACAGCTTTGGTATGGAAGAATCCTAGAAATTTTGACATGTGATTTTTCTAGTCAAGGATTTGAATGCCAATGTGGAAACTACAAAAATCTTCAAACTGGTTTTCATTGGCAACCCCTTTGAAATGGCATCAGCACACCTACAGGGGACAGGGTATGACAGCGGGGACAGTACTTGGCAATTCATGGCTTCAAGTGTGGGAGATAAATATTTTGCCCGGGTTCAAGCTGAAGTTCAAGTTTTCCCAGGATTTTGATTGATTGGTCATTGCAGGTCAATTTAATAAATGCAAAAGGATGGAAAAGCACAATTTCTGGAGATTGTGCACTAGGGAGAAAATAGGAAGAAAACCTTGAAAACAGTCGGCAGGCTTTGGAAAAATTCTAAAAAGATGTGGGCTTTGGCTGCCCTCTGGCACAGAAGCCCCCCAGGGGTACAGGTCTCTGGGGCAGGAGACGAGTGCCAGCACTGCCAGGGCTCGGGTGGGGTGGCAGGTCTGCCTTGGCGGGGACTCTGCCACACCTGCTGATTTCAGTGCTGGCCGGGCCCCAGGGCTCAGAGCAGCATTCGTGCCCTGGCCCACACGTTCCTTGTCTGTGTCACACCTGCAGGTTTAGAATGGCCACCAGCTGGGACGTGTCCCAAGGAGGCCGTGCCAGCTTCTGTGCAAGGCCCCGTGCCCTTCCTGCTGCGGCTGCGTCGGCAGCCCTGGGGGCTCCTTCTGCTGCCCTGAGCCTGCAGAGCAGGGCAGCGTTGGCTGATGGTTTGAGGCATTCCTAAAGATCCTGTTGGGCTGTCTTAGACCCTTTGGGCAAGAGATTCCTCCCAACCTGGGCCATTTTTGGGGGGATGGGGGCAGGGGGAACCAGGGCAGCTGGCAGGGTGCGTGAGGGCCCTTTGTGACATATGGTCACCATGGGATGGAAAGGGACAGGGTGTCAGAGGGCCCTTTGTGACATGTGGTGGCATAGGAGCTGGCGGTGACAGGACCACGCCACAGTGCTCGGTGCACGCGACGGGACAGGACGCGTCAGAGCGGTGCTGTGAGGAGCCCCCGCACAGCACACTCGTTTGTGTCGGACCCGGAGCTTTTCCGAAGCGTTATTCCAACAGGTGACCTCGAGGCCAGACCACAGGGCTTGCTGACCTGTGGCCTTGCCGAGGCTTCTTTCTTAAGGTTCTGTCAAGGGCAGACCGTGGGACTTGGTGACCCGGGGCTTTTCCGAGGTGTCGCCCATCCCTGCAGTCACTGCCCTTGAGACCAGACCTCAAATCTTGACGAGGAGCCTCCTGTCCTTGTGGCAGGAGCCCTCAAGACACAAGTGCAGGACTTGCTGTCCTGCCGTCTTGCCAGGACTTGAGTCTTGCAGGTGCCTTCCAGGCACGACTGCAGCACTTGCTGACCTGTGGCCTTGCCGAGGCTTCTCAAGGTTCTCTCAAGGCAGACCGTGGGATTTGGTGACCCGGAGCTTTTCCGAGGTGTCGCCCATCCCTGCAGTCACTGCCCTTGAGACCAGACCTCAAACCTTGACGAGGAGCCTCCTGTCCTTGTGGCAGGAGCCCTCAAGACACAAGTGCAGGACTCGCTGTCCTGCCGTCTTGCCCGGACTTGAGTCTTGCAGGTGCCTTCCAGGCACGACTGCAGGACTTGCTGACTCGGAGCTTTTCCGAGCCATCTCTCCTGCAAGTAGCTATAAATCCAGTCCCTGCCATGGAGCAGCGACCCCCAAGAGTGCCCAAGTTGGCCTGGGTTGAGGAGGAGGAGGAAGGAGAAGGCCCTGGAGCTGTCCTGGCACAGGAGACTGAAGAGGTGCAGGAGTTCCAGGCACCACGGGAAGGTGAGTTGCAGAGCTCGGCCTTAGGGCTAGCGCCTGTTGCCAGCTTGGCCCCATCCCATTGCATGCCATGCCATCCCCTGGTGCTGTTCCTATGGAAAGGATGGGAGAGTGTTGAAGATGATATGGAGCAGCGACCCCCAAGAGTGCCCAAGCTGGCCTGGGTGCAGGAGGAGGAGGAGGAGGAAGAGGAAGAAGGCCCTGGAGCTGCCCCAGCACCAGAGACCGAAGAGGTGCAGCAGTTCCGGCCGCTGGAGGAGGGTGAGTGGCAGAGCTGGGCCACAGGGCTGGTGCCTGCGGCCATCTTGGCCCCATCCCATCCCATTGCATCCCATCTCATCCCATCCCACCCTGTCCTGTGGAGACACACCCATGGACAGCATAAAAGAGGGGCTGGGGCTGCCCCCCCAGCAGTGGCCGTGCTCCATCCCCTGGGGCATCCGCGGGGCTGTCCCTGCCTGGGGATCGCAGGGCTGGGCTGCGTTCTCCGGCCTCTCCCGCAGCCCCTCAGCTCTGGCTGCTCTTTGCCAGATGCAGCCATGGCCCAGACACAAGAGCAGGACCTTGGCGGTGGCCTCTTCCGCAGAACAGCGCAGGTACCTGCAGCCATCCCCAACTGGGCTGGGCCTGCTGGCACTGCTCAGCCCAGCAGCACGCCTGGAGCACTCCATGGAACATCCCCGATGTTTCTGTCTCCTGCCCTTCTCCTACAGCTGGTTTGCAGCTTCATCAAGAGAATTCGGGAAGAAGGGACCAGCGCCGTGGCCACTGGGCTCAGACCTTATTCATACATCTTCAACACCAAGGCCACTGCTGCCCTGCTGGATATGCTTGTAGAGGAGGGTTTTTACAGTCAAAAGCAAGTAAGCAGCCTGTGGCCAGGGTTTGATCCTCCAGGGATCGCTTGGCCTCCCAAGCCACGCTTGCTGATCACTCGAAGCCTTTGAGGCCATTGCAGCGTGCTGAGAAGGGAAGCACTTCTCTGGGGAAGCTGGGGACATTCCTGACTCCCTGTGGCAGCTTTCCAAGTCTCCCCTTGTGCTTTCTCCAGGTGCCTGCCATGGTGAGGTACATCCACCAGTGGCTCATGGCCAATCAGTTCTCTGAGCACAGGCTGAACAGGACCCTGATGGATCTGAGCGAGGCACAGCCCGCTGACGTGGTCATTGCTCTCCTGCGTGTGGCCCCAACGTGTGACAGGTACGGGGCCCACGTGCCCAGAGGGCTCAGGGCTCCTCAGCCCATCAGCCTGCACAGCCTGGCCCAGGTGTCTGACCAACAGAGACTTCCAGGGTCCTGTCTACCTGGGACCTTTCCCAGCCCTGCTACATCGGTCCCCGAGCCTGCTGCCATGCCATGGCCCTCAGGGCCCTGTCCCCACAGGGCTGGGCTGCCTGGCTGCTGCTGCTGGCGAGGGGCAGCAGGCAGAGGCAGAGCTGGCAGCAAGCTCAGCTCCCCCCCACTGCTGCCCAGGCCACGGGGATGTGTCTGAGACCCCCGTGAGACAGAGCTGTCGCCCCGCAGAGCTGCTATGACCATGTGGAAGACCATCTTGTGCTCGCCCAGGACAGCGGAGCGGGCATACCGGATAGTCCTCGATGTGCTGGGGAACTGGCCAGAGCACAGCACGCGCACCTCTGATGGAGACAACACGGGTGTCTTTGCCCTGGCTGTGAGTTTCTGCAACTGGCCTTTGCTCAGCCCCTGGCAAGCCACCTCTTCAGCAGCTCAGTTTCCTCCTTCCCCAACTGCATCTCCCTGCCTCAGGCACTGGGCTGAAACCTGGCCTAGGGGCAGCTTCAGGGGCACCAGGCGTGGAGCTCCCCAGGGGTTTCCCCTGACCGCTCCCTGCCACGCTCAGGCCCTGCCACCCGCACACCTCGGCACTGAGCGCTGTCTCAGGGTTCTCTGTCCTCTGCAGGCAACTGTGCTGATGTGGAAGATCCTTCAGATGCCCTGCGTCCCACATGTAGTGACGGTGCATTTCCCCCGCCTCTTTGTGCATCTGCTCTTCCAAGTGTTCTTCAGCACTTTGGAGATGCCAGAGGATCTCAATGCCTTCTGGAAGGGATGCCAGGAGCAACACGGCCTTGCCATCAGCCCCAACAGGTGCTCTATCCCACTCCTCCTGTCCCTGCCATGTCTCCACGGCACGAGCCAGTGCTCCCAGCGTGACCTGGGCTTTGCTGTGCACACAGCTTTGCAGTGCAGGCCCTGAAGTCCCTGCTGTGCCAAATGCATCGTGAGGAAGTGGTGGTGGAAATGGAACACAAGCGTGGCTGGGACAAGCTGCTCTCTGCTGACACCCACCACTATGCCGTGGGTCTGCTGGCCAGGTGAGACCCCCTTCTCCCCACTGCCTCTGGCATTTGTGCCCCGTGCTGAGGTTGCCCAACACAGTCCCCACTGTCGTGGGCCAGAGGGCCTCGTCACCGAGGGACGGCTAGGGAGACTGGAAAAGGCTGGGAAAGGAGGGTGCCCACAAGGAGTCACCTCCCCAAGGGCCCAGGTCCCCTATCCTTGCAGGATGGTGCTCAAAGATCTGAACTCTGTCAATCAGTCCTGGGAGATGTTTGTCCTCCCAGCTCACAGTCTGGGCTACTTTTTCACCCTGGCAGGGAGATGTCGTCTGCCTCTATCCCCTTGTGTTCCCGCATCGTTCCCTACCTGCTCCAGCTGCTCAGCACACAGGAGGCACGCTGGGATCTGCCTGCCCTGGCATTCCTTGTGGAGGTGAGCCTGATGGCCAAAAGTGCCTCCCTGCAGAGCTGCCTGCCACCTCTCTGCCCTCTCATAGCTGAAGCTGCCTGGGACGGTGCCCATGCCTTGTGCTGCTGCCCGGGCCCTGTTTCCTGTCTTGTTTCTGGGCTCCTGCCGGCTGCCTCCCCTGTCACTGCCCTGTGCCTTTCAGATCCTGGACTACCTGGACTTGAGCGAACGCAGCGCTAACAGAGTCCTGGAAATCTTCTCAAGGCACCTGCGGAGCGAGAGCAGGGACAAGCGTCACCTGGCGCTCAGGGCCCTTTTCAAGTTGATTGACGATCCCTCGATGGTGAGAAGTGGGCAGTGGCTGAAGCTGCGCCGGGAAACGCAGTCCCTTGGGCTCGGCTGGGCTTCGGGCCCCGAGGCAGCTGCTGCCAGCTCTCCTGCCTCCTGCTTCTTCCTGAGTGCTTTGGGACAGGCCTTTGGCCTCTTGGCCCTGTGGCAGCAGGGTGGCGTTTCACAGACTTGTCTTCCACACAGGCTGAAAAAATGCGGAGCCTGACTGAAAGTCTTGTAGATTTCCTGTGGGATGCAGATGGAGAGATAGTCAGGATGACAGTCATGGTGCTCAGCTTTATCGTCTTGGACAAGGACATGCTGATACCCAGCCCCATTGCCCTGCAGCTGGCTGAGGCGCTCCTGCCACTCTTTGACCACGTAAGGCTCTGTGCCCCCAGCCGAGGCCACTGGCTGCTGCCCAGACACTTGGTGCCCGGGGGATTCTCAGGCCTGCGCCCTGCTGAGCCCCATGCAGACAGGGCTGAGGTCTTTTTTCCTTCCTTCCTTTCATATAGGATAATAGCCAGGTGCAGCTGGTGTCCATATTATTCTTCCGATCATTGATGACTCTTCTAACAGAAAAGGAAAAAAAGGCCCTGAAGTCACACGTGCACCACAGCCTGCTGCCTCTCTTCTTCCACTGCCATGACGAGAACCAGCAGGTGGCAGAGGTGAGGATTCCTGGGCTGCTGCTGTCACCCGGGGAGGGGGCTCGGCCGCCTCCTGCCCTGGCACCTTGCCGGCTGCAGCCTCCTCCTGGCCTTGGCACACGAATGCGGGCGGGTCCTGTGTCCTGACTTGTGGGGCCATCTGCGGGTCTCTGCTGCTCTCCAGGCTTCTTGGGCAACGCTGCTTTGTGCGGCCGAGTTCCTGAAGAGGAGAGATCTTGAAAGACCTGTGAAAAAGAAGAAGCTGTGGATGATCACCGAGTGCCTGGTAAGGACGGCTTGGAAGGCCCAGCCTCAGCCTGGAGAAGCCCGCTGTCCCCAGCGCTCGGTGTGTGGGGCTGGCAGCTGCGCCCCTGCCCAGTGCCGCCCCCGGGGGCCGCACGGCTTCTTCTTCAGGCTCCTGTGGTCCCGAGCCTGGTTCCGATGGAGCCCCGATCCACTGGGGCTGCAGGGCAGGGCGGCACCGCGGCTCCCTGGGCAGCAGCCGGCCCTCTGCCCCTTGCAGAGCTCGGCGCCAGCGGCTGCTGGCCGGGCCTCAGGGTTGGCCGGGCAGGCAGCGCCCGGCCGAGGGGCAGAGCCCGCGCCAACCCTTCCCTCCTGCCGCTCTCTCCAGCTGGCACAGGACAGGAACCGAGCGGCGGAGGACCTGCGTCGGGCCCTGCCGTACCTGCAGAGCCCACAGGAGCCCCTGCGAGCGGCGGCCATCAGGTTCATCGGTGAGCCACGAGCCCGGGCTCCCTCCCCGCCCCGCCACAGCTCGGCCCCGGCCCCGACTGCTGCCCCGGCAGCGGCACCCGGGCCCGGTGCCCTGGAGCCCCGCCTGCCCTCGGGGCTGCTGCTGCCGGCCTCTGGCAGCCGTGCCCTTGGGCTGAGTCAGGATGCGGCACGGGCCCGGGCTGAGCCCTGCCGGGGCGGGAGGGCGTGTGGCCACAGGGCTGGCAGCGCCGCTGGCAGGGAGCTGTGCCGCTGGGGCCCTGACAGGCTCTGTGTTCCCAGGGATGGCCGGGCGGCTCCTGAGGCGGCAGAAAGAAGACCTGCAGCTAATTTACAAATGTGAGTGAGGGCAGCGGGCTGTCAGCGGGGCTGCTGGGTGGAGCTGCAAGTCCTGGACTGTCTGCGAAGGTCTCTGCTCAATGTGCGGATGAGGGGCGGCGTGGGTGGATCACTCCGAGGTTTCACGTGGGGCATTCGTGGCCAGCAGCTTCGGGCTGATCCCCTTGGTCCCTGCTCCCTGCTGGCCATGGCAAGAGCCGGCTGGGATGGCCCTGGCCGGGGGCTCTCCGTGGGCCTCCGCAGGTCTGGGAATCTGACCGTGGCTCTGTTCATCTCTCTTCCAGCCCTTAAGAACGTGGTTTGTGACACCAGCCCTGCCATCGGAAACCTGGCAATTCAAACATTTTACATCACCCAGGCAGTAGAGACGGCTCGATATTCCATCTTGGAGAACCTGCAAGTTCAGCTGCGCAGGGCATGGAGGACACGGCCTCGTCTGTTGGGCCTCAGCTGGCTGCGCTGCTGGAGCTCTGCTGGCAACTGACCCGGCAGGCTCTGTCTGCTGGGGCCACCTGAACCAGCAGAGATTTTTTTTTGTTTCTTAAATATTGTTCTTTTCTTCTTTTCATTTTCTTTTAGGATATAAATATAGTATATATTATAATAGGCAGTCACTTCCCAAGACCTTTATCTTGCTGCCCATGGTGTACAGGGCATAGAGGAAGCGGGGAAAATGTGATTCCACTTGGGGAATCACAGCTCAGCAAGCTGCCCAGGCATGCAGTGGTGCAGGGAAAATGGCCAGAAACCCTTGGCCTTTGGTGGTTCTGCTGAAGGCACAAACCCTGTCTCAGCCAGGAAGCGCCGCCATCTGTGTCCTCGTGCCCGTGTGGTGCTGGCTGGGTTGCTGAGGGCTCCCACGTGCCTCTTGATCCTGCTCCTCTGGAGCTCCTGTGGGGCTGTGGCGCTGCTGCTGGTCCACGCTGGGGGAGACTCTGAGGGAACAGGGCACTGGGAGGCTGTAAATGGATGAGGGTCTGTGGAGGCCCAGGCGGGACAAAAGCGTGGGAAGGCGTGAGGGGCATGTGTGGAGGCTGGAGGCTCCAAAGGGGACAGGAGGCCCCTGAAAGGCCGGACCGGTGGGAAGACCTGAGGAATTGGGTGTCAGAGGGCATAAGCAGCCCCCGGGCAGCCACCTTTTTCCTGACAGCCGGCCGACCTGGCACTTCCCCAGAATGTCTCCCAGGCCTGCAGCAGAAGCCCTCGAGGCTGGGACAACACCCCTCCAGGAGGGTGCGGACAGCCCAAGGTGTGCCCAGGCTGGGCTGGCTGGGGACATGCAGGGCAGGGGGGTGCTGCCGGCCCATGGCCACTGGGTGCCTGTGATAAGGGGCAGTGGGCAGAGGCAGGGCTGGCCGCCAGCCCGGACCCTCGCGGCTGCCCAGGACACGGTGCTGTGACTGAGGCTCCCCTGACACAGAGCTCGGGGTCCGCAGAGCTGCTGCCACCAAGGGGAGGGTGGTGATGTCTCCTCCAGCAGGGCTGCCCAGTCGCTGCTGCTGAAGCGACTCAGGAGCCCACAGAAACAGCAGCAGAGTGTGCACAGGAACAGCAGCAGAGTGTGCACAGGAACAGCAGCAGCCCCAACGTCGGCACCTGCACAGTGAGGCGTCCGCAGCAGCCGGGTGCCAAACCGGGGGAGGCTGTGGGCACAGTTGCCTTTGGTTTGGCAGAAGGCTTCAGCAGAATTGGCCACAATGGCTTTCTCTTCACTTGCCAGCCTCACAGCAACGCTTGGCAGCTTCAGCTGCAGCCTGTGCCCCTGACTGACTTGGATGGCCGTGCTTGAGGGCGGGCTCGCCTTCCACATGTCATGTGTTGTTGTAGTGCGTCTAAAAATCTTGGTATCTCCCAAGAGTAAAACTCACCTCTGTTTTGTGTAATGTTAGTTCCTACCTGAGAACCTTCTCCCTTCCCTTTTCCCATTGGCTGTGACCTCTCTGTATCCCCCGATCACCCGCACCCCTTTGTATAAGAGATAAGACCCAGGGCATTTCTGTCTCTTTCTTGCCCCGGATGGACGACTGACAATAAACCTGCAATTTGGATTATTCCAGCAAGTTTGGGCCTCCTGTGTCTAGATACTTTGAGTCCGTGTTGTATCCACTTATCCCTCCGGCCCCTGTTCCCCAGGGAGAAGGGGCAGGGAGAGAGAGAGTTACACCCCTTGCTCCTGCAGAGGGGCAGGGAGAGGGGTGTCCCGGCCCTGCCTCCCGATGGGGGGGTGCCAGCCTACCGAGCCTGGCGTGGCAGGGTGCGGGCCCCCGCCTGGCTCCTGCAGGGGAGGAGCTGGGTCTCTCCACAGGCTTGGTGAGGGAATGGAGCCCCCAGAGCCCGGCGTGGGGGGGTGCAGGCAGAGAAACCCAGGGAATACCAGCCTTGGAGAAGATGAAGGTATGCTAACAGCGGCTCCTGTAGTATACAATAGCAGCTGATATTCAAGTCAGTTATGTTAATATTAACCAGCTGCCATCTGATAGTTTCTTACAGTTTGTAGATCGACTGAGACTACAGATACAGAGACAAGTTAAAGAACCAGTGGCCCAGACAGAACTGCTTCAAGAAATGGCCCAAAGAAATGCCAACGACGCTTGTCGTAGAGCAATTCTGAGTCTACCTATTAACCCTCCACCCACCATAGCAGATATGATTGAAGCCATGTGCCCAGAAAGCAGACTTGTACAGTGTACACGGCAAGAAACCAGGCAACCCAAGGACAGTGGCAGCAGTGACAGCAGGAATGAATAAGCCACAGATGTCACCAGAACAGCTGCAGCACATCGTCTGTTTCCAGTGCAAGAGGCCAGGACATTTTGCAAGGAACTGTCCTCAAACCCAGCAACAAGGGAAACACTAGAAAGAAGCTGTAGCCAGTCAACCAAGAAACTAAAGTCTCAGTGCTTTTCTGTCAAGCGCAGAGACATAAAAATGACAGACCTGAAGCAGAAAAAAGACTCTATTTTAATGGGAAAAGGGGAGGAAAGGGAGCGGGCTGAGAGGCTGCAGAAATATAATTGTGAGGAAGGTTTGCCTAATAAGGTCTGGCAACCGCAAAAGTGATTCAGTAAGTGATTTGTAACTTGTCATGAGGTGACTTTACCTTTAAGGTGGTTTTAAGAGCTAAGGAAGTTGAAGCTGCTGGTGGCTGATGAGAGTCTTTTCTCCTGACCAATTATCGGTCATTACTGGGAATTGACAGCAGTTTTGAGCATTGAAAAGGGAGATCAACTTGTGAACCCTACCTTAAGATGTAAAGTCAGAGCACTCTTGGGCTCTTTGTTTCCTGGCTGTGAAAGGTAACAGAGCTCCAGGCCTCCCGTTCTCTGCCCGGCCATGTGGCCGGGCAGGGGCTGGGCTGGACCCAGCAGCTCTCGGCCGGGAGATGGGGGCTTGCGGGGGGCTTTCCCCGGGCTCTGGCCAAGCCAAGCTGATCTCTGGCTCGGCTGCAGGTTTTGCTGTGACTAAATTTACTAGAGACTGCCGAGTGAAGAAAGAAAGAGGCTCTGAACCTGTGGCAGGCTAAGGCAGCGACTACACTTTCCAGAACAGCCATGAGGAATCTTCTATCAATGACAGCTCCAGCTCCTGCACTGACAGAAGTCACAGAACCATCTACAAAGCCTGGGCAAGATTTTAACCCTTTCATTACCCAGATGAGACTTGCAGATTAATCTTTTTATCCAGAGAGGGAAAAAGAGATTGATCAACATGAAAAGAGACTTTATAAACTACCAGTGACAGAAAAGAAAAGAAGCTTCAGAAAAGGTAGAGAATAAGGAGGTGCTTTAATTAAGATGAAATATTTTTCTGTTCAAGTTATGGAGATGGACAATAAAGTCCTGAAAGAACTCCTTTAATTCATGATAGAGTATGTAGGGAGGAATAAAGTGTTCAAAGTGTAAATTTTGAGTAAAAAGTAGAGTAATTGTGGTACAGTGAAGTGCTGGAGGATTTGAAGCCTTGAGAGGCAATGAGAAAACTGTTTTCTAGTGAAGCTTACAGAGACAGATGAAGAAGACTTTTGCTTTTGAATAACTCATCCTTAAAATGCCATCCCTAGACTCATGGCCCATACACACTTCAGAGTGATGTGAAATGGGAGGAGTGAGCTCTGATAACAGCAGTTCTGGGCAGCTGACATCAGAGCAATAGAAAACTATAACAGAAGTAGTTTTCTAGTGAGAAACTCCATAAATTAACAGAAAGAGACTTCTGTTTCTCTACAAAGACTGGTGAAAAGACTGTAGCAGGAATTGGGACTGTTCTAACCATCCAAGTACCAAAGTTTTTGTCTCTGTGGTCATGTGAACAAGGGAATAGTGGGTAGTGGGGGATAAAAAAGGTTTTTCTGGAAGTTTATTCTGTTGTTCTTATTATTGCAGTTTGTGAATAAACGTTCTTTATTCCTTTTAAGTTTTATGCCTGTTTTGCTCTTGTTCTAATCCATATCTCACAGCAAGAAATAAGTAATTTTCTTAGTTACTGGTTTAAAACCATGACATAACTTCTAAAGCTTTTTGTTTCAGATCTGATCGTTGGACTGTCATTGGAGTAGACTTGCAGGATAATTCACAAGACCCGTCTGGACTGGATAGTAGGTATTTTGCTATTGGAGACACAGCACATTCACCAATAGAGATTGAGGTGGCTCCCATGACAATTAAGGGAGACCTAACACACCTCAGTCTCTTAGCTAGGTGCCCTCAACCACCTTTCTATGTAGACAAAGGGCAGGTAATAGCCCAGGTGATCCCTGTTCCAACAGAAATCCCAGTAGATGACAAAGCACCAGGAGTCTACTGGGCAGAAGTAGTGGGTGAAGACAAACCCATTATGGGATGGAACTTAACACATAAATCAGAACATCTCCATGTAGAAGGGTTAATTGATACTGGGGCAGATGTGACTATCATACCTGAAAAGGTGTGGCCCTCACATTGGGAACTGTAACCCATGGCAGGAAAAATACAGGGTGTTGGAGGAATGAAACTGGCTAAAATTGCTAAAGGTATCGTCCAGATTGAAGGTCCAGAGAGTAGGTTAGCTAGTGTCCGACCTTTTGTTATTGACTACAAGTGCCCGCTGTGGGGAAGAGACACCATGTCCCAGTGGGGAGTGAAATTATCAATTCCTGAGACACCTCTGGATTTTTGATGGAGGCCACTGTAGAGTGTCCGGTCCAAAAGTTATCTTGGTGTCCTGGTTTAGGGCAGATTTGGGAGAAAACCTCCAGTGGGGCTCCCCCAGGGAAGCAAACCCACGTGGCCCTTTTCTCCCACCCTCCAACCGGTTCGGGAAGAGATTTCTCTGAGTGAAGTGGAAAAAACCTGTTTATTTCACATCCACAGCACTACCCGGCACAAGAATGAACAATATCAAATTACAAAACCTCTTGCCGTTCAGAAGAGATGACAAACTTCAGAGGGTCTCTTTGCTGTGGGTGTTTGCTCTGTTATCAGTCTCTCTGGTGTTGGAAAATGCTGCTGCCCAGTCTGGGCTCCCGGTAGTCCACGGGTGAAAGCTCCCGGTGCTCCCTCGAGTCCCCAGTTCAGAGCAGGTTCGATTTGTTTCAGAAAAGGGGAAAGAAAACAGTCCAGGAAGACCTCTCTGCTCCGGCTAGCTGGAAAGCCAAAGCGATCTGTGTCTTGTTGTCTGTCTGTGTGGAAGTCAAAACTCCCGATGCGGGGGGAGCAAGTACAGTCTCTGATAACAGACTCGGTGCTTCTTTTCCACTCACTTTTACTCTTAGATGAAATTTTAAGAATACAGAACCTGTGTCTGGGTTAGGTGGATGAATGGGGATTTAATTTAACCTCCTAATCAACCCAAGACACTTCGGTAGATAATAATCCAGTTTGAGTGAACCAGTGGCCTCTCAGCAGACAAAAACTTGGGGCGCTAGAAAAGTTAGTAGAACAATAATTGGCCAAATGACACATAGTAGAAACAATCAGCCCTTGGAATTCCCCGGTGTTTGTAATAAAAAAGCCAGGGAAGGATAAATGGCACCTCCTTCAGGATTTGAGAGAAAGAAACAAAAAAATAGAGGACATGGGGTCTCTTCAACCAGGTATGCCATCCCCAACTATGTTACCACAAAATTGGCTCCTAGCAGTACTGGATATTAAAGACTGGTTTTTTCAAATTCCCCTGGGCCCAGCTGATGCGCCAAGGTTTGCCTTTTCCATTCCCACAATTAACCGAGAAGCCCCAATGAAAGGGTACCACTGGACAGTTATTACCTCAGGGGATGAAAGCAAGCCCCTTCATCTGCCAGTGGTATGTGGGGTCTTTGCCGTCCTCAGTGCGTGCTGAAAAGAGAGATGCCATCATTTTGCATTACATGGACGATGTTTTGGTATGCTGTCCCAAACACAACATGCTGCAAGACACCCTTGATGTAGTGGTTAAAATTTTAACCTCTGCTGGATTCTAATTGCAGGAAGACAAAGTTCAAAGGATGCCACCTTGGAAATACCTGGGCCTGGAAATTACCGCAAGGATGGTTGTTGCACAAAAATTGGAAATTATTGGTAATCCTAAAACTCTAGCAGATCTCCATTCCCTATGCGGGTCACTAAACCGGGTCAGACCCTGGCTAGGTCTCACCAATGAGGACCTGGGCCCCCTGCTCAATTTATTGAAAGGGGAGAGAGAGCTGCTGTCTCCCAGGGAGCTGACTCCAGAAGCAAAAATTGTGATTGAAAAGGCACAAAAGGCCTTGACAGAAAGACAGGCACATCGCTTCAAACCTGAGCTGCCTTTAAAATTTATTGCCCTGGGCAAATTGCCACACCTACCTGGGTTAATATTCCAGTGGGCCGAGGGGCAGAGAGATCCACTCTTAATAACAGAATGGGTTTTCCTCTCCCATCAATGACCCAAAACTATCACCAAGCCACAAGAGCTGATGGCTCAGCTGATTCAGTTGGCCAGGGTAAGGCTGCATGAACTGGCAGGTTGTGACTTTATGTGTATTCACCTCCCAGTCAGGCTCTCTGGAGAAGGCAAAAACTCCCCTGAGAGACTGACCAAAGAGATGTTTGAGCATCTGCTGCAGAGCAATGCTACCCTCCAGTTTGCTCTGGACAGCTCTAGTGGGCAAATTTCAGTTCATGCGCCAGCACACAAATTGTTTCATGAGGAATTCCACCTCATTCCTTGTGAGAAAAGGAGCCAAAGGCCACTCAAAGCTCTCACAGTGTTCACTGATGCATCTGGGACATCTCACAAGTCGGTGATGACTTGGAGAAATCCACAGACTCAGCTTTGGGAAGCTGATGTTGAGTTTGTAGAGGGGTCACCCCAGATAGCTGAACTGGCTGCGGCCATTAGAGCCTTTGAGAAGTTTTCAGAACCGATTAATTTGGTTACTGACTCAGCCTATGTAGCAGGAGTGGTGTCCAGAGCGGAGCAGGCAGTTCTCAAGGACATTGAGAACGAACATCTCTTTAGATTGCTTTCAAAACTGATTTATTTGGTTTCAAATCGAGAACAACCTTTCTATCTGATGCTTATAAAGTTGCATACCCCATTGCCAGGTGAAATCGCTGAGGGAAACCGGGAGGCTGATTCCCTTGCTGCCCCAGCTGAAAAGGCACGTCTCCCAGATGTGTTCCAACAGGCAAAGATAAGTCACCAGCGATACCATCAAAATGTGCCAGGACTGATTCATCAGCTCCAGCTGACATGGGGTCAGGCTAAAGCCATCGTGGCTACCTGTCCCAGTTGTCAGCTCCAGGCAGTGCCATCATTAGGCCTGGGGGTTAATCCCCGAGGAATTGAAAGCTGTGAAGTGTGGCCAACAGATATCACTGACATCCCCAGTTTTGGTCACCTTAAGTATGTACACGTGAGCATTGATACATACTCAGGAGCAGTGTATGCCTCTGCTCATGCAGGAGAAAAATCTGTACATGCCAAACAACACTTAGTACAGGCCTTTTCTGTATTGGGAATCCCTAAAGAAATTTAAACAGATAATGGCCCAGCGTATCAATCCAAGGAGTTCCTGGAATTTGTCCAGCAGTGGGGAGTGGAACATAAAACTGGCATCCCCCACTCCTCCACAGGTCAAGCTGTGATTGAGTGTGCACACCAGACGCTCAAACAAGTCCTAGCCAGGTAAGGTAGCGAGGCAGTGTGGATGTCTCCACAACAAAAACCCTGTAAAACTCTGTTTGCCATTAATTTCCTAAACTGCTCATTTGAAAACATGAAGCCTCCTGTGACTCGGCATTTTAACAGTGATGATCAGTTTTAATTGTCACAGCGTCCACCAGTTTTAATCAGGGACCCTGAAACTTGGCAAACCAAGGGCCCCTATGAACTTGTCACCTGGGGGCGTGGTTACACGTGTGTCTCCACCCCTGCCGGCCCCTGATGGATTCCTCAGAAACGGGTAAAACCTTTTGTTCTAAAGAATCCAGCCCCAGCAATAAGAGATGAGAAGCAAGTGGCTGTTGCTTCCAAGAGAAGACGCCACCGAAGAGAGCAAGAAGAAACCTTTCTAGCCTCTGACCTGCATGCTTTGGCAGTAAATATGTTTCCAAAAATGTCTGTTTCCTTGTTTTTAGAAATAACCTACCTCTCACTCAAATCCATGATGAGCCTTAACCCTGCTGTCATCGTGCTCGCACTGAGCAGCCTGACAGCGGCCTGGATCGTCACACAGCCACGCCAGGACATCTGGGTGACCCTGGCACAAACACTTCATCAAGAAAACATATGTCTATCTACTTGAGCAGCGAAAAATCCTATGTCTACCTGCCTGGTAGGAATTCCATTGCAGGATGATGAATTTACACATCGCTTTAATACACTGACTCCTGAAGCAGGTAATGAATTTCCACAGCACTCAAATAGAAGCAGAGTTTAAAAACCCCGTCAAAGAGTGGCTGCCACATTTTCCTAAGGCAAGCCAGGAACCCCAGGAGTTAGAGCTACTGGGTTCCTCTCCAGCATTACACTGTGTACACTTTAGGGTCAGTCTTCCAATTAATAAAGAAACCTTCCACAATATAGTACAATATTGAGAAGAATTCACAGCAAAAAGGTGGTGCCACGTCCTAAGCTACATCAAAAGTGCACTCCTCAGCTCATACACATCCCAAAAGCCTCCCCAAAGGACTGTTCCTCATTTGTGGGGATAGCGCATGGGCAGGAATTCCACCCTGTCTCCTCGGAGGGCTGTGTACCAGAGGGCGTCTATCACTGTTAGCGCCCAATCAAACATTAATTGGCGAATGGACCAATAAAAATAATTTGACGAGGAAAATTCAGAAGAGAAGTGTTACAAATTTAGATGAGAATTGTGATTCGGAGATTTTTCATTGGTCCAAATCAAAAAGAATTGCTGCATCCATTTTCCTTCTTTGGGTGGCTGCAGCCAAGGCCCTAGGTGAACTGGGACACCTAGAATGCTGGGTGGTAAAACAAGCAAATTTAACATCTAGCGCCATAAGTGCCCTCCTAGAAGATGAGGAAGTTAGCAGGCAGGCAACACTCCAAAATGGTGCAGCGATAGACTTTCTCCTATTGCTCCACGGGCACGAGTGCCAGGAGTTGGAGGGTCTCTGCTGCATGAATCTGACATCGAAAGCTCCTAACATCCATGCCACACTCCAAGAGATGAAAAGCATGATCGGACAAGTCAAGCAAGAAGCAGATGACTGGTTTAATGGACTGTTTAAAAACTGGGGACTCTCGGGGTGGTGGGCTTCAGTAGTGAAAACTATTCTGTCACTGCTAGTCATTATTTTGCTAACAGAGTTTGGAGTTTTAAGCAGGATACTATACAAAAGCATAATTAAGCTGATCTCAGCTACCTCAGATGTCAACCATATAGAGCTGGCAGACCAGAGTAACCCTCACCAGCCTGCAAATGGTACTTGGTGGGCCACTTCAGGTCAGTAAGTCATATAAGCTCATTTCATGAATTATATAGAACAAAATAGGGGGAGATGTGCTAGTGCACAATCCTGGGTGTGCTTTAGTTTCTGTGTAAACCCTCCCTGCAGCTGTGACGTGTTTTTCCCTTCCCCTCCCTGTCCCTGAAATGTTATCCCATTGCTTGGTGTTATATGTCTCCCCGCCCCTCTCCCAAGGTTTGAAAGTACCCGGGAAATATTTCCTCCCTCTCTTTTTTTCCTCCTGGATCCCAGCCTGAATAAACATCTGACGTTATGCCGGAGGGAAAAGCAGCTGTTTGGTCTTTATCTTGGTCATGAAGAGCCTCCCTGCCCTCCCCTCGACAGAGCTAGCCAGGATTAATCAGGAGGGACAAAGTGGGGCTACTTCACACCTGGCTCCCCCAAGTGTCCTCCAGACCCGCAAGTTCTTTCTAAATTCCCTCCCCAGACCCAAAACTGCCCTAAATGTTCCTCAGAAAAGTTTCCATGGGCCCCAAAGTGGCCCCTTTTACCCTGTCTGAGAAAATGACAAAAGTTAGGATCAAAAGACTAAAAATAGGACTAATTAGCATAAAGAGGGAGAAAGAGTGGTCAATTAATTAATGAAGGGAATTGTGGTTGTTATGGATTATATTAATAAAAAAATCAAGATCCTTGTTGAATAAAAATAATTGGATTTATTTTAGCAAGCGGCAGCAAGCAAAACAGCGCTGGGCGGCCGGGGAATCACCGCTCCACCAACGGCTAGCGCCCCCCTCCCCAAACTTCAGAGCCCTTACAGTGTCTTCAGTTCCGGTTTCTGCGTCATCCGGGTTGATTCTGCTTCTGCGCGGCTTGTTGCTAGGTGGTCGTGTTTTGCTTTTCGGTGGTCGTGGGGAGGAAGATGCTCCTCTTCGTCACAGCATCGCCCTTGATCTGCAAGCCAAGCTCCATTTTTGGCTAAAATATTGGATACACAAGTTATGCTTCAAGCTCCATATCTGGCTAAGGTAATGAGTATACAAGTTATGCTCAACAACAGGATGTCCTTGGAGTTTCTGCCGGTTCTGCTTGGAACTTTTCAATTGCCAATATCTTGCTTAACCCTTTATTTTCTTGTTTTTTCAAGCAAACTCCTTACATACTCATCACACCACCTGCTATTATAACTCAGTCCCCAGCCCCTCTGTTACCTCTGTCCACCCCGCAGCGGGCAGGGAGGCTGGGGAGGTAGTTTTAGCTTGCCAGACGAGGCCCTAAAAACGAGGCTCTTTCCCTATGCTGAGATGGCAGTTGCAGCTTTATTTCTTGGGATCCTTCAGGGTGAGATGGCAGAAGGGAAAGAGGAAGAGGTATGGACAGGCACTCCTTTTTCAGGACAGGGGAAGGGGCTGTGGGAATTTACACAACCAATAAGGGAACCTGGGGAGAACAAGATAAAGGAAAGAACTTACAAATCTACATTTTTAGGGGTACATTCTTTGGGTCATACCATTTTTCCTAACTGCATTACAACAAAAAGCCCAACAAAATTCTCTCAAATACATAAGAAATTCCAGAAATATCCCACGAAATTCCTGAAATCTTCTCAAAACCCTTCGAAATTCCCGTAATAGCACACAGAATATTGAGAACTTTCCACACAATCTAGGAAAAATCCATCAAAATTCTTCTTGTCTCCTCAAAATCCCACAAAATCCACAAAATTACATGAAATTCCAGAAAGATCCCACAAAATTCCCAAAATCTTCTCAGAACCCTTCCAAATTTCAGAAACATCCTACAAAATTCGAGAAATCCTCTCAAAACTTTTCGAAATTCCAGAAACATCCTACAAAATCTTGAGAACTTTCCGCAAAATATCGGAAAAAAACCTCAAAATTCTTCATGTCTCCCCAATATCCCACAAAATTCCAAAAACCTTCTCAAAACCCTACCAAATTCCAGAAACATCCCACAAAATCTCTACAACTTTCCACACAATCTAGGAAAAATCTCACAAAATTCCTTATGTCTGCTCCATATCCAAAAAAATTCCACAAAATTCCCGAAACATGCCACACAATTCACAAAATCCTCTCGAAACCCTAACAAATTCCAGAAACATCCCACAAAATCTCGACAACTTTCCACACAATCTAGTAAAAATCCGTCAAAATTCTTCATGTCTCATCAGCATCCCACAAAATTCCTAAAACATCCCCCTAAATTCTCAAAATCTTCTCAAAACCCTACCAAATTCGAGAAACATCCCACAAAATCTTGACAACTTTCCACACAAACTAGGGAAAATCCATCAAAATTCTTCATGTCTCCACAATACCTAAAAAAATTCCAAAAACACCCCATAAAATCCCCGAAATCTTCTCAAACCCCTACCAAATTCCAGAAACATCCCACAAAATTCCCAAAATCTTCTCAAAACCCTACAAAATTTTAGAAACATCCCACAAAATTCTCTAAATCTTCTCAAAACCCTTCGAAATTCCCGTAATAGCCCACAAAATCTTGAGAACTTTCCACACAATCTAGGAAAAATCCATCAAAATTCTTCTTGTCTCCTCAAAATCCCACAAAATCCACAAAAATCACACAAAATTCTCAAAATCTTCTCAAAACCGTACCAAACTCCAGCAACATCCAACAAAATTCCAAAACACTTCTCAAAACCCTTCGAAATTCTAGTAACATCCCACAAAATCTCGATAACTGTCCATACAATCTAGGAAAAAACCCTCAAAATTCTTCATGTCTCCTCAATATCTCAAAAAATTCCAGAAACATCCCACAAAATCCCCGAAATCTTCTTAAAATCTTTCCAAATTCCAGAAACATCCCACAAAATTCCTGAAATTTTCTCAAAACGCTACCAAATTCAAGAAACATCCCACAAAATCTTAACAACTATCCACACAATCTAGGAAAAATCCATCAAAATTCATCATGTCTACTGACAATCCCAAAAAATCCACAAAAATCCCTCAAAATTCCAGAAACATTGCACAAAATTCCCAAAATCTTCTCAAAACCCTACCAAATTCCAGAAACATTGCACAAAATTCCCAAAATCTTCTCAGAACCCTTCCAAATTCCAGAAACATCCCACAAAATTCGAGAAATCTTCTCAAAACTTTTCGAAATTCCAGAAACATCCTACAAAATCTTGAGAACTTTCCACAAAATATCGGAAAAAACCCTCAAAATTCTTCATGTCTCCTCAATATTCCACAAAATTCCAAAAACCTTCTCAAAACCCTACCAAATTCCAGAAACATCCCCAAAAAAATCTCGATAACTTTCCATACTCTCTTTGAAAATCCATCAAAGTTCCTCATTTCTCCTCAATATCCCACAAAAATCCAGAAATATCCCACAAAATCTTGACAACTTTCCACACAATCTTGTAAAAATCCATCAAAATTCTTCATGTCTCCACAATACCTAAAAAAATTCCAAAAACACCCCATAAAATCCCCGAAATCTTCTCAAACCCCTACCAAATTCCAGAAACATCCCACAAAATTCCACAAATCTTCTCAAAACCCTACCAAATTTTAGAAACATCCCACAAAATTCTCTAAATCTTCTCAAAACCCTTCGAAATTCCCGTAATAGCCCACAAAACCTTGAGAACTTTCCACACAATCTAGGAAAAATCCATCAAAATTCTTCTTGTCTCCTCAAAATCCCACAAAATCCACAAAATTAAATGAAATTCCAGAAAGATCCCACAAAATTCCCAAAATTTTCTCAGAACCCTTCCAAATTTCAGAAACATCCCACAAAATTCAAGAAATCCTCTCAAAACTTTTCGAAATTCCAGAAACATCCTACAAAATCTTGAGAACTTTCCGCAAAATATCGGAAAAAACCCTCAAAATTCTTCATGTCTCCTCAATATCTCACAAAATTCCAAAAACCTTCTCAAAACCCTACCAAATTCCAGAAACATCCCACAAAAATCTCGACAATTTTCCACACAACCTAGGAAAAATCTCACAAAATTCCTTATGTCTACTCCATATCCAAAAAAATTCCACAAAATTCCCGAAACATCCCACACAATTCACAAAATCCTCTCGGAACCCTATCAAACTCCAGAAACATTCCACAAAATCTCGACAACTTTCCACACAATCTAGTAAAAATCCGTCAAAATTCTTCATGTCTCCTCAATATCCCACAAAATTCCTAAAACATCCCCCTAAATTCTCAAAATCTTATCAAAACCCTACCAAATTCGAGAAATATCCCACAAAATCCCAACAACTTTCCACACAATCTAGGGAAAATCCATCAAAATTCTTCATGTCTCCAGAATACCTAAAAAAATTCCAAAAACACCCCATAAAATCCCCGAAATCTTCTCAAACCCCTACCAAATTCCAGAAACATCCCACAAAATTCCCAAAATCTTCTCAGAACCCTACCAAATTTTAGAAACATCCCACAAAATTCTCTAAATCTTCTCAAAACTCTTTGAAATTCTCGTAATAGCCCACAAAATCTTGAGAACTTTCCACACAATCTAGGAAAAATCCATAAAAATTCTTCTTGTCTCCTCAAATACCGCCAAATTCCACAAAAATCACACAAAATTCCCAAAATCTTCTCAAAACCGTACCAAACTCCAGCAACATCCAACAAAATTCCAAAACTCTTCTCAAAACCCTTCGAAATTCTAGTAACATCCCACAAAATCTCTATAACTGTCCTCACAATCTCGGAAAAATCCCTCAAAATTCTTCATGTTTCCTCAAAATCCCTCAAAATTCCACAAAGATCCCACAAAAATCCAGAAACATCCCACAAAATTCTATGCATCGTCTCAAAACCCTACCATATTAAATAAACATCCCACAAAATCTCGACAACTTTCCACACAATCTAGGAAAAATCTCACAAAATTCCTTATGTCTACTCCATATCCAAAAAAATTCCACAAAATTCCCGAAACATCCCAAAAAATTGCCAAAATTTTCTCAAAACCCTTCGAAATTCCAGTAACATCCGGCAAAACCTTGACAACTTTCCACACAGTCTCGGAAAAATCCATCTAAATTCTTCATGTCTCATCAAAATCCCTCAAAATTCCACAAAGATCCCACAAATTTCCAGAAACATCCCACAAAATTCTATGAATCGTCTCAAAACCCTACCATATAAAATAAACATCCCACAAAATCTCTACAACTTTCCACACAATCTAGGAAAAATCTCACAAAATTCCTTATGTCTACTCCATATCCAAAAAAATTCCACAAAATTCCCGAAACATCCCACAAAATTGCCAAAATTTTCTCAAAACCCTTCGAGATTCCAGTAACATCCTGCAAAACCTTGACAACTTTCCACACAGTCTAGGAAAAATCAATCAAAATTTTTCATGTCTCATCATTATCCCACAAAATTCCTAAAACATCCCCCTAAATTCTCAAAGTCTTCTCAAAACCCTCCCAAATTCGAGAAACATCCCACAAAATCTTGACAACTTTCCACACAAACTAGGGAAAATCCATCAAAATTCTTCATGTCTAGTCAATATCCCCCAAAATTTTACAAAATTACCAAAAAATTCCCAAAAAATTCCCAAAATCTTCTCAAAACCCTACCAGCTTCCAGAAACATCCCACAAAATCTTGACAACTTTCCACACAATCTAGGAAAAATCCATCAAGATGCCTTAAAATTCCAACAAAGACCCACAAAATTCCAGAAACATCGCAGAAAATCTTGACAATTTTCGACACAGTCTAGGAAAAATCCATCAAAATTCTTCATGTCTCCTCAAAATCCCTCAAAATTCCACAAAGATCCCACAAAATTCCCGAAACATCCCACAAAATTCCCAAAATTTTCTCAAAACCCTTCGAAATTCCAGTAACATCCCGCAAAACCTTGACAACTTTCCACACAGTCTAGGAAAAATCCATCTAAATTCTTCATGTCTAGTCAATATCCCCAAAAATTTTACAAAATTCCCAAAAAATTCCCCAAATCTTCTCAAAACCCTACCAGCTTCCAGAAACATCCCACAAAATCTCTACAACTTTCCACACAATCTAGGAAAAATCCATCAAGATGCCTTAAAATTCCAAAAAAGTCCCACAAAATTCCAGAAACATCGCACAAAATCTTGACAATTTTCGACACAGTCTAGGAAAAATCCATCAAAATTCTTCATATCTCCTAAAAATCCAAAAAAATTCCACAAAAAATTCCCACAAAATTCCAGAAACATCCCACAAAATCTTGAGATCTTTCCACATAATCTCTGAAAAATCCCTCAAAATTCTTCAGGTTGCCTCAAAATCCCTCAAAATTCTCGAAATTACATGAAATTCCAGAAAGATCCCACAAAATTCTCGAAATTTTCTCAAAACGCTACCAAATTCAAGAAACATCCCACAAAATCTTGACAATTTTCCACACAATCTAGGAAAACGCCATCTAAATTCTTCATGTCTCCTCAAAATCCCTCAAAATTCCACAAAGATCCCACAAAATTCCAGAAACATCCCACAAAATTCCCAAAATCTTCTCAAAACCCTACCATATTAAATAAACATCCCACAAAATCTCGACAACTTTCCACACAATCTAGGAAAAATCTCACAAAATTCCTTATGTCTACTCCATATCCAAAAAAATTCCACAAAATTCCCGAAGCATCCCACAAAATTGCCAAAATTTTCTCAAAACCCTTCGAAATTCCAGTAACATCCTGCAAAACCTTGACAACTTTCCACACAGTCTCGGAAAAATCAATCAAAATTCTTCATTTCTCATCATTATCCCTCAAAACTCCACAAAATTCCCACAAAATTCCCGAAACATCCCACAAAATTCTCAAAATCTTCTCAAAACCCTATCATATTCTAGAAACATCCCACAAAATCTTGCGAACTTTCCACATAATCTCGGAAAAATCCCTCAAAATTCTTCAGGTCGCCTCAAAATTCCTCAAAATTCCACAAAAATCCCTCAAAATTCCAGATACATCCCACAAAATCTTGACAACTTCCCCCACAAATTAGGAAAAATGCATCAAAATTCATCAAGTCATGTCAATATTTCACAAAATTCTACAGAAATCCCACAGAATTCCAGAAACATCCCACAAAATCTCCACAAATTGACACAAAATAAGAAAAATCCCTCAAAATTGTTCAAGTCTCCTCAGTATCCCAGAACATTGCAAAGAAATGCCACTAAATTCCAGGTAAATCTTGCAAAATAATTAAATTTTTTTCAAATACCCACGAAAATCCCACAAAATTTCTCAAACATCCCACAAATTGTGATAAACCTTGTGAAAACGCAACAAAATTCCAGAAACATCACACAAAATTCCCAAAATCTTCTCAAAACTCTTCGAAATTCCAGAAACATCCCACAAAATCTCAACAACTTTCCACACAATCTCGGAAAAATCCATCAAAATGCCTTAAAATGCCACAAAAATAACACAAAATTCCCGAAACATCCCACAAAATCTTGAAAACTTTCCACACAGTCTAGGAAAAATCCATCAAAATTCTTCATGTCTCCTCAAAATCCCTCAAAATTCCACAGAGTTCCCACAAAATTCCAGAACCATCCCACAAAATTCTATGAATCTTCTCAAAACCCTACCAAATTCTAGAAACATCCCACAAAATCTCGACAACTTTCCACACAATCTAGGAAAAATCTCACAAAATTCCTTATGTCTACTCCATATCCAAAAAAATTCCACAAAATTCCAGAAACATCCCACACAATTCACAAAATCCTCTCGAAACCTTATCAAACTCCAGAAACATTCCACAAAATCTCGACAACTTTCCACACAATCTAGTAAAAATCCGTCAAAATTCTTCATGTCTCCTCAATATCCCACAGAATTCCTAAAACATCCCCCTAAATTCTCAAAATCTTCTCAAAACCCTACCAAATTCGAGAAACATTCCACAAAATCTCAACAACTTCCCACACAATCTAGGGAAAATCCATCAAAATTCTTCATGTCTAGTCAATATCCTTCAAAATTTTAGAAAATTCCCAAAAAATTCCCAAAATCTTCTCAAAACCCTACCAGCTTCCAGAAACATCCCACAAAATCTTGACAACTTTCCACACAATCTTGTAAAAATCCATCAAAATTCTTCATGTCTCCACAATACCTAAAAAAATTCCAAAAACACCCCATAAAATCCCCGAAATCTTCTCAAAGCCCTACCAAATTCCAGAATCATCCCACAAAATTCCATAAATCTTCTCAAAACCCTACCAAATTTTAGAAACAACCCACAAAATTCTCTAAATCTTCTCAAAACTCTTCGAAATTCTCGTAATAGCCCACAAAATCTTGAGAACTTTCCACACAATCTAGGAAAAATCCATCAAAATTCTTCTTGTCTCCTCAAATACCGCCAAATTCCACAAAAATCACACAAAATTCCCAAAATCTTCTCAAAACCGTACCAAACTCCAGCAACATCCAACAAAATTCCAAAACTCTTCTCAAAACCCTTCGAAATTCTAGTAACATCCCACAAAATCTCTATAACTGTCCTCACAATCTCGGAAAAATCCCTCAAAATTCTTCATGTTTCCTCAAAATCCCTCAAAATTCCACAAAGATCCCACAAAAATCCAGAAACATCCCACAAAATTCTATGCATCGTCTCAAAACACTACCATATTAAATAAACATCCCACAAAATCTCGACAACTTTCCACACAATCTAGGAAAAATCTCACAAAATTCCTTATGTCTACTCCATATCCAAAAAAATTCCACAAAATTCCCGAAGCATCCCACAAAATTGCCAAAATTTTCTCAAAACCCTTCGAAATTCCAGTAACATCCCGCAAAACATTGACATCTTTCCACACAGTCTCGGAAAAAACCATCTAAATTCTTCATGTCTCATCAAAATCCCTCAAAATTCCACAAAGATCCCACAAAATTCCAGAAACATCCCACAAAATTCTATGAATCGTCTCAAAACCCTACCATATTAAATAAACCTCCCACAAAATCTCGACAACTTTCCACACAATCTCGGAAAAATCTCACAAAATTCCTTATGTCTACTCCATATCCAAAAAAATTCCACAAAATTCCCGAAACATCCCACAAAATTCCCAAAATTTTCTCAAAACCCTTCGAGATTCCAGTAACATCCCGCAAAACCTTGACAACTTTCCACACAGTCTCGGAAAAATCAATCAAAATTTTTCATGTCTCATCATTATCCCTCAAAACTCCACAAAATTCCCACAAAACTCCAGAAACATCCCACAAAATTCTATGAATCTTCTCAAAACCCTACCAAATTCTAGAAACATCCCACAAAATCTCTACAACTTTCCACACAATCTAGGAAAAATCTCACAAAATTCCTTATGTCTACTCCATATCCAAAAAAATTCCACAAAATTCCCGAAACATCCCACGCAATTCACAAAATCCTCTCGAAACCCTACCAAATTCGAGAAACATCCCACAAAATCTTGACAACTTTCCACACAAACTAGGGAAAATCCATCAAAATTCTTCATGTCTAGTCAATATCCCCCAAAATTTTACAAAATTCCCAAAAAATTCCCAAAAAATTCCCAAAATCTTCTCAAAACCCTACCAGCTTCCAGAAACATCCCACAAAATCTTGACAACTTTCCACACAATCTAGGAAAAATCCATCAAGATGCCTTAAAATTCCAACAAAGACCCACAAAATTCCAGAAACATCGCACAAAATCTTGACAATTTTCGACACAGTCTAGGAAAAATCCATCAAAATTCTTCATGTCTCCTCAAAATCCCTCAAAATTCCACAAAGATCCCACAAAATTCCCGAAACATCCCACAAAATTCCCAAAATTTTCTCAAAACCCTTCGAAATTCCAGTAACATCCTGCAAAACCTTGACAACTTTCCACACAGTCTAGGAAAAAACCATCTAAATTCTTCATGTCTAGTCAATATCCCCAAAAATTTTACAAAATTCCCAAAAAATTCCCCAAATCTTCTCAAAACCCTACCAGCTTCCAGAAACATCCCACAAAATCTTGACAACTTTCCACACAATCTAGGAAAAATCCATCAAGATGCCTTAAAATTCCAAAAAATTCCCACAAAATTCCAGAAACATCGCACAAAATCTTGACAATTTTCGACACAGTCTAGGAAAAATCCATCAAAATTCTTCATATCTCCTAAAAATCCAAAAAAATTCCACAAAAAATTCCCACAAAATTCCAGAAACATCCCACAAAATCTCAACAACTTTCCACACAATCTCGGAAAAATCCATCAAAATGCCTTAAAATGCCACAAAAATAACACAAAATTCCCGAAACATCCCACAAAATCTTGAAAACTTTCCACACAGTCTAGGAAAAATCCATCAAAATTCTTCATGTCTCCTCAAAATCCCTCAAAATTCCACAGAGTTCCCACAAAATTCCAGAAACATCCCACAAAATTCTATGAATCTTCTCAAAACCCTACCAAATTCTAGAAACATCCCACAAAATCTCGACAATTTTCCACACAATCTAGGAAAAATCTCACAAAATTCCTTATGTCTAATCCATATCCAAAAAAATTCCACAAAATTCCCGAAACATCCCACACAATTCACAAAATCCTCTCGAAACCCTATCAAACTCCAGAAACATTCCACAAAATCTCGACAACTTTCCACACAGTCTCGGAAAAATCCATCTAAATTCTTCATGTCTCCTCAATATCCCACAAAATTCCTAAAACATCTCCCTAAATTCTCAAAATCTTCTCAAAACCCTACCAAATTCGAGAAACATCCCACAAAATCTTGACAACTTTCCACACAATCTTGTAAAAATCTATCAAAATTCTTCATGTCTCCACAATACCTAAAAAAATTCCAAAAACACCCCATAAAATCCCCGAAATCTTCTCAAAGCCCTACCAAATTCCAGAATCATCCCACAAAATTCCATAAATCTTCTCAAAACCCTACCAAATTTTAGAAACAACCCACAAAATTCTCTAAATCTTCTCAAAACTCTTCGAAATTCTCGTAATAGCCCACAAAATCTTGAGAACTTTCCACACAATCTAGGAAAAACCCATCAAAATTCTTCTTGTCTCCTCAAATACCGCCAAATTCCACAAAAATCACACAAAATTCCCAAAATCTTCTCAAAACCGTACCAAACTCCAGCAACATCCAACAAAATTCCAAAACTCTTCTCAAAACCCTTCGAAATTCTAGTAACATCCCACAAAATCTCTATAACTGTCCTCACAATCTCGGAAAAATCCCTCAAAATTCTTCATGTTTCCTCAAAATCCCTCAAAATTCCACAAAGATCCCACAAAAATCCAGAAACATCCCACAAAATTCTATGCATCGTCTCAAAACCCTACCATATTAAATAAACATCCCACAAAATCTCGACAACTTTCCACACAATCTAGGAAAAATCTCACAAAATCCCTTATGTCTACTCCATATACAAAAAAATTCCACAAAATTCCCGATACATCCCACACAATTCACAAAATCCTCTCGAAACCCTATCAAACTCCAGAAACATTCCACAAAATCTCGACAACTTTCCACACAGTCTCGGAAAAATCCGTCAAAATTCTTCATGTCTCCTCAATATCCCACAGAATTCCTAAAACATCTCCCTAAATTCTCAAAATCTTCTCAAAACCCTACCAAATTCGAGAAACATCCCACAAAATCTCAACAACTTTCCACACAATCTAGGGAAAATCCATCAAAATTCTTCATGTCTAGTCAATATCCTTCAAAATTTTAGAAAATTCCCAAAAAATTCCCAAAATCTTCTCAAAACCCTACCAGCTTCCAGAAACATCCCACAAAATCTTGACAACTTTCCACACAATCTTGTAAAAATCCATCAAAATTCTTCATGTCTCCACAATACCTAAAAAAATTCCAAAAACACCCCATAAAATCCCCGAAATCTTCTCAAAACCCTACCAAATTCCAGAATCATCCCACAAAATTCCCGAAATCTTCTCAAAACCCTACCAAATTTTAGAAACATCCCACAAAATTCTCTAAATCTTCTCAAAACTCTTCGAAATTCTCGTAATAGCCCACAAAATCTTGAGAACTTTCCACACAATCTAGGAAAAACCCATCAAAATTCTTCTTGTCTCCTCAAATACCGCCAAATTCCACAAAAATCACACAAAATTCCCAAAATCTTTTCAAAACCGTACCAAACTCCAGCAACATCCAACAAAATTCCAAAACTCTTCTCAAAACCCTTCGAAATTCTAGTAACGTCCCACAAAATCTCTATAACTGTCCTCACAATCTTGGAAAAATCCCTCAAAATTCTTCATGTTTCCTCAAAATCCCTCAAAATTCCACAAAGATCCCACAAAAATCCAGAAACATCCCACAAAATTCTATGAATCGTCTCAAAACACTACCATATTAAATAAACATCCCACAAAATCTCGACAACTTTCCACACAATCTAGGAAAAATCTCACAAAATTCCTTATGTCTACTCCATATCCAAAAAAATTCCACAAAATTCCCGAAGCATCCCACAAAATTGCCAAAATTTTCTCAAAACCCTTCGAAATTCCAGTAACATCCCGCAAAACATTGACATCTTTCCACACAGTCTCGGAAAAAACCATCTAAATTCTTCATGTCTCATCAAAATCCCTCAAAATTCCACAAAGATCCCACAAAATTCCAGAAACATCCCACAAAATTCTATGAATCGTCTCAAAACCCTACCATATTAAATAAACCTCCCACAAAATCTCGACAACTTTCCACACAATCTCGGAAAAATCTCACAAAATTCCTTATGTCTACTCCATATCCAAAAAAATTCCACAAAATTCCCGAAACATCCCACACAATTCACAAAATCCTCTCGAAACCCTACCAAATTCGAGAAACATCCCACAAAATCTTGACAACTTTCCACACAAACAAGGGAAAATCCATCAAAATTCTTCATGTCTAGTCAATATCCCCCAAAAGTTTACAAAATTCCCAAAAAATTCCCAAAAAATTCCCAAAATCTTCTCAAAACCCTACCAGCTTCCAGAAACATCCCACAAAATCTTGACAACTTTCCACACAATCTAGGAAAAATCCATCAAGATGCCTTAAAATTCCAACAAAGACCCACAAAATTCCAGAAACATCGCACAAAATCTTGACAATTTTCGACACAGTCTAGGAAAAATCCATCAAAATTCTTCATGTCTCCTCAAAATCCCTCAAAATTCTACAAAGATCCCACAAAATTCCCGAAACATCCCACAAAATTCCCAAAATTTTCTCAAAACCCTTCGAAATTCCAGTAACATCCCGCAAAACCTTGACAACTTTCCACACAGTCTAGGAAAAATCCATCTAAATTCTTCATGTCTAGTCAATATCCCCAAAAATTTTACAAAATTCCCAAAAAATTCCCAAAATCTTCTCAAAACCCTACCAGCTTCCAGAAACATCCCACAAAATCTCTACAACTTTCCACACAATCTAGGAAAAATCCATCAAGATGCCTTAAAATTCCAAAAAATTCCCACAAAATTCCAGAAACATCGCACAAAATCTTGACAATTTTCGACACAGTCTAGGAAAAATCCATCAAAATTCTTCATATCTCCTAAAAATCCAAAAAAATTCCACAAAAAATTCCCACAAAATTCCAGAAACATCCCACAAAATCTTGAGATCTTTCCACATAATCTCTGAAAAATCCCTCAAAATTCTTCAGGTTGCCTCAAAATCCCTCAAAATTCTCGAAATTACATGAAATTCCAGAAAGATCCCACAAAATTCTCGAAATTTTCTCAAAACGCTACCAAATTCAAGAAACATCCCACAAAATCTTGACAATTTTCCACACAATCTAGGAAAACGCCATCTAAATTCTTCATGTCTCCTCAAAATCCCTCAAAATTCCACAAAGATCCCACAAAATTCCAGAAACATCCCACAAAATTCTATGCATCGTCTCAAAACCCTACCATATTAAATAAACATCCCACAAAATCTCGACAACTTTCCACACAATCTAGGAAAAATCTCACAAAATTCCTTATGTCTACTCCATATCCAAAAAAATTCCACAAAATTCCCGAAGCATCCCACAAAATTGCCAAAATTTTCTCAAAACCCTTCGAAATTCCAGTAACATCCTGCAAAACCTTGACAACTTTCCACACAGTCTCGGAAAAATCAATCAAAATTCTTCATTTCTCATCATTATCCCTCAAAACTCCACAAAATTCCCACAAAATTCCAGAAACATCCCACAAAATTCCCAAAATCTTCTCAAAACCCTATCATATTCTAGAAACATCCCACAAAATCTTGCGAACTTTCCACATAATCCAGGAAAAATCCCGCAAAATTCTTCAGGTCACCTCAAAATTCCTCAAAATTCCACAAAAATCCCTCAAAATTCCAGATACATCCCACAAAATCTTGACAACTTCCCCCACAAATTAGGAAAAATGCATCAAAATTCATCAAGTCATGTCAATATTTCACAAAATTCTACAGAAATCCCACAGAATTCCAGAAACATCCCACAAAATCTCCACAAATTGACACAAAATAAGAAAAGTCCCTCAAAATTGTTCAAGTCTCCTCAGTATCCCAGAACATTGCAAAGAAATGCCACTAAATTCCAGGTAAATCTTGCAAAATAATTAAATTTTTTTCAAATACCCACGAAAATCCCACAAAATTTCTCAAACATCCCACAAATTGTGATAAACCTTGTGAAAACGCAACAAAATTCCAGAAACATCGCACAAAATTCCCAAAATCTTCTCAAAACTCTTCGAAATTCCAGAAACATCCCACAAAATCTCAACAACTTTCCACACAATCTCGGAAAAATCCATCAAAATGCCTTAAAATGCCACAAAAATAACACAAAATTCCCGAAACATCCCACAAAATCTTGAAAACTTTCCACACAGTCTAGGAAAAATCCATCAAAATTCTTCATGTCTCCTCAAAATCCCTCAAAATTCCACAGAGTTCCCACAAAATTCCAGAAACATCCCACAAAATTCTATGAATCTTCTCAAAACCCTACCAAATTCTAGAAACATCCCACAAAATCTCGACAATTTTCCACACAATCTAGGAAAAATCTCACAAAATTCCTTATGTCTAATCCATATCCAAAAAAATTCCACAAAATTCCCGAAACATCCCACACAATTCACAAAATCCTCTCGAAACCCTATCAAACTCCAGAAACATTCCACAAAATCTCGACAACTTTCCACACAGTCTCGGAAAAATCCGTCAAAATTCTTCATGTCTCCTCAATATCCCACAAAATTCCTAAAACATCTCCCTAAATTCTCAAAATCTTCTCAAAACCCTAGCAAATTCGAGAAACATCCCACAAAATCTCAACGACTTTCCACACAATCTAGGGAAAATCCATCTAAATTCTTCATGTCTAGTCAATATCCTTCAAAATTTTAGAAAATTCCCAAAAAATTCCCAAAATCTTCTCAAAACCCTACCAGCTTCCAGAAACATCCCACAAAATCTTGACAACTTTCCACACAATCTTGTAAAAATCTATCAAAATTCTTCATGTCTCCACAATACCTAAAAAAATTCCAAAAACACCCCATAAAATCCCCGAAATCTTCTCAAACCCCTACCAAATTCCAGAATCATCCCACAAAATTCCATAAATCTTCTCAAAACCCTACCAAATTTTAGAAACAACCCACAAAATTCTCTAAATCTTCTCAAAACTCTTCGAAATTCTCGTAATAGCCCACAAAATCTTGAGAACTTTCCACACAATCTAGGAAAAACCCATCAAAATTCTTCTTGTCTCCTCAAATACCGCCAAATTCCACAAAAATCACACAAAATTCCCAAAATCTTCTCAAAACCGTACCAAACTCCAGCAACATCCAACAAAATTCCAAAACTCTTCTCAAAACCCTTCGAAATTCTAGTAACATCCCACAAAATCTCTATAACTGTCCTCACAATCTCGGAAAAATCCCTCAAAATTCTTCATGTTTCCTCAAAATCCCTCAAAATTCCACAAAGATCCCACAAAAATCCAGAAACATCCCACAAAATTCTATGCATCGTCTCAAAACCCTACCATATTAAATAAACATCCCACAAAATCTCGACAACTTTCCACACAATCTAGGAAAAATCTCACAAAATTCCTTATGTCTACTCCATATCCAAAAAAATTCCACAAAATTCCCGAAACATCCCACAAAATTCACAAAATCCTCTCGAAACCCTATCAAACTCCAGAAACATTCCACAAAATCTCGACAACTTTCCACACAATCTAGTAAAAATCCGTCAAAATTCTTCATGTCTCCTCAATATCCCACAGAATTCCTAAAACATCTCCCTAAATTCTCAAAATCTTCTCAAAACCCTACCAAATTCGAGAAACATCCCACAAAATCTCAACAACTTTCCACACAATCTAGGGAAAATCCATCAAAATTCTTCATGTCTAGTCAATATCCTTCAAAATTTTAGAAAATTCCCAAAAAATTCCCAAAATCTTCTCAAAACCCTACCAGCTTCCAGAAACATCCCACAAAATCTTGACAACTTTCCACACAATCTTGTAAAAATCCATCAAAATTCTTCATGTCTCCACAATACCTAAAAAAATTCCAAAAACACCCCATAAAATCCCCGAAATCTTCTCAAAACCCTACCAAATTCCAGAATCATCCCACAAAATTCCATAAATCTTCTCAAAACCCTACCAAATTTTAGAAACATCCCACAAAATTCTCTAAATCTTCTCAAAACTCTTCGAAATTCTCGTAATAGCCCACAAAATCTTGAGAACTTTCCACACAATCTAGGAAAAAACCATCAAAATTCTTCTTGTCTCCTCAAATACCGCCAAATTCCACAAAAATCACACAAAATTCCCAAAATCTTCTCAAAACCGTACCAAACTCCAGCAACATCCAAGAAAATTCCAAAACTCTTCTCAAAACCCTTCGAAATTCTAGTAACATCCCACAAAATCTCTATAACTGTCCTCACAATCTCGGAAAAATCCCTCAAAATTCTTCATGTTTCCTCAAAATCCCTCAAAATTCCACAAAGATCCCACAAAAATCCAGAAACATTCCACAAAATTCTATGCATCGTCTCAAAACCCTACCATATTAAATAAACATCCCACAAAATCTCGACAACTTTCCACACAATCTAGGAAAAATCTCACAAAATTCCTTATGTCTACTCCATATCCAAAAAAATTCCACAAAATTCCCGAAGCATCCCACAAAATTGCCAAAATTTTCTCAAAACCCTTCGAAATTCCAGTAACATCCCGCAAAACATTGACAACTTTCCACACAGTCTCGGAAAAATCCATCTAAATTCTTCATGTCTCATCAAAATCCCTCAAAATTCCACAAAGATCCCACAAAATTCCAGAAACATCCCACAAAATTCTATGAATCGTCTCAAAACCCTACCATATTAAATAAACATCCCACAAAATCTCGACAACTTTCCACACAATCTAGGAAAAATCTCACAAAATTCCTTATGTCTACTCCATATCCAAAAAAATTCCACAAAATTCCCGAAACATCCCACAAAATTCCCAAAATTTTCTCAAAACCCTTCGAGATTCCAGTAACATCCCGCAAAACCTTGACAACTTTCCACACAGTCTAGGAAAAATCAATCAAAATTTTTCATGTCTCATCATTATCCCTCAAAAGTCCACAAAATTCCCACAAAACTCCAGAAACATCCCACAAAATTCTATGAATCTTCTCAAAACCCTACCAAATTCTAGAAACATCCCACAAAATCTCTACAACTTTCCACACAATCTAGGAAAAATCTCACAAAATTCATTATGTCTACTCCATATCCAAAAAAATTCCACAAAATTCCCGAAACATCCCACACAATTCACAAAATCCTCTCGAAACCCTACCAAATTCGAGAAACATCCCACAAAATCTTGACAACTTTCCACACAAACAAGGGAAAATCCATCAAAATTCTTCATGTCTAGTCAATATCCCCCAAAAGTTTACAAAATTCCCAAAAAATTCCCAAAAAATTCCCAAAATCTTCTCAAAACCCTACCAGCTTCCAGAAACATCCCACAAAATCTTGACAACTTTCCACACAATCTAGGAAAAATCCATCAAGATGCCTTAAAATTCCAACAAAGACCCACAAAATTCCAGAAACATCGCACAAAATCTTGACAATTTTCGACACAGTCTAGGAAAAATCCATCAAAATTCTTCATGTCTCCTCAAAATCCCTCAAAATTCTACAAAGATCCCACAAAATTCCCGAAACATCCCACAAAATTCCCAAAATTTTCTCAAAACCCTTCGAAATTCCAGTAACATCCCGCAAAACCTTGACAACTTTCCACACAGTCTAGGAAAAATCCATCTAAATTCTTCATGTCTAGTGAATATCCCCAAAAATTTTACAAAATTCCCAAAAAATTCCCAAAATCTTCTCAAAACCCTACCAGCTTCCAGAAACATCCCACAAAATCTCTACAACTTTCCACACAATCTAGGAAAAATCCATCAAGATGCCTTAAAATTCCAAAAAATTCCCACAAAATTCCAGAAACATCGCACAAAATCTTGACAATTTTCGACACAGTCTAGGAAAAATCCATCAAAATTCTTCATATCTCCTAAAAATCCAAAAAAATTCCACAAAAAATTCCCACAAAATTCCAGAAACATCCCACAAAATCTTGAGATCTTTCCACATAATCTCTGAAAAATCCCTCAAAATTCTTCAGGTTGCCTCAAAATCCCTCAAAATTCTCGAAATTACATGAAATTCCAGAAAGATCCCACAAAATTCTCGAAATTTTCTCAAAACGCTACCAAATTCAAGAAACATCCCACAAAATCTTGACAATTTTCCACACAATCTAGGAAAACGCCATCTAAATTCTTCATGTCTCCTCAAAATCCCTCAAAATTCCACAAAGATCCCACAAAATTCCAGAAACATCCCACAAAATTCTATGCATCGTCTCAAAACCCTACCATATTAAATAAACATCCCACAAAATCTCGACAACTTTCCACACAATCTAGGAAAAATCTCACAAAATTCCTTATGTCTACTCCATATCCAAAAAAATTCCACAAAATTCCCGAAGCATCCCACAAAATTCCCAAAATTTTCTCAAAACCCTTCGAAATTCCAGTAACATCCTGCAAAACCTTGACAACTTTCCACACAGTCTCGGAAAAATCAATCAAAATTCTTCATTTCTCATCATTATCCCTCAAAACTCCACAAAATTCCCACAAAATTCCAGAAACATCCCACAAAATTCCCAAAATCTTCTCAAAACCCTATCATATTCTAGAAACATCCCACAAAATCTTGCGAACTTTCCACATAATCCAGGAAAAATCCCGCAAAATTCTTCAGGTCACCTCAAAATTCCTCAAAATTCCACAAAAATCCCTCAAAATTCCAGATACATCCCACAAAATCTTGACAACTTCCCCCACAAATTAGGAAAAATGCATCAAAATTCATCAAGTCATGTCAATATTTCACAAAATTCTACAGAAATCCCACAGAATTCCAGAAACATCCCACAAAATCTCCACAAATTGACACAAAATAAGAAAAGTCCCTCAAAATTGTTCAAGTCTCCTCAGTATCCCAGAACATTGCAAAGAAATGCCACTAAATTCCAGGTAAATCTTGCAAAATAATTAAATTTTTTTCAAATACCCACGAAAATCCCACAAAATTTCTCAAACATCCCACAAATTGTGATAAACCTTGTGAAAACGCAACAAAATTCCAGAAACATCGCACAAAATTCCCAAAATCTTCTCAAAACTCTTCGAAATTCCAGAAACATCCCACAAAATCTCAACAACTTTCCACACAATCTCGGAAAAATCCATCAAAATGCCTTAAAATGCCACAAAAATAACACAAAATTCCCGAAACATCCCACAAAATCTTGAAAACTTTCCACACAGTCTAGGAAAAATCCATCAAAATTCTTCATGTCTCCTCAAAATCCCTCAAAATTCCACAGAGTTCCCACAAAATTCCAGAAACATCCCACAAAATTCTATGAATCTTCTCAAAACCCTACCAAATTCTAGAAACATCCCACAAAATCTCGACAATTTTCCACACAATCTAGGAAAAATCTCACAAAATTCCTTATGTCTAATCCATATCCAAAAAAATTCCACAAAATTCCCGAAGCATCCCACAAAATTCACAAAATTTTCTCAAAACCCTTCGAGATTCCAGTAACATCCCGCAAAATCTTGACAACTTTCCACACAGTCTCGGAAAAATCAATCAAAATTTTTCATGTCTCATCATTATCCCTCAAAAGTCCACAAACTTCCCACAAAACTCCAGAAACATCCCACAAAATTCTATGAATCTTCTCAAAACCCTACCAAATTCTAGAAACATCCCACAAAATCTCTACAACTTTCCACACAATCTAGGAAAAATCTCACAAAATTCATTATGTCTACTCCATATCCAAAAAAATTCCACAAAATTCCCGAAACATCCCACACAATTCACAAAATCCTCTCGAAACCCTACCAAATTCGAGAAACATCCCACAAAATCTTGACAACTTTCCACACAAACAAGGGAAAATCCATCAAAATTCTTCATGTCTAGTCAATATCCCCCAAAAGTTTACAAAATTCCCAAAAAATTCCCAAAAAATTCCCAAAATCTTCTCAAAACCCTACCAGCTTCCAGAAACATCCCACAAAATCTTGACAACTTTCCACACAATCTAGGAAAAATCCATCAAGATGCCTTAAAATTCCAACAAAGACCCACAAAATTCCAGAAACATCGCACAAAATCTTGACAATTTTCGACACAGTCTAGGAAAAATCCATCAAAATTCTTCATGTCTCCTCAAAATCCCTCAAAATTCTACAAAGATCCCACAAAATTCCCGAAACATCCCACAAAATTCCCAAAATTTTCTCAAAACCCTTCGAAATTCCAGTAACATCCCGCAAAACCTTGACAACTTTCCACACAGTCTAGGAAAAAACCATCAAAATTCTTCATGTCTAGTCAATATCCCCAAAAATTTTACAAAATTCCCAAAAAATTCCCAAAATCTTCTCAAAACCCTACCAGCTTCCAGAAACATCCCACAAAATCTCTACAACTTTCCACACAATCTAGGAAAAATCCATCAAGATGCCTTAAAATTCCAAAAAATTCCCACAAAATTCCAGAAACATCGCACAAAATCTTGACAATTTTCGACACAGTCTAGGAAAAATCCATCAAAATTCTTCATATCTCCTAAAAATCCAAAAAAATTCCACAAAAAATTCCCACAAAATTCCAGAAACATCCCACAAAATCTTGAGATCTTTCCACATAATCTCTGAAAAATCCCTCAAAATTCTTCAGGTTGCCTCAAAATCCCTCAAAATTCTCGAAATTACATGAAATTCCAGAAAGATCCCACAAAATTCTCGAAATTTTCTCAAAACGCTACCAAATTCAAGAAACATCCCACAAAATCTTGACAATTTTCCACACAATCTAGGAAAACGCCATCTAAATTCTTCATGTCTCCTCAAAATCCCTCAAAATTCCACAAAGATCCCACAAAATTCCAGAAACATCCCACAAAATTCTATGCATCGTATCAAAACCCTACCATATTAAATAAACATCCCACAAAATCTCGACAACTTTCCACACAATCTAGGAAAAATCTCACAAAATTCCTTATGTCTACTCCATATCCAAAAAAATTCCACAAAATTCCCGAAGCATCCCACAAAATTCCCAAAATTTTCTCAAAACCCTTCGAAATTCCAGTAACATCCTGCAAAACCTTGACAACTTTCCACACAGTCTCGGAAAAATCAATCAAAATTCTTCATTTCTCATCATTATCCCTCAAAACTCCACAAAATTCCCACAAAATTCCAGAAACATCCCACAAAATTCCCAAAATCTTCTCAAAACCCTATCATATTCTAGAAACATCCCACAAAATCTTGCGAACTTTCCACATAATCCAGGAAAAATCCCGCAAAATTCTTCAGGTCACCTCAAAATTCCTCAAAATTCCACAAAAATCCCTCAAAATTCCAGATACATCCCACAAAATCTTGACAACTTCCCCCACAAATTAGGAAAAATGCATCAAAATTCATCAAGTCATGTCAATATTTCACAAAATTCTACAGAAATCCCACAGAATTCCAGAAACATCCCACAAAATCTCCACAAATTGACACAAAATAAGAAAAATCCCTCAAAATTGTTCAAGTCTCCTCAGTATCCCAGAACATTGCAAAGAAATGCCACTAAATTCCAGGTAAATCTTGCAAAATAATTAAATTTTTTTCAAATACCCACGAAAATCCCACAAAATTTCTCAAACATCCCACAAATTGTGATAAACCTTGTGAAAACGCAACAAAATTCCAGAAACATCGCACAAAATTCCCAAAATCTTCTCAAAACTCTTCGAAATTCCAGAAACATCCCACAAAATCTCAACAACTTTCCACACAATCTCGGAAAAATCCATCAAAATGCCTTAAAATGCCACAAAAATAACACAAAATTCCCGAAACATCCCACAAAATCTTGAAAACTTTCCACACAGTCTAGGAAAAATCCATCAAAATTCTTCATGTCTCCTCAAAATCCCTCAAAATTCCACAGAGTTCCCACAAAATTCCAGAAACATCCCACAAAATTCTATGAATCTTCTCAAAACCCTACCAAATTCTAGAAACATCCCACAAAATCTCGACAATTTTCCACACAATCTAGGAAAAATCTCACAAAATTCCTTATGTCTAATCCATATCCAAAAAAATTCCACAAAATTCCCGAAGCATCCCACAAAATTCACAAAATTTTCTCAAAACCCTTCGAGATTCCAGTAACATCCCGCAAAATCTTGACAACTTTCCACACAGTCTCGGAAAAATCAATCAAAATTTTTCATGTCTCATCATTATCCCTCAAAAGTCCACAAACTTCCCACAAAACTCCAGAAACATCCCACAAAATTCTATGAATCTTCTCAAAACCCTACCAAATTCTAGAAACATCCCACAAAATCTCTACAACTTTCCACACAATCTAGGAAAAATCTCACAAAATTCATTATGTCTACTCCATATCCAAAAAAATTCCACAAAATTCCCGAAACATCCCACACAATTCACAAAATCCTCTCGAAACCCTACCAAATTCGAGAAACATCCCACAAAATCTTGACAACTTTCCACACAAACAAGGGAAAATCCATCAAAATTCTTCATGTCTAGTCAATATCCCCCAAAAGTTTACAAAATTCCCAAAAAATTCCCAAAAAATTCCCAAAATCTTCTCAAAACCCTACCAGCTTCCAGAAACATCCCACAAAATCTTGACAACTTTCCACACAATCTAGGAAAAATCCATCAAGATGCCTTAAAATTCCAACAAAGACCCACAAAATTCCAGAAACATCGCACAAAATCTTGACAATTTTCGACACAGTCTAGGAAAAATCCATCAAAATTCTTCATGTCTCCTCAAAATCCCTCAAAATTCTACAAAGATCCCACAAAATTCCCGAAACATCCCACAAAATTCCCAAAATTTTCTCAAAACCCTTCGAAATTCCAGTAACATCCCGCAAAACCTTGACAACTTTCCACACAGTCTAGGAAAAAACCATCAAAATTCTTCATGTCTAGTCAATATCCCCAAAAATTTTACAAAATTCCCAAAAAATTCCCAAAATCTTCTCAAAACCCTACCAGCTTCCAGAAACATCCCACAAAATCTCTACAACTTTCCACACAATCTAGGAAAAATCCATCAAGATGCCTTAAAATTCCAAAAAATTCCCACAAAATTCCAGAAACATCGCACAAAATCTTGACAATTTTCGACACAGTCTAGGAAAAATCCATCAAAATTCTTCATATCTCCTAAAAATCCAAAAAAATTCCACAAAAAATTCCCACAAAATTCCAGAAACATCCCACAAAATCTTGAGATCTTTCCACATAATCTCTGAAAAATCCCTCAAAATTCTTCAGGTTGCCTCAAAATCCCTCAAAATTCTCGAAATTACATGAAATTCCAGAAAGATCCCACAAAATTCTCGAAATTTTCTCAAAACGCTACCAAATTCAAGAAACATCCCACAAAATCTTGACAATTTTCCACACAATCTAGGAAAACGCCATCTAAATTCTTCATGTCTCCTCAAAATCCCTCAAAATTCCACAAAGATCCCACAAAATTCCAGAAACATCCCACAAAATTCTATGCATCGTATCAAAACCCTACCATATTAAATAAACATCCCACAAAATCTCGACAACTTTCCACACAATCTAGGAAAAATCTCACAAAATTCCTTATGTCTACTCCATATCCAAAAAAATTCCACAAAATTCCCGAAGCATCCCACAAAATTCCCAAAATTTTCTCAAAACCCTTCGAAATTCCAGTAACATCCTGCAAAACCTTGACAACTTTCCACACAGTCTCGGAAAAATCAATCAAAATTCTTCATTTCTCATCATTATCCCTCAAAACTCCACAAAATTCCCACAAAATTCCAGAAACATCCCACAAAATTCCCAAAATCTTCTCAAAACCCTATCATATTCTAGAAACATCCCACAAAATCTTGCGAACTTTCCACATAATCCAGGAAAAATCCCGCAAAATTCTTCAGGTCACCTCAAAATTCCTCAAAATTCCACAAAAATCCCTCAAAATTCCAGATACATCCCACAAAATCTTGACAACTTCCCCCACAAATTAGGAAAAATGCATCAAAATTCATCAAGTCATGTCAATATTTCACAAAATTCTACAGAAATCCCACAGAATTCCAGAAACATCCCACAAAATCTCCACAAATTGACACAAAATAAGAAAAATCCCTCAAAATTGTTCAAGTCTCCTCAGTATCCCAGAACATTGCAAAGAAATGCCACTAAATTCCAGGTAAATCTTGCAAAATAATTAAATTTTTTTCAAATACCCACGAAAATCCCACAAAATTTCTCAAACATCCCACAAATTGTGATAAACCTTGTGAAAACGCAACAAAATTCCAGAAACATCGCACAAAATTCCCAAAATCTTCTCAAAACTCTTCGAAATTCCAGAAACATCCCACAAAATCTCAACAACTTTCCACACAATCTCGGAAAAATCCATCAAAATGCCTTAAAATGCCACAAAAATAACACAAAATTCCCGAAACATCCCACAAAATCTTGAAAACTTTCCACACAGTCTAGGAAAAATCCATCAAAATTCTTCATGTCTCCTCAAAATCCCTCAAAATTCCACAGAGTTCCCACAAAATTCCAGAAACATCCCACAAAATTCTATGAATCTTCTCAAAACCCTACCAAATTCTAGAAACATCCCACAAAATCTCGACAATTTTCCACACAATCTAGGAAAAATCTCACAAAATTCCTTATGTCTAATCCATATCCAAAAAAATTCCACAAAATTCCCGAAACATCCCACACAATTCACAAAATCCTCTCGAAACCCTATCAAACTCCAGAAACATTCCACAAAATCTCGACAACTTTCCACACAGTCTCGGAAAAATCCGTCAAAATTCTTCATGTCTCCTCAATATCCCACAAAATTCCTAAAACATCTCCCTAAATTCTCAAAATCTTCTCAAAACCCTACCAAATTCGAGAAACATCCCACAAAATCTCAACAACTTTCCACACAATCTAGGGAAAATCCATCTAAATTCTTCATGTCTAGTCAATATCCTTCAAAATTTTAGAAAATTCCCAAAAAATTCCCAAAATCTTCTCAAAACCCTACCAGCTTCCAGAAACATCCCACAAAATCTTGACAACTTTCCACACAATCTTGTAAAAATCTATCAAAATTCTTCATGTCTCCACAATACCTAAAAAAATTCCAAAAACACCCCATAAAATCCCCGAAATCTTCTCAAACCCCTACCAAATTCCAGAATCATCCCACAAAATTCCATAAATCTTCTCAAAACCCTACCAAATTTTAGAAACAACCCACAAAATTCTCTAAATCTTCTCAAAACTCTTCGAAATTCTCGTAATAGCCCACAAAATCTTGAGAACTTTCCACACAATCTAGGAAAAACCCATCAAAATTCTTCTTGTCTCCTCAAATACCGCCAAATTCCACAAAAATCACACAAAATTCCCAAAATCTTCTCAAAACCGTACCAAACTCCAGCAACATCCAACAAAATTCCAAAACTCTTCTCAAAACCCTTCGAAATTCTAGTAACATCCCACAAAATCTCTATAACTGTCCTCACAATCTCGGAAAAATCCCTCAAAATTCTTCATGTTTCCTCAAAATCCCTCAAAATTCCACAAAGATCCCACAAAAATCCAGAAACATCCCACAAAATTCTATGCATCGTCTCAAAACCCTACCATATTAAATAAACATCCCACAAAATCTCGACAACTTTCCACACAATCTAGGAAAAATCTCACAAAATTCCTTATGTCTACTCCATATCCAAAAAAATTCCACAAAATTCCCGAAACATCCCACAAAATTCACAAAATCCTCTCGAAACCCTATCAAACTCCAGAAACATTCCACAAAATCTCGACAACTTTCCACACAATCTAGTAAAAATCCGTCAAAATTCTTCATGTCTCCTCAATATCCCACAGAATTCCTAAAACATCTCCCTAAATTCTCAAAATCTTCTCAAAACCCTACCAAATTCGAGAAACATCCCACAAAATCTCAACAACTTTCCACACAATCTAGGGAAAATCCATCAAAATTCTTCATGTCTAGTCAATATCCTTCAAAATTTTAGAAAATTCCCAAAAAATTCCCAAAATCTTCTCAAAACCCTACCAGCTTCCAGAAACATCCCACAAAATCTTGACAACTTTCCACACAATCTTGTAAAAATCCATCAAAATTCTTCATGTCTCCACAATACCTAAAAAAATTCCAAAAACACCCCATAAAATCCCCGAAATCTTCTCAAAACCCTACCAAATTCCAGAATCATCCCACAAAATTCCATAAATCTTCTCAAAACCCTACCAAATTTTAGAAACATCCCACAAAATTCTCTAAATCTTCTCAAAACTCTTCGAAATTCTCGTAATAGCCCACAAAATCTTGAGAACTTTCCACACAATCTAGGAAAAACCCATCAAAATTCTTCTTGTCTCCTCAAATACCGCCAAATTCCACAAAAATTACACAAAATTCCCAAAATCTTCTCAAAACCGTACCAAACTCCAGCAACATCCAACAAAATTCCAAAACTCTTCTCAAAACCCTTCGAAATTCTAGTAACATCCCACAAAATCTCTATAACTGTCCTCACAATATCGGAAAAATCCCTCAAAATTCTTCATGTTTCCTCAAAATCCCTCAAAATTCCACAAAGATCCCACAAAATTCCAGAAACATTCCACAAAATTCTATGCATCGTCTCAAAACCCTACCATATTAAATAAACATCCCACAAAATCTCGACAACTTTCCACACAATCTAGGAAAAATCTCACAAAATTCCTTATGTCTACTCCATATCCAAAAAAATTCCACAAAATTCCCGAAACATCCCACAAAATTCCCAGAATTTTCTCAAAACCCTTCGAGATTCCAGTAACATCCCGCAAAACCTTGACAACTTTCCACACAGTCTAGGAAAAATCAATCAAAATTTTTCATGTCTCATCATTATCCCTCAAAAGTCCACAAAATTCCCACAAAACTCCAGAAACATCCCACAAAATTCTATGAATCTTCTCAAAACCCTACCAAATTCTAGAAACATCCCACAAAATCTCTACAACTTTCCACACAATCTAGGAAAAATCTCACAAAATTCATTATGTCTACTCCATATCCAAAAAAATTCCACAAAATTCCCGAAACATCCCACACAATTCACAAAATCCTCTCGAAACCCTACCAAATTCGAGAAACATCCCACAAAATCTTGACAACTTTCCACACAAACAAGGGAAAATCCATCAAAATTCTTCATGTCTAGTCAATATCCCCCAAAAGTTTACAAAATTCCCAAAAAATTCCCAAAAAATTCCCAAAATCTTCTCAAAACCCTACCAGCTTCCAGAAACATCCCACAAAATCTTGACAACTTTCCACACAATCTAGGAAAAATCCATCAAGATGCCTTAAAATTCCAACAAAGACCCACAAAATTCCAGAAACATCGCACAAAATCTTGACAATTTTCGACACAGTCTAGGAAAAATCCATCAAAATTCTTCATGTCTCCTCAAAATCCCTCAAAATTCTACAAAGATCCCACAAAATTCCCGAAACATCCCACAAAATTCCCAAAATTTTCTCAAAACCCTTCGAAATTCCAGTAACATCCCGCAAAACCTTGACAACTTTCCACACAGTCTAGGAAAAATCCATCTAAATTCTTCATGTCTAGTGAATATCCCCAAAAATTTTACAAAATTCCCAAAAAATTCCCAAAATCTTCTCAAAACCCTACCAGCTTCCAGAAACATCCCACAAAATCTCTACAACTTTCCACACAATCTAGGAAAAATCCATCAAGATGCCTTAAAATTCCAAAAAATTCCCACAAAATTCCAGAAACATCGCACAAAATCTTGACAATTTTCGACACAGTCTAGGAAAAATCCATCAAAATTCTTCATATCTCCTAAAAATCCAAAAAAATTCCACAAAAAATTCCCACAAAATTCCAGAAACATCCCACAAAATCTTGAGATCTTTCCACATAATCTCTGAAAAATCCCTCAAAATTCTTCAGGTTGCCTCAAAATCCCTCAAAATTCTCGAAATTACATGAAATTCCAGAAAGATCCCACAAAATTCTCGAAATTTTCTCAAAACGCTACCAAATTCAAGAAACATCCCACAAAATCTTGACAATTTTCCACACAATCTAGGAAAACGCCATCTAAATTCTTCATGTCTCCTCAAAATCCCTCAAAATTCCACAAAGATCCCACAAAATTCCAGAAACATCCCACAAAATTCTATGCATCGTCTCAAAACCCTACCATATTAAATAAACATCCCACAAAATCTCGACAACTTTCCACACAATCTAGGAAAAATCTCACAAAATTCCTTATGTCTACTCCATATCCAAAAAAATTCCACAAAATTCCCGAAGCATCCCACAAAATTGCCAAAATTTTCTCAAAACCCTTCGAAATTCCAGTAACATCCTGCAAAACCTTGACAACTTTCCACACAGTCTCGGAAAAATCAATCAAAATTCTTCATTTCTCATCATTATCCCTCAAAACTCCACAAAATTCCCACAAAATTCCAGAAACATCCCACAAAATTCCCAAAATCTTCTCAAAACCCTATCATATTCTAGAAACATCCCACAAAATCTTGCGAACTTTCCACATAATCTCGGAAAAATCCCTCAAAATTCTTCAGGTCACCTCAAAATTCCTCAAAATTCCACAAAAATCCCTCAAAATTCCAGATACATCCCACAAAATCTTGACAACTTCCCCCACAAATTAGGAAAAATGCATCAAAATTCATCAAGTCATGTCAATATTTCACAAAATTCTACAGAAATCCCACAGAATTCCAGAAACATCCCACAAAATCTCCACAAATTGACACAAAATAAGAAAAATCCCTCAAAATTGTTCAAGTCTCCTCAGTATCCCAGAACATTGCAAAGAAATGCCACTAAATTCCAGGTAAATCTTGCAAAATAATTAAATTTTTTTCAAATACCCACGAAAATCCCACAAAATTTCTCAAACATCCCACAAATTGTGATAAACCTTGTGAAAACGCAACAAAATTCCAGAAACATCGCACAAAATTCCCAAAATCTTCTCAAAACTCTTCGAAATTCCAGAAACATCCCACAAAATCTCAACAACTTTCCACACAATCTCGGAAAAATCCATCAAAATGCCTTAAAATGCCACAAAAATAACACAAAATTCCCGAAACATCCCACAAAATCTTGAAAACTTTCCACACAGTCTAGGAAAAATCCATCAAAATTCTTCATGTCTCCTCAAAATCCCTCAAAATTCCACAGAGTTCCCACAAAATTCCAGAAACATCCCACAAAATTCTATGAATCTTCTCAAAACCCTACCAAATTCTAGAAACATCCCCTAAAAATCTCGACAATTTTCCACACAATCTAGGAAAAATCTCACAAAATTCCTTATGTCTAATCCATATCCAAAAAAATTCCACAAAATTCCCGAAACATCCCACACAATTCACAAAATCCTCTCGAAACCCTATCAAACTCCAGAAACATTCCACAAAATCTCGACAACTTTCCACACAGTCTCGGAAAAATCCGTCAAAATTCTTCATGTCTCCTCAATATCCCACAAAATTCCTAAAACATCTCCCTAAATTCTCAAAATCTTCTCAAAACCCTACCAAATTCGAGAAACATCCCACAAAATCTCAACAACTTTCCACACAATCTAGGGAAAATCCATCTAAATTCTTCATGTCTAGTCAATATCCTTCAAAATTTTAGAAAATTCCCAAAAAATTCCCAAAATCTTCTCAAAACCCTACCAGCTTCCAGAAACATCCCACAAAATCTTGACAACTTTCCACACAATCTTGTAAAAATCTATCAAAATTCTTCATGTCTCCACAATACCTAAAAAAATTCCAAAAACACCCCATAAAATCCCCGAAATCTTCTCAAACCCCTACCAAATTCCAGAATCATCCCACAAAATTCCATAAATCTTCTCAAAACCCTACCAAATTTTAGAAACAACCCACAAAATTCTCTAAATCTTCTCAAAACTCTTTGAAATTCTCGTAATAGCCCACAAAATCTTGAGAACTTTCCACACAATCTAGGAAAAACCCATCAAAATTCTTCTTGTCTCCTCAAATACCGCCAAATTCCACAAAAATCACACAAAATTCCCAAAATCTTCTCAAAACCGTACCAAACTCCAGCAACATCCAACAAAATTCCAAAACTCTTCTCAAAACCCTTCGAAATTCTAGTAACATCCCACAAAATCTCTATAACTGTCCTCACAATCTCGGAAAAATCCCTCAAAATTCTTCATGTTTCCTCAAAATCCCTCAAAATTCCACAAAGATCCCACAAAAATCCAGAAACATCCCACAAAATTCTATGCATCGTCTCAAAACCCTACCATATTAAATAAACATCCCACAAAATCTCGACAACTTTCCACACAATCTAGGAAAAATCTCACAAAATTCCTTATGTCTACTCCATATCCAAAAAAATTCCACAAAATTCCCGAAACATCCCACACAATTCACAAAATCCTCTCGAAACCCTATCAAACTCCAGAAACATTCCACAAAATCTCGACAACTTTCCACACAGTCTCGGAAAAATCCGTCAAAATTCTTCATGTCTCCTCAATATCCCACAAAATTCCTAAAACATCTCCCTAAATTCTCAAAATCTTCTCAAAACCCTACCAAATTCGAGAAACATCCCACAAAATCTCAACAACTTTCCACACAATCTAGGGAAAATCCATCTAAATTCTTCATGTCTAGTCAATATCCTTCAAAATTTTAGAAAATTCCCAAAAAATTCCCAAAATCTTCTCAAAACCCTACCAGCTTCCAGAAACATCCCACAAAATCTTGACAACTTTCCACACAATCTTGTAAAAATCTATCAAAATTCTTCATGTCTCCACAATACCTAAAAAAATTCCAAAAACACCCCATAAAATCCCCGAAATCTTCTCAAACCCCTACCAAATTCCAGAATCATCCCACAAAATTCCATAAATCTTCTCAAAACCCTACCAAATTTTAGAAACAACCCACAAAATTCTCTAAATCTTCTCAAAACTCTTCGAAATTCTCGTAATAGCCCACAAAATCTTGAGAACTTTCCACACAATCTAGGAAAAACCCATCAAAATTCTTCTTGTCTCCTCAAATACCGCCAAATTCCACAAAAATCACACAAAATTCCCAAAATCTTCTCAAAACCGTACCAAACTCCAGCAACATCCAACAAAATTCCAAAACTCTTCTCAAAACCCTTCGAAATTCTAGTAACATCCCACAAAATCTCTATAACTGTCCTCACAATCTCGGAAAAATCCCTCAAAATTCTTCATGTTTCCTCAAAATCCCTCAAAATTCCACAAAGATCCCACAAAAATCCAGAAACATCCCACAAAATTCTATGCATCGTCTCAAAACCCTACCATATTAAATAAACATCCCACAAAATCTCGACAACTTTCCACACAATCTAGGAAAAATCTCACAAAATTCCTTATGTCTACTCCATATCCAAAAAAATTCCACAAAATTCCCGAAACATCCCACACAATTCACAAAATCCTCTCGAAACCCTATCAAACTCCAGAAACATTCCACAAAATCTCGACAACTTTCCACACAGTCTCGGAAAAATCCGTCAAAATTCTTCATGTCTCCTCAATATCCCACAAAATTCCTAAAACATCTCCCTAAATTCTCAAAATCTTCTCAAAACCCTACCAAATTCGAGAAACATCCCACAAAATCTCAACAACTTTCCACACAATCTAGGGAAAATCCATCTAAATTCTTCATGTCTAGTCAATATCCTTCAAAATTTTAGAAAATTCCCAAAAAATTCCCAAAATCTTCTCAAAACCCTACCAGCTTCCAGAAACATCCCACAAAATCTTGACAACTTTCCACACAATCTTGTAAAAATCCATCAAAATTCTTCATGTCTCCACAATACCTAAAAAAATTCCAAAAACACCCCATAAAATCCCCGAAATCTTCTCAAAACCCTACCAAATTCCAGAATCATCCCACAAAATTCCATAAATCTTCTCAAAACCCTACCAAATTTTAGAAACATCCCACAAAATTCTCTAAATCTTCTCAAAACTCTTCGAAATTCTCGTAATAGCCCACAAAATCTTGAGAACTTTCCACACAATCTAGGAAAAACCCATCAAAATTCTTCTTGTCTCCTCAAATACCGCCAAATTCCACAAAAATTACACAAAATTCCCAAAATCTTCTCAAAACCGTACCAAACTCCAGCAACATCCAACAAAATTCCAAAACTCTTCTCAAAACCCTTCGAAATTCTAGTAACATCCCACAAAATCTCTATAACTGTCCTCACAATATCGGAAAAATCCCTCAAAATTCTTCATGTTTCCTCAAAATCCGTCAAAATTCCACAAAGATCCCACAAAAATCCAGAAACATTCCACAAAATTCTATGCATCGTCTCAAAACCCTACCATATTAAATAAACATCCCACAAAATCTCGACAACTTTCCACACAATCTAGGAAAAATCTCACAAAATTCCTTATGTCTACTCCATATCCAAAAAAATTCCACAAAATTCCCGAAGCATCCCACAAAATTGCCAAAATTTTCTCAAAACCCTTCGAAATTCCAGTAACATCCCGCAAAACATTGACAACTTTCCACACAGTCTCGGAAAAATCCATCTAAATTCTTCATGTCTCATCAAAATCCCTCAAAATTCCACAAAGATCCCACAAAATTCCAGAAACATCCCACAAAATTCTATGAATCGTCTCAAAACCCTACCATATTAAATAAACATCCCACAAAATCTCGACAACTTTCCACACAATCTAGGAAAAATCTCACAAAATTCCTTATGTCTACTCCATATCCAAAAAAATTCCACAAAATTCCCGAAACATCCCACAAAATTCCCAAAATTTTCTCAAAACCCTTCGAGATTCCAGTAACATCCCGCAAAACCTTGACAACTTTCCACACAGTCTAGGAAAAATCAATCAAAATTTTTCATGTCTCATCATTATCCCTCAAAAGTCCACAAAATTCCCACAAAACTCCAGAAACATCCCACAAAATTCTATGAATCTTCTCAAAACCCTACCAAATTCTAGAAACATCCCACAAAATCTCTACAACTTTCCACACAATCTAGGAAAAATCTCACAAAATTCATTATGTCTACTCCATATCCAAAAAAATTCCACAAAATTCCCGAAACATCCCACACAATTCACAAAATCCTCTCGAAACCCTACCAAATTCGAGAAACATCCCACAAAATCTTGACAACTTTCCACACAAACAAGGGAAAATCCATCAAAATTCTTCATGTCTAGTCAATATCCCCCAAAAGTTTACAAAATTCCCAAAAAATTCCCAAAAAATTCCCAAAATCTTCTCAAAACCCTACCAGCTTCCAGAAACATCCCACAAAATCTTGACAACTTTCCACACAATCTAGGAAAAATCCATCAAGATGCCTTAAAATTCCAACAAAGACCCACAAAATTCCAGAAACATCGCACAAAATCTTGACAATTTTCGACACAGTCTAGGAAAAATCCATCAAAATTCTTCATGTCTCCTCAAAATCCCTCAAAATTCTACAAAGATCCCACAAAATTCCCGAAACATCCCACAAAATTCCCAAAATTTTCTCAAAACCCTTCGAAATTCCAGTAACATCCCGCAAAACCTTGACAACTTTCCACACAGTCTAGGAAAAATCCATCTAAATTCTTCATGTCTAGTGAATATCCCCAAAAATTTTACAAAATTCCCAAAAAATTCCCAAAATCTTCTCAAAACCCTACCAGCTTCCAGAAACATCCCACAAAATCTCTACAACTTTCCACACAATCTAGGAAAAATCCATCAAGATGCCTTAAAATTCCAAAAAATTCCCACAAAATTCCAGAAACATCGCACAAAATCTTGACAATTTTCGACACAGTCTAGGAAAAATCCATCAAAATTCTTCATATCTCCTAAAAATCCAAAAAAATTCCACAAAAAATTCCCACAAAATTCCAGAAACATCCCACAAAATCTTGAGATCTTTCCACATAATCTCTGAAAAATCCCTCAAAATTCTTCAGGTTGCCTCAAAATCCCTCAAAATTCTCGAAATTACATGAAATTCCAGAAAGATCCCACAAAATTCTCGAAATTTTCTCAAAACGCTACCAAATTCAAGAAACATCCCACAAAATCTTGACAATTTTCCACACAATCTAGGAAAACGCCATCTAAATTCTTCATGTCTCCTCAAAATCCCTCAAAATTCCACAAAGATCCCACAAAATTCCAGAAACATCCCACAAAATTCTATGCATCGTCTCAAAACCCTACCATATTAAATAAACATCCCACAAAATCTCGACAACTTTCCACACAATCTAGGAAAAATCTCACAAAATTCCTTATGTCTACTCCATATCCAAAAAAATTCCACAAAATTCCCGAAGCATCCCACAAAATTGCCAAAATTTTCTCAAAACCCTTCGAAATTCCAGTAACATCCTGCAAAACCTTGACAACTTTCCACACAGTCTCGGAAAAATCAATCAAAATTCTTCATTTCTCATCATTATCCCTCAAAACTCCACAAAATTCCCACAAAATTCCAGAAACATCCCACAAAATTCCCAAAATCTTCTCAAAACCCTATCATATTCTAGAAACATCCCACAAAATCTTGCGAACTTTCCACATAATCTCGGAAAAATCCCTCAAAATTCTTCAGGTCACCTCAAAATTCCTCAAAATTCCACAAAAATCCCTCAAAATTCCAGATACATCCCACAAAATCTTGACAACTTCCCCCACAAATTAGGAAAAATGCATCAAAATTCATCAAGTCATGTCAATATTTCACAAAATTCTACAGAAATCCCACAGAATTCCAGAAACATCCCACAAAATCTCCACAAATTGACACAAAATAAGAAAAATCCCTCAAAATTGTTCAAGTCTCCTCAGTATCCCAGAACATTGCAAAGAAATGCCACTAAATTCCAGGTAAATCTTGCAAAATAATTAAATTTTTTTCAAATACCCACGAAAATCCCACAAAATTTCTCAAACATCCCACAAATTGTGATAAACCTTGTGAAAACGCAACAAAATTCCAGAAACATCGCACAAAATTCCCAAAATCTTCTCAAAACTCTTCGAAATTCCAGAAACATCCCACAAAATCTCAACAACTTTCCACACAATCTCGGAAAAATCCATCAAAATGCCTTAAAATGCCACAAAAATAACACAAAATTCCCGAAACATCCCACAAAATCTTGAAAACTTTCCACACAGTCTAGGAAAAATCCATCAAAATTCTTCATGTCTCCTCAAAATCCCTCAAAATTCCACAGAGTTCCCACAAAATTCCAGAAACATCCCACAAAATTCTATGAATCTTCTCAAAACCCTACCAAATTCTAGAAACATCCCCTAAAAATCTCGACAATTTTCCACACAATCTAGGAAAAATCTCACAAAATTCCTTATGTCTAATCCATATCCAAAAAAATTCCACAAAATTCCCGAAACATCCCACACAATTCACAAAATCCTCTCGAAACCCTATCAAACTCCAGAAACATTCCACAAAATCTCGACAACTTTCCACACAGTCTCGGAAAAATCCGTCAAAATTCTTCATGTCTCCTCAATATCCCACAAAATTCCTAAAACATCTCCCTAAATTCTCAAAATCTTCTCAAAACCCTACCAAATTCGAGAAACATCCCACAAAATCTCAACAACTTTCCACACAATCTAGGGAAAATCCATCTAAATTCTTCATGTCTAGTCAATATCCTTCAAAATTTTAGAAAATTCCCAAAAAATTCCCAAAATCTTCTCAAAACCCTACCAGCTTCCAGAAACATCCCACAAAATCTTGACAACTTTCCACACAATCTTGTAAAAATCTATCAAAATTCTTCATGTCTCCACAATACCTAAAAAAATTCCAAAAACACCCCATAAAATCCCCGAAATCTTCTCAAACCCCTACCAAATTCCAGAATCATCCCACAAAATTCCATAAATCTTCTCAAAACCCTACCAAATTTTAGAAACAACCCACAAAATTCTCTAAATCTTCTCAAAACTCTTTGAAATTCTCGTAATAGCCCACAAAATCTTGAGAACTTTCCACACAATCTAGGAAAAACCCATCAAAATTCTTCTTGTCTCCTCAAATACCGCCAAATTCCACAAAAATCACACAAAATTCCCAAAATCTTCTCAAAACCGTACCAAACTCCAGCAACATCCAACAAAATTCCAAAACTCTTCTCAAAACCCTTCGAAATTCTAGTAACATCCCACAAAATCTCTATAACTGTCCTCACAATCTCGGAAAAATCCCTCAAAATTCTTCATGTTTCCTCAAAATCCCTCAAAATTCCACAAAGATCCCACAAAAATCCAGAAACATCCCACAAAATTCTATGCATCGTCTCAAAACCCTACCATATTAAATAAACATCCCACAAAATCTCGACAACTTTCCACACAATCTAGGAAAAATCTCACAAAATTCCTTATGTCTACTCCATATCCAAAAAAATTCCACAAAATTCCCGAAACATCCCACACAATTCACAAAATCCTCTCGAAACCCTATCAAACTCCAGAAACATTCCACAAAATCTCGACAACTTTCCACACAGTCTCGGAAAAATCCGTCAAAATTCTTCATGTCTCCTCAATATCCCACAAAATTCCTAAAACATCTCCCTAAATTCTCAAAATCTTCTCAAAACCCTACCAAATTCGAGAAACATCCCACAAAATCTCAACAACTTTCCACACAATCTAGGGAAAATCCATCAAAATTCTTCATGTCTAGTCAATATCCTTCAAAATTTTAGAAAATTCCCAAAAAATTCCCAAAATCTTCTCAAAACCCTACCAGCTTCCAGAAACATCCCACAAAATCTTGACAACTTTCCACACAATCTTGTAAAAATCTATCAAAATTCTTCATGTCTCCACAATACCTAAAAAAATTCCAAAAACACCCCATAAAATCCCCGAAATCTTCTCAAACCCCTACCAAATTCCAGAATCATCCCACAAAATTCCATAAATCTTCTCAAAACCCTACCAAATTTTAGAAACAACCCACAAAATTCTCTAAATCTTCTCAAAACTCTTCGAAATTCTCGTAATAGCCCACAAAATCTTGAGAACTTTCCACACAATCTAGGAAAAACCCATCAAAATTCTTCTTGTCTCCTCAAATACCGCCAAATTCCACAAAAATCACACAAAATTCCCAAAATCTTCTCAAAACCGTACCAAACTCCAGCAACATCCAACAAAATTCCAAAACTCTTCTCAAAACCCTTCGAAATTCTAGTAACATCCCACAAAATCTCTATAACTGTCCTCACAATCTCGGAAAAATCCCTCAAAATTCTTCATGTTTCCTCAAAATCCCTCAAAATTCCACAAAGATCCCACAAAAATCCAGAAACATCCCACAAAATTCTATGCATCGTCTCAAAACCCTACCATATTAAATAAACATCCCACAAAATCTCGACAACTTTCCACACAATCTAGGAAAAATCTCACAAAATTCCTTATGTCTACTCCATATCCAAAAAAATTCCACAAAATTCCCGAAACATCCCACACAATTCACAAAATCCTCTCGAAACCCTATCAAACTCCAGAAACATTCCACAAAATCTCGACAACTTTCCACACAGTCTCGGAAAAATCCGTCAAAATTCTTCATGTCTCCTCAATATCCCACAAAATTCCTAAAACATCTCCCTAAATTCTCAAAATCTTCTCAAAACCCTACCAAATTCGAGAAACATCCCACAAAATCTCAACAACTTTCCACACAATCTAGGGAAAATCCATCTAAATTCTTCATGTCTAGTCAATATCCTTCAAAATTTTAGAAAATTCCCAAAAAATTCCCAAAATCTTCTCAAAACCCTACCAGCTTCCAGAAACATCCCACAAAATCTTGACAACTTTCCACACAATCTTGTAAAAATCCATCAAAATTCTTCATGTCTCCACAATACCTAAAAAAATTCCAAAAACACCCCATAAAATCCCCGAAATCTTCTCAAAACCCTACCAAATTCCAGAATCATCCCACAAAATTCCATAAATCTTCTCAAAACCCTACCAAATTTTAGAAACATCCCACAAAATTCTCTAAATCTTCTCAAAACTCTTCGAAATTCTCGTAATAGCCCACAAAATCTTGAGAACTTTCCACACAATCTAGGAAAAACCCATCAAAATTCTTCTTGTCTCCTCAAATACCGCCAAATTCCACAAAAATTACACAAAATTCCCAAAATCTTCTCAAAACCGTACCAAACTCCAGCAACATCCAACAAAATTCCAAAACTCTTCTCAAAACCCTTCGAAATTCTAGTAACATCCCACAAAATCTCTATAACTGTCCTCACAATATCGGAAAAATCCCTCAAAATTCTTCATGTTTCCTCAAAATCCGTCAAAATTCCACAAAGATCCCACAAAAATCCAGAAACATTCCACAAAATTCTATGCATCGTCTCAAAACCCTACCATATTAAATAAACATCCCACAAAATCTCGACAACTTTCCACACAATCTAGGAAAAATCTCACAAAATTCCTTATGTCTACTCCATATCCAAAAAAATTCCACAAAATTCCCGAAGCATCCCACAAAATTGCCAAAATTTTCTCAAAACCCTTCGAAATTCCAGTAACATCCCGCAAAACATTGACAACTTTCCACACAGTCTCGGAAAAATCCATCTAAATTCTTCATGTCTCATCAAAATCCCTCAAAATTCCACAAAGATCCCACAAAATTCCAGAAACATCCCACAAAATTCTATGAATCGTCTCAAAACCCTACCATATTAAATAAACATCCCACAAAATCTCGACAACTTTCCACACAATCTAGGAAAAATCTCACAAAATTCCTTATGTCTACTCCATATCCAAAAAAATTCCACAAAATTCCCGAAACATCCCACAAAATTGCCAAAATTTTCTCAAAACCCTTCGAGATTCCAGTAACATCCCGCAAAACCTTGACAACTTTCCACACAGTCTAGGAAAAATCAATCAAAATTTTTCATGTCTCATCATTATCCCTCAAAAGTCCACAAAATTCCCACAAAACTCCAGAAACATCCCACAAAATTCTATGAATCTTCTCAAAACCCTACCAAATTCTAGAAACATCCCACAAAATCTCTACAACTTTCCACACAATCTAGGAAAAATCTCACAAAATTCATTATGTCTACTCCATATCCAAAAAAATTCCACAAAATTCCCGAAACATCCCACACAATTCACAAAATCCTCTCGAAACCCTACCAAATTCGAGAAACATCCCACAAAATCTTGACAACTTTCCACACAAACAAGGGAAAATCCATCAAAATTCTTCATGTCTAGTCAATATCCCCCAAAAGTTTACAAAATTCCCAAAAAATTCCCAAAAAATTCCCAAAATCTTCTCAAAACCCTACCAGCTTCCAGAAACATCCCACAAAATCTTGACAACTTTCCACACAATCTAGGAAAAATCCATCAAGATGCCTTAAAATTCCAACAAAGACCCACAAAATTCCAGAAACATCGCACAAAATCTTGACAATTTTCGACACAGTCTAGGAAAAATCCATCAAAATTCTTCATGTCTCCTCAAAATCCCTCAAAATTCTACAAAGATCCCACAAAATTCCAGAAACATCCCACAAAATTCCCAAAATTTTCTCAAAACCCTTCGAAATTCCAGTAACATCCCGCAAAACCTTGACAACTTTCCACACAGTCTAGGAAAAAACCATCTAAATTCTTCATGTCTAGTCAATATCCCCAAAAATTTTACAAAATTCCCAAAAAATTCCCAAAATCTTCTCAAAACCCTACCAGCTTCCAGAAACATCCCACAAAATCTTGACAACTTTCCACACAATCTAGGAAAAATCCATCAAGATGCCTTAAAATTCCAAAAAAGTCCCACAAAATTCCAGAAACATCCCACAAAATCTTGACAATTTTCGACACAGTCTAGGAAAAATCCATCAAAATTCTTCATATCTCCTAAAAATCCAAAAAAATTCCACAAAAAATTCCCACAAAATTCCAGAAACATCCCACAAAATCTTGAGATCTTTCCACATAATCTCTGAAAAATCCCTCAAAATTCTTCAGGTTGCCTCAAAATCCCTCAAAATTCTCGAAATTACATGAAATTCCAGAAAGATCCCACAAAATTCTCGAAATTTTCTCAAAACGCTACCAAATTCAAGAAACATCCCACAAAATCTTGACAATTTTCCACACAATCTAGGAAAACGCCATCTAAATTCTTCATGTCTCCTCAAAATCCCTCAAAATTCCACAAAGATCCCACAAAATTCCAGAAACATCCCACAAAATTCTATGCATCGTCTCAAAACCCTACCATATTAAATAAACATCCCACAAAATCTCGACAACTTTCCACACAATCTAGGAAAAATCTCACAAAATTCCTTATGTCTACTCCATATCCAAAAAAATTCCACAAAATTCCCGAAGCATCCCACAAAATTGCCAAAATTTTCTCAAAACCCTTCGAAATTCCAGTAACATCCTGCAAAACCTTGACAACTTTCCACACAGTCTCGGAAAAATCAATCAAAATTCTTCATTTCTCATCATTATCCCTCAAAACTCCACAAAATTCCCACAAAATTCCAGAAACATCCCACAAAATTCCCAAAATCTTCTCAAAACCCTATCATATTCTAGAAACATCCCACAAAATCTTGCGAACTTTCCACATAATCTCGGAAAAATCCCTCAAAATTCTTCAGGTCGCCTCAAAATTCCTCAAAATTCCACAAAAATCCCTCAAAATTCCAGATACATCCCACAAAATCTTGACAACTTCCCCCACAAATTAGGAAAAATGCATCAAAATTCATCAAGTCATGTCAATATTTCACAAAATTCTACAGAAATCCCACAGAATTCCAGAAACATCCCACAAAATCTCCACAAATTGACACAAAATAAGAAAAATCCCTCAAAATTGTTCAAGTCTCCTCAGTATCCCAGAACATTGCAAAGAAATGCCACTAAATTCCAGGTAAATCTTGCAAAATAATTAAATTTTTTTCAAATACCCACGAAAATCCCACAAAATTTCTCAAACATCCGACAAATTGTGATAAACCTTGTGAAAACGCAACAAAATTCCAGAAACATCGCACAAAATTCCCAAAATCTTCTCAAAACTCTTCGAAATTCCAGAAACATCCCACAAAATCTCAACAACTTTCCACACAATCTCGGAAAAATCCATCAAAATGCCTTAAAATGCCACAAAAATAACACAAAATTCCCGAAACATCCCACAAAATCTTGAAAACTTTCCACACAGTCTAGGAAAAATCCATCAAAATTCTTCATGTCTCCTCAAAATCCCTCAAAATTCCACAGAGTTCCCACAAAATTCCAGAAACATCCCACAAAATTCTATGAATCTTCTCAAAACCCTACCAAATTCTAGAAACATCCCACAAAATCTCGACAATTTTCCACACAATCTAGGAAAAATCTCACAAAATTCCTTATGTCTAATCCATATCCAAAAAAATTCCACAAAATTCCCGAAACATCCCACACAATTCACAAAATCCTCTCGAAACCCTATCAAACTCCAGAAACATTCCACAAAATCTCGACAACTTTCCACACAGTCTCGGAAAAATCCGTCAAAATTCTTCATGTCTCCTCAATATCCCACAAAATTCCTAAAACATCTCCCTAAATTCTCAAAATCTTCTCAAAACCCTACCAAATTCGAGAAACATCCCACAAAATCTCAACGACTTTCCACACAATCTAGGGAAAATCCATCTAAATTCTTCATGTCTAGTCAATATCCTTCAAAATTTTAGAAAATTCCCAAAAAATTCCCAAAATCTTCTCAAAACCCTACCAGCTTCCAGAAACATCCCACAAAATCTTGACAACTTTCCACACAATCTTGTAAAAATCTATCAAAATTCTTCATGTCTCCACAATACCTAAAAAAATTCCAAAAACACCCCATAAAATCCCCGAAATCTTCTCAAACCCCTACCAAATTCCAGAATCATCCCACAAAATTCCATAAATCTTCTCAAAACCCTACCAAATTTTAGAAACAACCCACAAAATTCTCTAAATCTTCTCAAAACTCTTCGAAATTCTCGTAATAGCCCACAAAATCTTGAGAACTTTCCACACAATCTAGGAAAAACCCATCAAAATTCTTCTTGTCTCCTCAAATACCGCCAAATTCCACAAAAATCACACAAAATTCCCAAAATCTTCTCAAAACCGTACCAAACTCCAGCAACATCCAACAAAATTCCAAAACTCTTCTCAAAACCCTTCGAAATTCTAGTAACATCCCACAAAATCTCTATAACTGTCCTCAAAATATCGGAAAAATCCCTCAAAATTCTTCATGTTTCCTCAAAATCCCTCAAAATTCCACAAAGATCCCACAAAAATCCAGAAACATCCCACAAAATTCTATGCATCGTCTCAAAACCCTACCATATTAAATAAACATCCCACAAAATCTCGACAACTTTCCACACAATCTAGGAAAAATCTCACAAAATTCCTTATGTCTACTCCATATCCAAAAAAATTCCACAAAATTCCCGAAACATCCCACAAAATTCACAAAATCCTCTCGAAACCCTATCAAACTCCAGAAACATTCCACAAAATCTCGACAACTTTCCACACAATCTAGTAAAAATCCGTCAAAATTCTTCATGTCTCCTCAATATCCCACAGAATTCCTAAAACATCTCCCTAAATTCTCAAAATCTTCTCAAAACCCTACCAAATTCGAGAAACATCCCACAAAATCTCAACAACTTTCCACACAATCTAGGGAAAATCCATCAAAATTCTTCATGTCTAGTCAATATCCTTCAAAATTTTAGAAAATTCCCAAAAAATTCCCAAAATCTTCTCAAAACCCTACCAGCTTCCAGAAACATCCCACAAAATCTTGACAACTTTCCACACAATCTTGTAAAAATCCATCAAAATTCTTCATGTCTCCACAATACCTAAAAAAATTCCAAAAACACCCCATAAAATCCCCGAAATCTTCTCAAAACCCTACCAAATTCCAGAATCATCCCACAAAATTCCATAAATCTTCTCAAAACCCTACCAAATTTTAGAAACATCCCACAAAATTCTCTAAATCTTCTCAAAACTCTTCGAAATTCTCGTAATAGCCCACAAAATCTTGAGAACTTTCCACACAATCTAGGAAAAACCCATCAAAATTCTTCTTGTCTCCTCAAATACCGCCAAATTCCACAAAAATTACACAAAATTCCCAAAATCTTCTCAAAACCGTACCAAACTCCAGCAACATCCAACAAAATTCCAAAACTCTTCTCAAAACCCTTCGAAATTCTAGTAACATCCCACAAAATCTCTATAACTGTCCTCACAATATCGGAAAAATCCCTCAAAATTCTTCATGTTTCCTCAAAATCCGTCAAAATTCCACAAAGATCCCACAAAAATCCAGAAACATTCCACAAAATTCTATGCATCGTCTCAAAACCCTACCATATTAAATAAACATCCCACAAAATCTCGACAACTTTCCACACAATCTAGGAAAAATCTCACAAAATTCCTTATGTCTACTCCATATCCAAAAAAATTCCACAAAATTCCCGAAGCATCCCACAAAATTGCCAAAATTTTCTCAAAACCCTTCGAAATTCCAGTAACATCCCGCAAAACATTGACAACTTTCCACACAGTCTCGGAAAAATCCATCTAAATTCTTCATGTCTCATCAAAATCCCTCAAAATTCCACAAAGATCCCACAAAATTCCAGAAACATCCCACAAAATTCTATGAATCGTCTCAAAACCCTACCATATTAAATAAACATCCCACAAAATCTCGACAACTTTCCACACAATCTAGGAAAAATCTCACAAAATTCCTTATGTCTACTCCATATCCAAAAAAATTCCACAAAATTCCCGAAACATCCCACAAAATTGCCAAAATTTTCTCAAAACCCTTCGAGATTCCAGTAACATCCCGCAAAACCTTGACAACTTTCCACACAGTCTAGGAAAAATCAATCAAAATTTTTCATGTCTCATCATTATCCCTCAAAAGTCCACAAAATTCCCACAAAACTCCAGAAACATCCCACAAAATTCTATGAATCTTCTCAAAACCCTACCAAATTCTAGAAACATCCCACAAAATCTCTACAACTTTCCACACAATCTAGGAAAAATCTCACAAAATTCATTATGTCTACTCCATATCCAAAAAAATTCCACAAAATTCCCGAAACATCCCACACAATTCACAAAATCCTCTCGAAACCCTACCAAATTCGAGAAACATCCCACAAAATCTTGACAACTTTCCACACAAACAAGGGAAAATCCATCAAAATTCTTCATGTCTAGTCAATATCCCCCAAAAGTTTACAAAATTCCCAAAAAATTCCCAAAAAATTCCCAAAATCTTCTCAAAACCCTACCAGCTTCCAGAAACATCCCACAAAATCTTGACAACTTTCCACACAATCTAGGAAAAATCCATCAAGATGCCTTAAAATTCCAACAAAGACCCACAAAATTCCAGAAACATCGCACAAAATCTTGACAATTTTCGACACAGTCTAGGAAAAATCCATCAAAATTCTTCATGTCTCCTCAAAATCCCTCAAAATTCTACAAAGATCCCACAAAATTCCCGAAACATCCCACAAAATTCCCAAAATTTTCTCAAAACCCTTCGAAATTCCAGTAACATCCCGCAAAACCTTGACAACTTTCCACACAGTCTAGGAAAAATCCATCTAAATTCTTCATGTCTAGTGAATATCCCCCAAAATTTTACAAAATTCCCAAAAAATTCCCAAAATCTTCTCAAAACCCTACCAGCTTCCAGAAACATCCCACAAAATCTCTACAACTTTCCACACAATCTAGGAAAAATCCATCAAGATGCCTTAAAATTCCAAAAAATTCCCACAAAATTCCAGAAACATCGCACAAAATCTTGACAATTTTCGACACAGTCTAGGAAAAATCCATCAAAATTCTTCATATCTCCTAAAAATCCAAAAAGATTCCACAAAAAAATCCCACAAAATTCCAGAAAGATCCCACAAAATCTTGAGATCTTTCCACATAATCTCTGAAAAATCCCTCAAAATTCTTCAGGTTGCCTCAAAATCCCTCAAAATTCTCGAAATTACATGAAATTCCCGAAACATCCCACAAAATTCACAAAATCCTCTCGAAACCCTATCAAACTCCAGAAACATTCCACAAAATCTCGACAACTTTCCACACAATCTAGTAAAAATCCGTCAAAATTCTTCATGTCTCCTCAATATCCCACAGAATTCCTAAAACATCTCCCTAAATTCTCAAAATCTTCTCAAAACCCTACCAAATTCGAGAAACATCCCACAAAATCTCAACAACTTTCCACACAATCTAGGGAAAATCCATCAAAATTCTTCATGTCTAGTCAATATCCTTCAAAATTTTAGAAAATTCCCAAAAAATTCCCAAAATCTTCTCAAAACCCTACCAGCTTCCAGAAACATCCCACAAAATCTTGACAACTTTCCACACAATCTTGTAAAAATCCATCAAAATTCTTCATGTCTCCACAATACCTAAAAAAATTCCAAAAACACCCCATAAAATCCCCGAAATCTTCTCAAAACCCTACCAAATTCCAGAATCATCCCACAAAATTCCATAAATCTTCTCAAAACCCTACCAAATTTTAGAAACATCCCACAAAATTCTCTAAATCTTCTCAAAACTCTTCGAAATTCTCGTAATAGCCCACAAAATCTTGAGAACTTTCCACACAATCTAGGAAAAACCCATCAAAATTCTTCTTGTCTCCTCAAATACCGCCAAATTCCACAAAAATTACACAAAATTCCCAAAATCTTCTCAAAACCGTACCAAACTCCAGCAACATCCAACAAAATTCCAAAACTCTTCTCAAAACCCTTCGAAATTCTAGTAACATCCCACAAAATCTCTATAACTGTCCTCACAATATCGGAAAAATCCCTCAAAATTCTTCATGTTTCCTCAAAATCCCTCAAAATTCCACAAAGATCCCACAAAATTCCAGAAACATTCCACAAAATTCTATGCATCGTCTCAAAACCCTACCATATTAAATAAACATCCCACAAAATCTCGACAACTTTCCACACAATCTAGGAAAAATCTCACAAAATTCCTTATGTCTACTCCATATCCAAAAAAATTCCACAAAATTCCCGAAACATCCCACAAAATTCCCAAAATTTTCTCAAAACCCTTCGAGATTCCAGTAACATCCCGCAAAACCTTGACAACTTTCCACACAGTCTAGGAAAAATCAATCAAAATTTTTCATGTCTCATCATTATCCCTCAAAAGTCCACAAAATTCCCACAAAACTCCAGAAACATCCCACAAAATTCTATGAATCTTCTCAAAACCCTACCAAATTCTAGAAACATCCCACAAAATCTCTACAACTTTCCACACAATCTAGGAAAAATCTCACAAAATTCATTATGTCTACTCCATATCCAAAAAAATTCCACAAAATTCCCGAAACATCCCACACAATTCACAAAATCCTCTCGAAACCCTACCAAATTCGAGAAACATCCCACAAAATCTTGACAACTTTCCACACAAACAAGGGAAAATCCATCAAAATTCTTCATGTCTAGTCAATATCCCCCAAAAGTTTACAAAATTCCCAAAAAATTCCCAAAAAATTCCCAAAATCTTCTCAAAACCCTACCAGCTTCCAGAAACATCCCACAAAATCTTGACAACTTTCCACACAATCTAGGAAAAATCCATCAAGATGCCTTAAAATTCCAACAAAGACCCACAAAATTCCAGAAACATCGCACAAAATCTTGACAATTTTCGACACAGTCTAGGAAAAATCCATCAAAATTCTTCATGTCTCCTCAAAATCCCTCAAAATTCTACAAAGATCCCACAAAATTCCAGAAACATCCCACAAAATTCCCAAAATTTTCTCAAAACCCTTCGAAATTCCAGTAACATCCCGCAAAACCTTGACAACTTTCCACACAGTCTAGGAAAAAACCATCTAAATTCTTCATGTCTAGTCAATATCCCCAAAAATTTTACAAAATTCCCAAAAAATTCCCAAAATCTTCTCAAAACCCTACCAGCTTCCAGAAACATCCCACAAAATCTTGACAACTTTCCACACAATCTAGGAAAAATCCATCAAGATGCCTTAAAATTCCAAAAAAGTCCCACAAAATTCCAGAAACATCCCACAAAATCTTGACAATTTTCGACACAGTCTAGGAAAAATCCATCAAAATTCTTCATATCTCCTAAAAATCCAAAAAAATTCCACAAAAAATTCCCACAAAATTCCAGAAACATCCCACAAAATCTTGAGATCTTTCCACATAATCTCTGAAAAATCCCTCAAAATTCTTCAGGTTGCCTCAAAATCCCTCAAAATTCTCGAAATTACATGAAATTCCAGAAAGATCCCACAAAATTCTCGAAATTTTCTCAAAACGCTACCAAATTCAAGAAACATCCCACAAAATCTTGACAATTTTCCACACAATCTAGGAAAACGCCATCTAAATTCTTCATGTCTCCTCAAAATCCCTCAAAATTCCACAAAGATCCCACAAAATTCCAGAAACATCCCACAAAATTCTATGCATCGTCTCAAAACCCTACCATATTAAATAAACATCCCACAAAATCTCGACAACTTTCCACACAATCTAGGAAAAATCTCACAAAATTCCTTATGTCTACTCCATATCCAAAAAAATTCCACAAAATTCCCGAAGCATCCCACAAAATTCCCAAAATTTTCTCAAAACCCTTCGAAATTCCAGTAACATCCTGCAAAACCTTGACAACTTTCCACACAGTCTCGGAAAAATCAATCAAAATTCTTCATTTCTCATCATTATCCCTCAAAACTCCACAAAATTCCCACAAAATTCCAGAAACATCCCACAAAATTCCCAAAATCTTCTCAAAACCCTATCATATTCTAGAAACATCCCACAAAATCTTGCGAACTTTCCACATAATCTCGGAAAAATCCCTCAAAATTCTTCAGGTCGCCTCAAAATTCCTCAAAATTCCACAAAAATCCCTCAAAATTCCAGATACATCCCACAAAATCTTGACAACTTCCCCCACAAATTAGGAAAAATGCATCAAAATTCATCAAGTCATGTCAATATTTCACAAAATTCTACAGAAATCCCACAGAATTCCAGAAACATCCCACAAAATCTCCACAAATTGACACAAAATAAGAAAAATCCCTCAAAATTGTTCAAGTCTCCTCAGTATCCCAGAACATTGCAAAGAAATGCCACTAAATTCCAGGTAAATCTTGCAAAATAATTAAATTTTTTTCAAATACCCACGAAAATCCCACAAAATTTCTCAAACATCCCACAAATTGTGATAAACCTTGTGAAAACGCAACAAAATTCCAGAAACATCGCACAAAATTCCCAAAATCTTCTCAAAACTCTTCGAAATTCCAGAAACATCCCACAAAATCTCAACAACTTTCCACACAATCTCGGAAAAATCCATCAAAATGCCTTAAAATGCCACAAAAATAACACAAAATTCCCGAAACATCCCACAAAATCTTGAAAACTTTCCACACAGTCTAGGAAAAATCCATCAAAATTCTTCATGTCTCCTCAAAATCCCTCAAAATTCCACAGAGTTCCCACAAAATTCCAGAAACATCCCACAAAATTCTATGAATCTTCTCAAAACCCTACCAAATTCTAGAAACATCCCACAAAATCTCGACAATTTTCCACACAATCTAGGAAAAATCTCACAAAATTCCTTATGTCTAATCCATATCCAAAAAAATTCCACAAAATTCCCGAAACATCCCACACAATTCACAAAATCCTCTCGAAACCCTATCAAACTCCAGAAACATTCCACAAAATCTCGACAACTTTCCACACAGTCTCGGAAAAATCCGTCAAAATTCTTCATGTCTCCTCAATATCCCACAAAATTCCTAAAACATCTCCCTAAATTCTCAAAATCTTCTCAAAACCCTACCAAATTCGAGAAACATCCCACAAAATCTCAACGACTTTCCACACAATCTAGGGAAAATCCATCTAAATTCTTCATGTCTAGTCAATATCCTTCAAAATTTTAGAAAATTCCCAAAAAATTCCCAAAATCTTCTCAAAACCCTACCAGCTTCCAGAAACATCCCACAAAATCTTGACAACTTTCCACACAATCTTGTAAAAATCTATCAAAATTCTTCATGTCTCCACAATACCTAAAAAAATTCCAAAAACACCCCATAAAATCCCCGAAATCTTCTCAAACCCCTACCAAATTCCAGAATCATCCCACAAAATTCCATAAATCTTCTCAAAACCCTACCAAATTTTAGAAACAACCCACAAAATTCTCTAAATCTTCTCAAAACTCTTCGAAATTCTCGTAATAGCCCACAAAATCTTGAGAACTTTCCACACAATCTAGGAAAAACCCATCAAAATTCTTCTTGTCTCCTCAAATACCGCCAAATTCCACAAAAATCACACAAAATTCCCAAAATCTTCTCAAAACCGTACCAAACTCCAGCAACATCCAACAAAATTCCAAAACTCTTCTCAAAACCCTTCGAAATTCTAGTAACATCCCACAAAATCTCTATAACTGTCCTCAAAATATCGGAAAAATCCCTCAAAATTCTTCATGTTTCCTCAAAATCCCTCAAAATTCCACAAAGATCCCACAAAAATCCAGAAACATCCCACAAAATTCTATGCATCGTCTCAAAACCCTACCATATTAAATAAACATCCCACAAAATCTCGACAACTTTCCACACAATCTAGGAAAAATCTCACAAAATTCCTTATGTCTACTCCATATCCAAAAAAATTCCACAAAATTCCCGAAACATCCCACAAAATTCACAAAATCCTCTCGAAACCCTATCAAACTCCAGAAACATTCCACAAAATCTCGACAACTTTCCACACAATCTAGTAAAAATCCGTCAAAATTCTTCATGTCTCCTCAATATCCCACAGAATTCCTAAAACATCTCCCTAAATTCTCAAAATCTTCTCAAAACCCTACCAAATTCGAGAAACATCCCACAAAATCTCAACAACTTTCCACACAATCTAGGGAAAATCCATCTAAATTCTTCATGTCTAGTCAATATCCTTCAAAATTTTAGAAAATTCCCAAAAAATTCCCAAAATCTTCTCAAAACCCTACCAGCTTCCAGAAACATCCCACAAAATCTTGACAACTTTCCACACAATCTTGTAAAAATCCATCAAAATTCTTCATGTCTCCACAATACCTAAAAAAATTCCAAAAACACCCCATAAAATCCCCGAAATCTTCTCAAAACCCTACCAAATTCCAGAATCATCCCACAAAATTCCATAAATCTTCTCAAAACCCTACCAAATTTTAGAAACATCCCACAAAATTCTCTAAATCTTCTCAAAACTCTTCGAAATTCTCGTAATAGCCCACAAAATCTTGAGAACTTTCCACACAATCTAGGAAAAACCCATCAAAATTCTTCTTGTCTCCTCAAATACCGCCAAATTCCACAAAAATTACACAAAATTCCCAAAATCTTCTCAAAACCGTACCAAACTCCAGCAACATCCAACAAAATTCCAAAACTCTTCTCAAAACCCTTCGAAATTCTAGTAACATCCCACAAAATCTCTATAACTGTCCTCACAATATCGGAAAAATCCCTCAAAATTCTTCATGTTTCCTCAAAATCCGTCAAAATTCCACAAAGATCCCACAAAAATCCAGAAACATTCCACAAAATTCTATGCATCGTCTCAAAACCCTACCATATTAAATAAACATCCCACAAAATCTCGACAACTTTCCACACAATCTAGGAAAAATCTCACAAAATTCCTTATGTCTACTCCATATCCAAAAAAATTCCACAAAATTCCCGAAGCATCCCACAAAATTGCCAAAATTTTCTCAAAACCCTTCGAAATTCCAGTAACATCCCGCAAAACATTGACAACTTTCCACACAGTCTCGGAAAAATCCATCTAAATTCTTCATGTCTCATCAAAATCCCTCAAAATTCCACAAAGATCCCACAAAATTCCAGAAACATCCCACAAAATTCTATGAATCGTCTCAAAACCCTACCATATTAAATAAACATCCCACAAAATCTCGACAACTTTCCACACAATCTAGGAAAAATCTCACAAAATTCCTTATGTCTACTCCATATCCAAAAAAATTCCACAAAATTCCCGAAACATCCCACAAAATTGCCAAAATTTTCTCAAAACCCTTCGAGATTCCAGTAACATCCCGCAAAACCTTGACAACTTTCCACACAGTCTAGGAAAAATCAATCAAAATTTTTCATGTCTCATCATTATCCCTCAAAAGTCCACAAAATTCCCACAAAACTCCAGAAACATCCCACAAAATTCTATGAATCTTCTCAAAACCCTACCAAATTCTAGAAACATCCCACAAAATCTCTACAACTTTCCACACAATCTAGGAAAAATCTCACAAAATTCATTATGTCTACTCCATATCCAAAAAAATTCCACAAAATTCCCGAAACATCCCACACAATTCACAAAATCCTCTCGAAACCCTACCAAATTCGAGAAACATCCCACAAAATCTTGACAACTTTCCACACAAACAAGGGAAAATCCATCAAAATTCTTCATGTCTAGTCAATATCCCCCAAAAGTTTACAAAATTCCCAAAAAATTCCCAAAAAATTCCCAAAATCTTCTCAAAACCCTACCAGCTTCCAGAAACATCCCACAAAATCTTGACAACTTTCCACACAATCTAGGAAAAATCCATCAAGATGCCTTAAAATTCCAACAAAGACCCACAAAATTCCAGAAACATCGCACAAAATCTTGACAATTTTCGACACAGTCTAGGAAAAATCCATCAAAATTCTTCATGTCTCCTCAAAATCCCTCAAAATTCTACAAAGATCCCACAAAATTCCCGAAACATCCCACAAAATTCCCAAAATTTTCTCAAAACCCTTCGAAATTCCAGTAACATCCCGCAAAACCTTGACAACTTTCCACACAGTCTAGGAAAAATCCATCTAAATTCTTCATGTCTAGTCAATATCCCCAAAAATTTTACAAAATTCCCAAAAAATTCCCAAAATCTTCTCAAAACCCTACCAGCTTCCAGAAACATCCCACAAAATCTCTACAACTTTCCACACAATCTAGGAAAAATCCATCAAGATGCCTTAAAATTCCAAAAAATTCCCACAAAATTCCAGAAACATCGCACAAAATCTTGACAATTTTCGACACAGTCTAGGAAAAATCCATCAAAATTCTTCATATCTCCTAAAAATCCAAAAAAATTCCACAAAAAATTCCCACAAAATTCCAGAAACATCCCACAAAATCTTGAGATCTTTCCACATAATCTCTGAAAAATCCCTCAAAATTCTTCAGGTTGCCTCAAAATCCCTCAAAATTCTCGAAATTACATGAAATTCCAGAAAGATCCCACAAAATTCTCGAAATTTTCTCAAAACGCTACCAAATTCAAGAAACATCCCACAAAATCTTGACAATTTTCCACACAATCTAGGAAAACGCCATCTAAATTCTTCATGTCTCCTCAAAATCCCTCAAAATTCCACAAAGATCCCACAAAATTCCAGAAACATCCCACAAAATTCTATGCATCGTCTCAAAACCCTACCATATTAAATAAACATCCCACAAAATCTCGACAACTTTCCACACAATCTAGGAAAAATCTCACAAAATTCCTTATGTCTACTCCATATCCAAAAAAATTCCACAAAATTCCCGAAGCATCCCACAAAATTGCCAAAATTTTCTCAAAACCCTTCGAAATTCCAGTAACATCCTGCAAAACCTTGACAACTTTCCACACAGTCTCGGAAAAATCAATCAAAATTCTTCATTTCTCATCATTATCCCTCAAAACTCCACAAAATTCCCACAAAATTCCAGAAACATCCCACAAAATTCCCAAAATCTTCTCAAAACCCTATCATATTCTAGAAACATCCCACAAAATCTTGCGAACTTTCCACATAATCTCGGAAAAATCCCTCAAAATTCTTCAGGTCGCCTCAAAATTCCTCAAAATTCCACAAAAATCCCTCAAAATTCCAGATACATCCCACAAAATCTTGACAACTTCCCCCACAAATTAGGAAAAATGCATCAAAATTCATCAAGTCATGTCAATATTTCACAAAATTCTACAGAAATCCCACAGAATTCCAGAAACATCCCACAAAATCTCCACAAATTGACACAAAATAAGAAAAATCCCTCAAAATTGTTCAAGTCTCCTCAGTATCCCAGAACATTGCAAAGAAATGCCACTAAATTCCAGGTAAATCTTGCAAAATAATTAAATTTTTTTCAAATACCCACGAAAATCCCACAAAATTTCTCAAACATCCCACAAATTGTGATAAACCTTGTGAAAACGCAACAAAATTCCAGAAACATCGCACAAAATTCCCAAAATCTTCTCAAAACTCTTCGAAATTCCAGAAACATCCCACAAAATCTCAACAACTTTCCACACAATCTCGGAAAAATCCATCAAAATGCCTTAAAATGCCACAAAAATAACACAAAATTCCCGAAACATCCCACAAAATCTTGAAAACTTTCCACACAGTCTAGGAAAAATCCATCAAAATTCTTCATGTCTCCTCAAAATCCCTCAAAATTCCACAGAGTTCCCACAAAATTCCAGAAACATCCCACAAAATTCTATGAATCTTCTCAAAACCCTACCAAATTCTAGAAACATCCCACAAAATCTCGACAATTTTCCACACAATCTAGGAAAAATCTCACAAAATTCCTTATGTCTAATCCATATCCAAAAAAATTCCACAAAATTCCCGAAACATCCCACACAATTCACAAAATCCTCTCGAAACCCTATCAAACTCCAGAAACATTCCACAAAATCTCGACAACTTTCCACACAGTCTCGGAAAAATCCGTCAAAATTCTTCATGTCTCCTCAATATCCCACAAAATTCCTAAAACATCTCCCTAAATTCTCAAAATCTTCTCAAAACCCTACCAAATTCGAGAAACATCCCACAAAATCTCAACGACTTTCCACACAATCTAGGGAAAATCCATCTAAATTCTTCATGTCTAGTCAATATCCTTCAAAATTTTAGAAAATTCCCAAAAAATTCCCAAAATCTTCTCAAAACCCTACCAGCTTCCAGAAACATCCCACAAAATCTTGACAACTTTCCACACAATCTTGTAAAAATCTATCAAAATTCTTCATGTCTCCACAATACCTAAAAAAATTCCAAAAACACCCCATAAAATCCCCGAAATCTTCTCAAACCCCTACCAAATTCCAGAATCATCCCACAAAATTCCATAAATCTTCTCAAAACCCTACCAAATTTTAGAAACAACCCACAAAATTCTCTAAATCTTCTCAAAACTCTTCGAAATTCTCGTAATAGCCCACAAAATCTTGAGAACTTTCCACACAATCTAGGAAAAACCCATCAAAATTCTTCTTGTCTCCTCAAATACCGCCAAATTCCACAAAAATCACACAAAATTCCCAAAATCTTCTCAAAACCGTACCAAACTCCAGCAACATCCAACAAAATTCCAAAACTCTTCTCAAAACCCTTCGAAATTCTAGTAACATCCCACAAAATCTCTATAACTGTCCTCAAAATATCGGAAAAATCCCTCAAAATTCTTCATGTTTCCTCAAAATCCCTCAAAATTCCACAAAGATCCCACAAAAATCCAGAAACATCCCACAAAATTCTATGCATCGTCTCAAAACCCTACCATATTAAATAAACATCCCACAAAATCTCGACAACTTTCCACACAATCTAGGAAAAATCTCACAAAATTCCTTATGTCTACTCCATATCCAAAAAAATTCCACAAAATTCCCGAAACATCCCACAAAATTCACAAAATCCTCTCGAAACCCTATCAAACTCCAGAAACATTCCACAAAATCTCGACAACTTTCCACACAATCTAGTAAAAATCCGTCAAAATTCTTCATGTCTCCTCAATATCCCACAGAATTCCTAAAACATCTCCCTAAATTCTCAAAATCTTCTCAAAACCCTACCAAATTCGAGAAACATCCCACAAAATCTCAACAACTTTCCACACAATCTAGGGAAAATCCATCAAAATTCTTCATGTCTAGTCAATATCCTTCAAAATTTTAGAAAATTCCCAAAAAATTCCCAAAATCTTCTCAAAACCCTACCAGCTTCCAGAAACATCCCACAAAATCTTGACAACTTTCCACACAATCTTGTAAAAATCCATCAAAATTCTTCATGTCTCCACAATACCTAAAAAAATTCCAAAAACACCCCATAAAATCCCCGAAATCTTCTCAAAACCCTACCAAATTCCAGAATCATCCCACAAAATTCCATAAATCTTCTCAAAACCCTACCAAATTTTAGAAACATCCCACAAAATTCTCTAAATCTTCTCAAAACTCTTCGAAATTCTCGTAATAGCCCACAAAATCTTGAGAACTTTCCACACAATCTAGGAAAAACCCATCAAAATTCTTCTTGTCTCCTCAAATACCGCCAAATTCCACAAAAATTACACAAAATTCCCAAAATCTTCTCAAAACCGTACCAAACTCCAGCAACATCCAACAAAATTCCAAAACTCTTCTCAAAACCCTTCGAAATTCTAGTAACATCCCACAAAATCTCTATAACTGTCCTCACAATATCGGAAAAATCCCTCAAAATTCTTCATGTTTCCTCAAAATCCGTCAAAATTCCACAAAGATCCCACAAAAATCCAGAAACATTCCACAAAATTCTATGCATCGTCTCAAAACCCTACCATATTAAATAAACATCCCACAAAATCTCGACAACTTTCCACACAATCTAGGAAAAATCTCACAAAATTCCTTATGTCTACTCCATATCCAAAAAAATTCCACAAAATTCCCGAAGCATCCCACAAAATTGCCAAAATTTTCTCAAAACCCTTCGAAATTCCAGTAACATCCCGCAAAACATTGACAACTTTCCACACAGTCTCGGAAAAATCCATCTAAATTCTTCATGTCTCATCAAAATCCCTCAAAATTCCACAAAGATCCCACAAAATTCCAGAAACATCCCACAAAATTCTATGAATCGTCTCAAAACCCTACCATATTAAATAAACATCCCACAAAATCTCGACAATTTTCCACACAATCTAGGAAAAATCTCACAAAATTCCTTATGTCTACTCCATATCCAAAAAAATTCCACAAAATTCCCGAAACATCCCACAAAATTCCCAAAATTTTCTCAAAACCCTTCGAGATTCCAGTAACATCCCGCAAAACCTTGACAACTTTCCACACAGTCTAGGAAAAATCAATCAAAATTTTTCATGTCTCATCATTATCCCTCAAAAGTCCACAAAATTCCCACAAAACTCCAGAAACATCCCACAAAATTCTATGAATCTTCTCAAAACCCTACCAAATTCTAGAAACATCCCACAAAATCTCTACAACTTTCCACACAATCTAGGAAAAATCTCACAAAATTCATTATGTCTACTCCATATCCAAAAAAATTCCACAAAATTCCCGAAACATCCCACACAATTCACAAAATCCTCTCGAAACCCTACCAAATTCGAGAAACATCCCACAAAATCTTGACAACTTTCCACACAAACAAGGGAAAATCCATCAAAATTCTTCATGTCTAGTCAATATCCCCCAAAAGTTTACAAAATTCCCAAAAAATTCCCAAAAAATTCCCAAAATCTTCTCAAAACCCTACCAGCTTCCAGAAACATCCCACAAAATCTTGACAACTTTCCACACAATCTAGGAAAAATCCATCAAGATGCCTTAAAATTCCAACAAAGACCCACAAAATTCCAGAAACATCGCACAAAATCTTGACAATTTTCGACACAGTCTAGGAAAAATCCATCAAAATTCTTCATGTCTCCTCAAAATCCCTCAAAATTCTACAAAGATCCCACAAAATTCCCGAAACATCCCACAAAATTCCCAAAATTTTCTCAAAACCCTTCGAAATTCCAGTAACATCCCGCAAAACCTTGACAACTTTCCACACAGTCTAGGAAAAATCCATCTAAATTCTTCATGTCTAGTGAATATCCCCAAAAATTTTACAAAATTCCCAAAAAATTCCCAAAATCTTCTCAAAACCCTACCAGCTTCCAGAAACATCCCACAAAATCTCTACAACTTTCCACACAATCTAGGAAAAATCCATCAAGATGCCTTAAAATTCCAAAAAATTCCCACAAAATTCCAGAAACATCGCACAAAATCTTGACAATTTTCGACACAGTCTAGGAAAAATCCATCAAAATTCTTCATATCTCCTAAAAATCCAAAAAAATTCCACAAAAAATTCCCACAAAATTCCAGAAACATCCCACAAAATCTTGAGATCTTTCCACATAATCTCTGAAAAATCCCTCAAAATTCTTCAGGTTGCCTCAAAATCCCTCAAAATTCTCGAAATTACATGAAATTCCAGAAAGATCCCACAAAATTCTCGAAATTTTCTCAAAACGCTACCAAATTCAAGAAACATCCCACAAAATCTTGACAATTTTCCACACAATCTAGGAAAACGCCATCTAAATTCTTCATGTCTCCTCAAAATCCCTCAAAATTCCACAAAGATCCCACAAAATTCCAGAAACATCCCACAAAATTCTATGCATCGTCTCAAAACCCTACCATATTAAATAAACATCCCACAAAATCTCGACAACTTTCCACACAATCTAGGAAAAATCTCACAAAATTCCTTATGTCTACTCCATATCCAAAAAAATTCCACAAAATTCCCGAAGCATCCCACAAAATTGCCAAAATTTTCTCAAAACCCTTCGAAATTCCAGTAACATCCTGCAAAACCTTGACAACTTTCCACACAGTCTCGGAAAAATCAATCAAAATTCTTCATTTCTCATCATTATCCCTCAAAACTCCACAAAATTCCCACAAAATTCCAGAAACATCCCACAAAATTCCCAAAATCTTCTCAAAACCCTATCATATTCTAGAAACATCCCACAAAATCTTGCGAACTTTCCACATAATCTCGGAAAAATCCCTCAAAATTCTTCAGGTCACCTCAAAATTCCTCAAAATTCCACAAAAATCCCTCAAAATTCCAGATACATCCCACAAAATCTTGACAACTTCCCCCACAAATTAGGAAAAATGCATCAAAATTCATCAAGTCATGTCAATATTTCACAAAATTCTACAGAAATCCCACAGAATTCCAGAAACATCCCACAATATCTCCACAAATTGACACAAAATAAGAAAAATCCCTCAAAATTGTTCAAGTCTCCTCAGTATCCCAGAACATTGCAAAGAAATGCCACTAAATTCCAGGTAAATCTTGCAAAATAATTAAATTTTTTTCAAATACCCACGAAAATCCCACAAAATTTCTCAAACATCCCACAAATTGTGATAAACCTTGTGAAAACGCAACAAAATTCCAGAAACATCGCACAAAATTCCCAAAATCTTCTCAAAACTCTTCGAAATTCCAGAAACATCCCACAAAATCTCAACAACTTTCCACACAATCTCGGAAAAATCCATCAAAATGCCTTAAAATGCCACAAAAATAACACAAAATTCCCGAAACATCCCACAAAATCTTGAAAACTTTCCACACAGTCTAGGAAAAATCCATCAAAATTCTTCATGTCTCCTCAAAATCCCTCAAAATTCCACAGAGTTCCCACAAAATTCCAGAAACATCCCACAAAATTCTATGAATCTTCTCAAAACCCTACCAAATTCTAGAAACATCCCACAAAATCTCGACAATTTTCCACACAATCTAGGAAAAATCTCACAAAATTCCTTATGTCTAATCCATATCCAAAAAAATTCCACAAAATTCCCGAAACATCCCACACAATTCACAAAATCCTCTCGAAACCCTATCAAACTCCAGAAACATTCCACAAAATCTCGACAACTTTCCACACAGTCTCGGAAAAATCCGTCAAAATTCTTCATGTCTCCTCAATATCCCACAAAATTCCTAAAACATCTCCCTAAATTCTCAAAATCTTCTCAAAACCCTACCAAATTCGAGAAACATCCCACAAAATCTCAACGACTTTCCACACAATCTAGGGAAAATCCATCTAAATTCTTCATGTCTAGTCAATATCCTTCAAAATTTTAGAAAATTCCCAAAAAATTCCCAAAATCTTCTCAAAACCCTACCAGCTTCCAGAAACATCCCACAAAATCTTGACAACTTTCCACACAATCTTGTAAAAATCTATCAAAATTCTTCATGTCTCCACAATACCTAAAAAAATTCCAAAAACACCCCATAAAATCCCCGAAATCTTCTCAAACCCCTACCAAATTCCAGAATCATCCCACAAAATTCCATAAATCTTCTCAAAACCCTACCAAATTTTAGAAACAACCCACAAAATTCTCTAAATCTTCTCAAAACTCTTCGAAATTCTCGTAATAGCCCACAAAATCTTGAGAACTTTCCACACAATCTAGGAAAAACCCATCAAAATTCTTCTTGTCTCCTCAAATACCGCCAAATTCCACAAAAATCACACAAAATTCCCAAAATCTTCTCAAAACCGTACCAAACTCCAGCAACATCCAACAAAATTCCAAAACTCTTCTCAAAACCCTTCGAAATTCTAGTAACATCCCACAAAATCTCTATAACTGTCCTCAAAATATCGGAAAAATCCCTCAAAATTCTTCATGTTTCCTCAAAATCCCTCAAAATTCCACAAAGATCCCACAAAAATCCAGAAACATCCCACAAAATTCTATGCATCGTCTCAAAACCCTACCATATTAAATAAACATCCCACAAAATCTCGACAACTTTCCACACAATCTAGGAAAAATCTCACAAAATTCCTTATGTCTACTCCATATCCAAAAAAATTCCACAAAATTCCCGAAACATCCCACAAAATTCACAAAATCCTCTCGAAACCCTATCAAACTCCAGAAACATTCCACAAAATCTCGACAACTTTCCACACAATCTAGTAAAAATCCGTCAAAATTCTTCATGTCTCCTCAATATCCCACAGAATTCCTAAAACATCTCCCTAAATTCTCAAAATCTTCTCAAAACCCTACCAAATTCGAGAAACATCCCACAAAATCTCAACAACTTTCCACACAATCTAGGGAAAATCCATCAAAATTCTTCATGTCTAGTCAATATCCTTCAAAATTTTAGAAAATTCCCAAAAAATTCCCAAAATCTTCTCAAAACCCTACCAGCTTCCAGAAACATCCCACAAAATCTTGACAACTTTCCACACAATCTTGTAAAAATCCATCAAAATTCTTCATGTCTCCACAATACCTAAAAAAATTCCAAAAACACCCCATAAAATCCCCGAAATCTTCTCAAAACCCTACCAAATTCCAGAATCATCCCACAAAATTCCATAAATCTTCTCAAAACCCTACCAAATTTTAGAAACATCCCACAAAATTCTCTAAATCTTCTCAAAACTCTTCGAAATTCTCGTAATAGCCCACAAAATCTTGAGAACTTTCCACACAATCTAGGAAAAACCCATCAAAATTCTTCTTGTCTCCTCAAATACCGCCAAATTCCACAAAAATTACACAAAATTCCCAAAATCTTCTCAAAACCGTACCAAACTCCAGCAACATCCAACAAAATTCCAAAACTCTTCTCAAAACCCTTCGAAATTCTAGTAACATCCCACAAAATCTCTATAACTGTCCTCACAATATCGGAAAAATCCCTCAAAATTCTTCATGTTTCCTCAAAATCCCTCAAAATTCCACAAAGATCCCACAAAAATCCAGAAACATCCCACAAAATTCTATGCATCGTCTCAAAACCCTACCATATTAAATAAACATCCCACAAAATCTCGACAACTTTCCACACAATCTAGGAAAAATCTCACAAAATTCCTTATGTCTACTCCATATCCAAAAAAATTCCACAAAATTCCCGAAGCATCCCACAAAATTGCCAAAATTTTCTCAAAACCCTTCGAAATTCCAGTAACATCCCGCAAAACATTGACAACTTTCCACACAGTCTCGGAAAAATCCATCTAAATTCTTCATGTCTCATCAAAATCCCTCAAAATTCCACAAAGATCCCACAAAATTCCAGAAACATCCCACAAAATTCTATGAATCGTCTCAAAACCCTACCATATTAAATAAACATCCCACAAAATCTCGACAATTTTCCACACAATCTAGGAAAAATCTCACAAAATTCCTTATGTCTACTCCATATCCAAAAAAATTCCACAAAATTCCCGAAACATCCCACAAAATTCCCAAAATTTTCTCAAAACCCTTCGAGATTCCAGTAACATCCCGCAAAACCTTGACAACTTTCCACACAGTCTAGGAAAAATCAATCAAAATTTTTCATGTCTCATCATTATCCCTCAAAAGTCCACAAAATTCCCACAAAACTCCAGAAACATCCCACAAAATTCTATGAATCTTCTCAAAACCCTACCAAATTCTAGAAACATCCCACAAAATCTCTACAACTTTCCACACAATCTAGGAAAAATCTCACAAAATTCATTATGTCTACTCCATATCCAAAAAAATTCCACAAAATTCCCGAAACATCCCACACAATTCACAAAATCCTCTCGAAACCCTACCAAATTCGAGAAACATCCCACAAAATCTTGACAACTTTCCACACAAACAAGGGAAAATCCATCAAAATTCTTCATGTCTAGTCAATATCCCCCAAAAGTTTACAAAATTCCCAAAAAATTCCCAAAAAATTCCCAAAATCTTCTCAAAACCCTACCAGCTTCCAGAAACATCCCACAAAATCTTGACAACTTTCCACACAATCTAGGAAAAATCCATCAAGATGCCTTAAAATTCCAACAAAGACCCACAAAATTCCAGAAACATCGCACAAAATCTTGACAATTTTCGACACAGTCTAGGAAAAATCCATCAAAATTCTTCATGTCTCCTCAAAATCCCTCAAAATTCTACAAAGATCCCACAAAATTCCCGAAACATCCCACAAAATTCCCAAAATTTTCTCAAAACCCTTCGAAATTCCAGTAACATCCCGCAAAACCTTGACAACTTTCCACACAGTCTAGGAAAAATCCATCTAAATTCTTCATGTCTAGTGAATATCCCCAAAAATTTTACAAAATTCCCAAAAAATTCCCAAAATCTTCTCAAAACCCTACCAGCTTCCAGAAACATCCCACAAAATCTCTACAACTTTCCACACAATCTAGGAAAAATCCATCAAGATGCCTTAAAATTCCAAAAAATTCCCACAAAATTCCAGAAACATCGCACAAAATCTTGACAATTTTCGACACAGTCTAGGAAAAATCCATCAAAATTCTTCATATCTCCTAAAAATCCAAAAAAATTCCACAAAAAATTCCCACAAAATTCCAGAAACATCCCACAAAATCTTGAGATCTTTCCACATAATCTCTGAAAAATCCCTCAAAATTCTTCAGGTTGCCTCAAAATCCCTCAAAATTCTCGAAATTACATGAAATTCCAGAAAGATCCCACAAAATTCTCGAAATTTTCTCAAAACGCTACCAAATTCAAGAAACATCCCACAAAATCTTGACAATTTTCCACACAATCTAGGAAAACGCCATCTAAATTCTTCATGTCTCCTCAAAATCCCTCAAAATTCCACAAAGATCCCACAAAATTCCAGAAACATCCCACAAAATTCTATGCATCGTCTCAAAACCCTACCATATTAAATAAACATCCCACAAAATCTCGACAACTTTCCACACAATCTAGGAAAAATCTCACAAAATTCCTTATGTCTACTCCATATCCAAAAAAATTCCACAAAATTCCCGAAGCATCCCACAAAATTGCCAAAATTTTCTCAAAACCCTTCGAAATTCCAGTAACATCCTGCAAAACCTTGACAACTTTCCACACAGTCTCGGAAAAATCAATCAAAATTCTTCATTTCTCATCATTATCCCTCAAAACTCCACAAAATTCCCACAAAATTCCAGAAACATCCCACAAAATTCCCAAAATCTTCTCAAAACCCTATCATATTCTAGAAACATCCCACAAAATCTTGCGAACTTTCCACATAATCTCGGAAAAATCCCTCAAAATTCTTCAGGTCACCTCAAAATTCCTCAAAATTCCACAAAAATCCCTCAAAATTCCAGATACATCCCACAAAATCTTGACAACTTCCCCCACAAATTAGGAAAAATGCATCAAAATTCATCAAGTCATGTCAATATTTCACAAAATTCTACAGAAATCCCACAGAATTCCAGAAACATCCCACAAAATCTCCACAAATTGACACAAAATAAGAAAAATCCCTCAAAATTGTTCAAGTCTCCTCAGTATCCCAGAACATTGCAAAGAAATGCCACTAAATTCCAGGTAAATCTTGCAAAATAATTAAATTTTTTTCAAATACCCACGAAAATCCCACAAAATTTCTCAAACATCCCACAAATTGTGATAAACCTTGTGAAAACGCAACAAAATTCCAGAAACATCGCACAAAATTCCCAAAATCTTCTCAAAACTCTTCGAAATTCCAGAAACATCCCACAAAATCTCAACAACTTTCCACACAATCTCGGAAAAATCCATCAAAATGCCTTAAAATGCCACAAAAATAACACAAAATTCCCGAAACATCCCACAAAATCTTGAAAACTTTCCACACAGTCTAGGAAAAATCCATCAAAATTCTTCATGTCTCCTCAAAATCCCTCAAAATTCCACAGAGTTCCCACAAAATTCCAGAAACATCCCACAAAATTCTATGAATCTTCTCAAAACCCTACCAAATTCTAGAAACATCCCACAAAATCTCGACAATTTTCCACACAATCTAGGAAAAATCTCACAAAATTCCTTATGTCTAATCCATATCCAAAAAAATTCCACAAAATTCCCGAAACATCCCACACAATTCACAAAATCCTCTCGAAACCCTATCAAACTCCAGAAACATTCCACAAAATCTCGACAACTTTCCACACAGTCTCGGAAAAATCCGTCAAAATTCTTCATGTCTCCTCAATATCCCACAAAATTCCTAAAACATCTCCCTAAATTCTCAAAATCTTCTCAAAACCCTACCAAATTCGAGAAACATCCCACAAAATCTCAACGACTTTCCACACAATCTAGGGAAAATCCATCTAAATTCTTCATGTCTAGTCAATATCCTTCAAAATTTTAGAAAATTCCCAAAAAATTCCCAAAATCTTCTCAAAACCCTACCAGCTTCCAGAAACATCCCACAAAATCTTGACAACTTTCCACACAATCTTGTAAAAATCTATCAAAATTCTTCATGTCTCCACAATACCTAAAAAAATTCCAAAAACACCCCATAAAATCCCCGAAATCTTCTCAAACCCCTACCAAATTCCAGAATCATCCCACAAAATTCCATAAATCTTCTCAAAACCCTACCAAATTTTAGAAACAACCCACAAAATTCTCTAAATCTTCTCAAAACTCTTCGAAATTCTCGTAATAGCCCACAAAATCTTGAGAACTTTCCACACAATCTAGGAAAAACCCATCAAAATTCTTCTTGTCTCCTCAAATACCGCCAAATTCCACAAAAATCACACAAAATTCCCAAAATCTTCTCAAAACCGTACCAAACTCCAGCAACATCCAACAAAATTCCAAAACTCTTCTCAAAACCCTTCGAAATTCTAGTAACATCCCACAAAATCTCTATAACTGTCCTCACAATATCGGAAAAATCCCTCAAAATTCTTCATGTTTCCTCAAAATCCCTCAAAATTCCACAAAGATCCCACAAAATTCCAGAAACATCCCACAAAATTCTATGCATCGTCTCAAAACCCTACCATATTAAATAAACATCCCACAAAATCTCGACAACTTTCCACACAATCTAGGAAAAATCTCACAAAATTCCTTATGTCTACTCCATATCCAAAAAAATTCCACAAAATTCCCGAAACATCCCACAAAATTCACAAAATCCTCTCGAAACCCTATCAAACTCCAGAAACATTCCACAAAATCTCGACAACTTTCCACACAATCTAGTAAAAATCCGTCAAAATTCTTCATGTCTCCTCAATATCCCACAGAATTCCTAAAACATCTCCCTAAATTCTCAAAATCTTCTCAAAACCCTACCAAATTCGAGAAACATCCCACAAAATCTCAACAACTTTCCACACAATCTAGGGAAAATCCATCAAAATTCTTCATGTCTAGTCAATATCCTTCAAAATTTTAGAAAATTCCCAAAAAATTCCCAAAATCTTCTCAAAACCCTACCAGCTTCCAGAAACATCCCACAAAATCTTGACAACTTTCCACACAATCTTGTAAAAATCCATCAAAATTCTTCATGTCTCCACAATACCTAAAAAAATTCCAAAAACACCCCATAAAATCCCCGAAATCTTCTCAAACCCCTACCAAATTCCAGAATCATCCCACAAAATTCCATAAATCTTCTCAAAACCCTACCAAATTTTAGAAACATCCCACAAAATTCTCTAAATCTTCTCAAAACTCTTCGAAATTCTCGTAATAGCCCACAAAATCTTGAGAACTTTCCACACAATCTAGGAAAAACCCATCAAAATTCTTCTTGTCTCCTCAAATACCGCCAAATTCCACAAAAATTACACAAAATTCCCAAAATCTTCTCAAAACCGTACCAAACTCCAGCAACATCCAACAAAATTCCAAAACTCTTCTCAAAACCCTTCGAAATTCTAGTAACATCCCACAAAATCTCTATAACTGTCCTCACAATATCGGAAAAATCCCTCAAAATTCTTCATGTTTCCTCAAAATCCGTCAAAATTCCACAAAGATCCCACAAAAATCCAGAAACATTCCACAAAATTCTATGCATCGTCTCAAAACCCTACCATATTAAATAAACATCCCACAAAATCTCGACAACTTTCCACACAATCTAGGAAAAATCTCACAAAATTCCTTGTGTCTACTCCATATCCAAAAAAATTCCACAAAATTCCCGAAGCATCCCACAAAATTGCCAAAATTTTCTCAAAACCCTTCGAAATTCCAGTAACATCCCGCAAAACATTGACAACTTTCCACACAGTCTCGGAAAAATCCATCTAAATTCTTCATGTCTCATCAAAATCCCTCAAAATTCCACAAAGATCCCACAAAATTCCAGAAACATCCCACAAAATTCTATGAATCGTCTCAAAACCCTACCATATTAAATAAACATCCCACAAAATCTCGACAACTTTCCACACAATCTAGGAAAAATCTCACAAAATTCCTTATGTCTACTCCATATCCAAAAAAATTCCACAAAATTCCCGAAACATCCCACAAAATTCCCAAAATTTTCTCAAAACCCTTCGAAATTCCAGTAACATCCCGCAAAACCTTGACAACTTTCCACACAGTCTAGGAAAAATCAATCAAAATTTTTCATGTCTCATCATTATCCCTCAAAAGTCCACAAAATTCCCACAAAACTCCAGAAACATCCCACAAAATTCTATGAATCTTCTCAAAACCCTACCAAATTCTAGAAACATCCCACAAAATCTCTACAACTTTCCACACAATCTAGGAAAAATCTCACAAAATTCATTATGTCTACTCCATATCCAAAAAAATTCCACAAAATTCCCGAAACATCCCACACAATTCACAAAATCCTCTCGAAACCCTACCAAATTCGAGAAACATCCCACAAAATCTTGACAACTTTCCACACAAACAAGGGAAAATCCATCAAAATTCTTCATGTCTAGTCAATATCCCCCAAAAGTTTACAAAATTCCCAAAAAATTCCCAAAAAATTCCCAAAATCTTCTCAAAACCCTACCAGCTTCCAGAAACATCCCACAAAATCTTGACAACTTTCCACACAATCTAGGAAAAATCCATCAAGATGCCTTAAAATTCCAACAAAGACCCACAAAATTCCAGAAACATCGCACAAAATCTTGACAATTTTCGACACAGTCTAGGAAAAATCCATCAAAATTCTTCATGTCTCCTCAAAATCCCTCAAAATTCTACAAAGATCCCACAAAATTCCCGAAACATCCCACAAAATTCCCAAAATTTTCTCAAAACCCTTCGAAATTCCAGTAACATCCCGCAAAACCTTGACAACTTTCCACACAGTCTAGGAAAAATCCATCTAAATTCTTCATGTCTAGTCAATATCCCCAAAAATTTTACAAAATTCCCAAAAAATTCCCAAAATCTTCTCAAAACCCTACCAGCTTCCAGAAACATCCCACAAAATCTCTACAACTTTCCACACAATCTAGGAAAAATCCATCAAGATGCCTTAAAATTCCAAAAAATTCCCACAAAATTCCAGAAACATCGCACAAAATCTTGACAATTTTCGACACAGTCTAGGAAAAATCCATCAAAATTCTTCATATCTCCTAAAAATCCAAAAAAATTCCACAAAAAATTCCCACAAAATTCCAGAAACATCCCACAAAATCTTGAGATCTTTCCACATAATCTCTGAAAAATCCCTCAAAATTCTTCAGGTTGCCTCAAAATCCCTCAAAATTCTCGAAATTACATGAAATTCCAGAAAGATCCCACAAAATTCTCGAAATTTTCTCAAAACGCTACCAAATTCAAGAAACATCCCACAAAATCTTGACAATTTTCCACACAATCTAGGAAAACGCCATCTAAATTCTTCATGTCTCCTCAAAATCCCTCAAAATTCCACAAAGATCCCACAAAATTCCAGAAACATCCCACAAAATTCTATGCATCGTCTCAAAACCCTACCATATTAAATAAACATCCCACAAAATCTCGACAACTTTCCACACAATCTAGGAAAAATCTCACAAAATTCCTTATGTCTACTCCATATCCAAAAAAATTCCACAAAATTCCCGAAGCATCCCACAAAATTGCCAAAATTTTCTCAAAACCCTTCGAAATTCCAGTAACATCCTGCAAAACCTTGACAACTTTCCACACAGTCTCGGAAAAATCAATCAAAATTCTTCATTTCTCATCATTATCCCTCAAAACTCCACAAAATTCCCACAAAATTCCAGAAACATCCCACAAAATTCCCAAAATCTTCTCAAAACCCTATCATATTCTAGAAACATCCCACAAAATCTTGCGAACTTTCCACATAATCTCGGAAAAATCCCTCAAAATTCTTCAGGTCACCTCAAAATTCCTCAAAATTCCACAAAAATCCCTCAAAATTCCAGATACATCCCACAAAATCTTGACAACTTCCCCCACAAATTAGGAAAAATGCATCAAAATTCATCAAGTCATGTCAATATTTCACAAAATTCTACAGAAATCCCACAGAATTCCAGAAACATCCCACAAAATCTCCACAAATTGACACAAAATAAGAAAAATCCCTCAAAATTGTTCAAGTCTCCTCAGTATCCCAGAACATTGCAAAGAAATGCCACTAAATTCCAGGTAAATCTTGCAAAATAATTAAATTTTTTTCAAATACCCACGAAAATCCCACAAAATTTCTCAAACATCCCACAAATTGTGATAAACCTTGTGAAAACGCAACAAAATTCCAGAAACATCGCACAAAATTCCCAAAATCTTCTCAAAACTCTTCGAAATTCCAGAAACATCCCACAAAATCTCAACAACTTTCCACACAATCTCGGAAAAATCCATCAAAATGCCTTAAAATGCCACAAAAATAACACAAAATTCCCGAAACATCCCACAAAATCTTGAAAACTTTCCACACAGTCTAGGAAAAATCCATCAAAATTCTTCATGTCTCCTCAAAATCCCTCAAAATTCCACAGAGTTCCCACAAAATTCCAGAAACATCCCACAAAATTCTATGAATCTTCTCAAAACCCTACCAAATTCTAGAAACATCCCACAAAATCTCGACAATTTTCCACACAATCTAGGAAAAATCTCACAAAATTCCTTATGTCTAATCCATATCCAAAAAAATTCCACAAAATTCCCGAAACATCCCACACAATTCACAAAATCCTCTCGAAACCCTATCAAACTCCAGAAACATTCCACAAAATCTCGACAACTTTCCACACAGTCTCGGAAAAATCCGTCAAAATTCTTCATGTCTCCTCAATATCCCACAAAATTCCTAAAACATCTCCCTAAATTCTCAAAATCTTCTCAAAACCCTACCAAATTCGAGAAACATCCCACAAAATCTCAACGACTTTCCACACAATCTAGGGAAAATCCATCTAAATTCTTCATGTCTAGTCAATATCCTTCAAAATTTTAGAAAATTCCCAAAAAATTCCCAAAATCTTCTCAAAACCCTACCAGCTTCCAGAAACATCCCACAAAATCTTGACAACTTTCCACACAATCTTGTAAAAATCTATCAAAATTCTTCATGTCTCCACAATACCTAAAAAAATTCCAAAAACACCCCATAAAATCCCCGAAATCTTCTCAAACCCCTACCAAATTCCAGAATCATCCCACAAAATTCCATAAATCTTCTCAAAACCCTACCAAATTTTAGAAACAACCCACAAAATTCTCTAAATCTTCTCAAAACTCTTCGAAATTCTCGTAATAGCCCACAAAATCTTGAGAACTTTCCACACAATCTAGGAAAAACCCATCAAAATTCTTCTTGTCTCCTCAAATACCGCCAAATTCCACAAAAATCACACAAAATTCCCAAAATCTTCTCAAAACCGTACCAAACTCCAGCAACATCCAACAAAATTCCAAAACTCTTCTCAAAACCCTTCGAAATTCTAGTAACATCCCACAAAATCTCTATAACTGTCCTCACAATCTCGGAAAAATCCCTCAAAATTCTTCATGTTTCCTCAAAATCCCTCAAAATTCCACAAAGATCCCACAAAAATCCAGAAACATCCCACAAAATTCTATGCATCGTCTCAAAACCCTACCATATTAAATAAACATCCCACAAAATCTCGACAACTTTCCACACAATCTAGGAAAAATCTCACAAAATTCCTTATGTCTACTCCATATCCAAAAAAATTCCACAAAATTCCCGAAACATCCCACAAAATTCACAAAATCCTCTCGAAACCCTATCAAACTCCAGAAACATTCCACAAAATCTCGACAACTTTCCACACAATCTAGTAAAAATCCGTCAAAATTCTTCATGTCTCCTCAATATCCCACAGAATTCCTAAAACATCTCCCTAAATTCTCAAAATCTTCTCAAAACCCTACCAAATTCGAGAAACATCCCACAAAATCTCAACAACTTTCCACACAATCTAGGGAAAATCCATCAAAATTCTTCATGTCTAGTCAATATCCTTCAAAATTTTAGAAAATTCCCAAAAAATTCCCAAAATCTTCTCAAAACCCTACCAGCTTCCAGAAACATCCCACAAAATCTTGACAACTTTCCACACAATCTTGTAAAAATCCATCAAAATTCTTCATGTCTCCACAATACCTAAAAAAATTCCAAAAACACCCCATAAAATCCCCGAAATCTTCTCAAACCCCTACCAAATTCCAGAATCATCCCACAAAATTCCATAAATCTTCTCAAAACCCTACCAAATTTTAGAAACATCCCACAAAATTCTCTAAATCTTCTCAAAACTCTTCGAAATTCTCGTAATAGCCCACAAAATCTTGAGAACTTTCCACACAATCTAGGAAAAACCCATCAAAATTCTTCTTGTCTCCTCAAATACCGCCAAATTCCACAAAAATTACACAAAATTCCCAAAATCTTCTCAAAACCGTACCAAACTCCAGCAACATCCAACAAAATTCCAAAACTCTTCTCAAAACCCTTCGAAATTCTAGTAACATCCCACAAAATCTCTATAACTGTCCTCACAATATCGGAAAAATCCCTCAAAATTCTTCATGTTTCCTCAAAATCCGTCAAAATTCCACAAAGATCCCACAAAAATCCAGAAACATTCCACAAAATTCTATGCATCGTCTCAAAACCCTACCATATTAAATAAACATCCCACAAAATCTCGACAACTTTCCACACAATCTAGGAAAAATCTCACAAAATTCCTTATGTCTACTCCATATCCAAAAAAATTCCACAAAATTCCCGAAGCATCCCACAAAATTGCCAAAATTTTCTCAAAACCCTTCGAAATTCCAGTAACATCCCGCAAAACATTGACAACTTTCCACACAGTCTCGGAAAAATCCATCTAAATTCTTCATGTCTCATCAAAATCCCTCAAAATTCCACAAAGATCCCACAAAATTCCAGAAACATCCCACAAAATTCTATGAATCGTCTCAAAACCCTACCATATTAAATAAACATCCCACAAAATCTCGACAACTTTCCACACAATCTAGGAAAAATCTCACAAAATTCCTTATGTCTACTCCATATCCAAAAAAATTCCACAAAATTCCCGAAACATCCCACAAAATTCCCAAAATTTTCTCAAAACCCTTCGAAATTCCAGTAACATCCCGCAAAACCTTGACAACTTTCCACACAGTCTAGGAAAAATCAATCAAAATTTTTCATGTCTCATCATTATCCCTCAAAAGTCCACAAAATTCCCACAAAACTCCAGAAACATCCCACAAAATTCTATGAATCTTCTCAAAACCCTACCAAATTCTAGAAACATCCCACAAAATCTCTACAACTTTCCACACAATCTAGGAAAAATCTCACAAAATTCATTATGTCTACTCCATATCCAAAAAAATTCCACAAAATTCCCGAAACATCCCACACAATTCACAAAATCCTCTCGAAACCCTACCAAATTCGAGAAACATCCCACAAAATCTTGACAACTTTCCACACAAACAAGGGAAAATCCATCAAAATTCTTCATGTCTAGTCAATATCCCCCAAAAGTTTACAAAATTCCCAAAAAATTCCCAAAAAATTCCCAAAATCTTCTCAAAACCCTACCAGCTTCCAGAAACATCCCACAAAATCTTGACAACTTTCCACACAATCTAGGAAAAATCCATCAAGATGCCTTAAAATTCCAACAAAGACCCACAAAATTCCAGAAACATCGCACAAAATCTTGACAATTTTCGACACAGTCTAGGAAAAATCCATCAAAATTCTTCATGTCTCCTCAAAATCCCTCAAAATTCTACAAAGATCCCACAAAATTCCCGAAACATCCCACAAAATTCCCAAAATTTTCTCAAAACCCTTCGAAATTCCAGTAACATCCCGCAAAACCTTGACAACTTTCCACACAGTCTAGGAAAAATCCATCTAAATTCTTCATGTCTAGTCAATATCCCCAAAAATTTTACAAAATTCCCAAAAAATTCCCAAAATCTTCTCAAAACCCTACCAGCTTCCAGAAACATCCCACAAAATCTCTACAACTTTCCACACAATCTAGGAAAAATCCATCAAGATGCCTTAAAATTCCAAAAAATTCCCACAAAATTCCAGAAACATCGCACAAAATCTTGACAATTTTCGACACAGTCTAGGAAAAATCCATCAAAATTCTTCATATCTCCTAAAAATCCAAAAAAATTCCACAAAAAATTCCCACAAAATTCCAGAAACATCCCACAAAATCTTGAGATCTTTCCACATAATCTCTGAAAAATCCCTCAAAATTCTTCAGGTTGCCTCAAAATCCCTCAAAATTCTCGAAATTACATGAAATTCCAGAAAGATCCCACAAAATTCTCGAAATTTTCTCAAAACGCTACCAAATTCAAGAAACATCCCACAAAATCTTGACAATTTTCCACACAATCTAGGAAAACGCCATCTAAATTCTTCATGTCTCCTCAAAATCCCTCAAAATTCCACAAAGATCCCACAAAATTCCAGAAACATCCCACAAAATTCTATGCATCGTCTCAAAACCCTACCATATTAAATAAACATCCCACAAAATCTCGACAACTTTCCACACAATCTAGGAAAAATCTCACAAAATTCCTTATGTCTACTCCATATCCAAAAAAATTCCACAAAATTCCCGAAGCATCCCACAAAATTGCCAAAATTTTCTCAAAACCCTTCGAAATTCCAGTAACATCCTGCAAAACCTTGACAACTTTCCACACAGTCTCGGAAAAATCAATCAAAATTCTTCATTTCTCATCATTATCCCTCAAAACTCCACAAAATTCCCACAAAATTCCAGAAACATCCCACAAAATTCCCAAAATCTTCTCAAAACCCTATCATATTCTAGAAACATCCCACAAAATCTTGCGAACTTTCCACATAATCTCGGAAAAATCCCTCAAAATTCTTCAGGTCACCTCAAAATTCCTCAAAATTCCACAAAAATCCCTCAAAATTCCAGATACATCCCACAAAATCTTGACAACTTCCCCCACAAATTAGGAAAAATGCATCAAAATTCATCAAGTCATGTCAATATTTCACAAAATTCTACAGAAATCCCACAGAATTCCAGAAACATCCCACAAAATCTCCACAAATTGACACAAAATAAGAAAAATCCCTCAAAATTGTTCAAGTCTCCTCAGTATCCCAGAACATTGCAAAGAAATGCCACTAAATTCCAGGTAAATCTTGCAAAATAATTAAATTTTTTTCAAATACCCACGAAAATCCCACAAAATTTCTCAAACATCCCACAAATTGTGATAAACCTTGTGAAAACGCAACAAAATTCCAGAAACATCGCACAAAATTCCCAAAATCTTCTCAAAACTCTTCGAAATTCCAGAAACATCCCACAAAATCTCAACAACTTTCCACACAATCTCGGAAAAATCCATCAAAATGCCTTAAAATGCCACAAAAATAACACAAAATTCCCGAAACATCCCACAAAATCTTGAAAACTTTCCACACAGTCTAGGAAAAATCCATCAAAATTCTTCATGTCTCCTCAAAATCCCTCAAAATTCCACAGAGTTCCCACAAAATTCCAGAAACATCCCACAAAATTCTATGAATCTTCTCAAAACCCTACCAAATTCTAGAAACATCCCCTAAAAATCTCGACAATTTTCCACACAATCTAGGAAAAATCTCACAAAATTCCTTATGTCTAATCCATATCCAAAAAAATTCCACAAAATTCCCGAAACATCCCACACAATTCACAAAATCCTCTCGAAACCCTATCAAACTCCAGAAACATTCCACAAAATCTCGACAACTTTCCACACAGTCTCGGAAAAATCCGTCAAAATTCTTCATGTCTCCTCAATATCCCACAAAATTCCTAAAACATCTCCCTAAATTCTCAAAATCTTCTCAAAACCCTACCAAATTCGAGAAACATCCCACAAAATCTCAACAACTTTCCACACAATCTAGGGAAAATCCATCTAAATTCTTCATGTCTAGTCAATATCCTTCAAAATTTTAGAAAATTCCCAAAAAATTCCCAAAATCTTCTCAAAACCCTACCAGCTTCCAGAAACATCCCACAAAATCTTGACAACTTTCCACACAATCTTGTAAAAATCTATCAAAATTCTTCATGTCTCCACAATACCTAAAAAAATTCCAAAAACACCCCATAAAATCCCCGAAATCTTCTCAAACCCCTACCAAATTCCAGAATCATCCCACAAAATTCCATAAATCTTCTCAAAACCCTACCAAATTTTAGAAACAACCCACAAAATTCTCTAAATCTTCTCAAAACTCTTCAAAATTCTCGTAATAGCCCACAAAATCTTGAGAACTTTCCACACAATCTAGGAAAAACCCATCAAAATTCTTCTTGTCTCCTCAAATACCGCCAAATTCCACAAAAATCACACAAAATTCCCAAAATCTTCTCAAAACCGTACCAAACTCCAGCAACATCCAACAAAATTCCAAAACTCTTCTCAAAACCCTTCGAAATTCTAGTAACATCCCACAAAATCTCTATAACTGTCCTCACAATCTCGGAAAAATCCCTCAAAATTCTTCATGTTTCCTCAAAATCCCTCAAAATTCCACAAAGATCCCACAAAAATCCAGAAACATCCCACAAAATTCTATGCATCGTCTCAAAACCCTACCATATTAAATAAACATCCCACAAAATCTCGACAACTTTCCACACAATCTAGGAAAAATCTCACAAAATTCCTTATGTCTACTCCATATCCAAAAAAATTCCACAAAATTCCCGAAGCATCCCACAAAATTGCCAAAATTTTCTCAAAACCCTTCGAAATTCCAGTAACATCCCGCAAAACATTGACAACTTTCCACACAGTCTCGGAAAAATCCATCTAAATTCTTCATGTCTCATCAAAATCCCTCAAAATTCCACAAAGATCCCACAAAATTCCAGAAACATCCCACAAAATTCTATGAATCGTCTCAAAACCCTACCATATTAAATAAACATCCCACAAAATCTCGACAATTTTCCACACAATCTAGGAAAACGCCATCTAAATTCTTCATGTCTCCTCAAAATCCCTCAAAATTCCACAAAGATCCCACAAAATTCCAGAAACATCCCACAAAATTCTATGCATCGTCTCAAAACCCTACCATATTAAATAAACATCCCACAAAATCTCGACAACTTTCCACACAATCTAGGAAAAATCTCACAAAATTCCTTATGTCTACTCCATATCCAAAAAAATTCCACAAAATTCCCGAAGCATCCCACAAAATTGCCAAAATTTTCTCAAAACCCTTCGAAATTCCAGTAACATCCTGCAAAACCTTGACAACTTTCCACACAGTCTCGGAAAAATCAATCAAAATTCTTCATTTCTCATCATTATCCCTCAAAACTCCACAAAATTCCCACAAAATTCCAGAAACATCCCACAAAATTCCCAAAATCTTCTCAAAACCCTATCATATTCTAGAAACATCCCACAAAATCTTGCGAACTTTCCACATAATCTCGGAAAAATCCCTCAAAATTCTTCAGGTCACCTCAAAATTCCTCAAAATTCCACAAAAATCCCTCAAAATTCCAGATACATCCCACAAAATCTTGACAACTTCCCCCACAAATTAGGAAAAATGCATCAAAATTCATCAAGTCATGTCAATATTTCACAAAATTCTACAGAAATCCCACAGAATTCCAGAAACATCCCACAAAATCTCCACAAATTGACACAAAATAAGAAAAATCCCTCAAAATTGTTCAAGTCTCCTCAGTATCCCAGAACATTGCAAAGAAATGCCACTAAATTCCAGGTAAATCTTGCAAAATAATTAAATTTTTTTCAAATACCCACGAAAATCCCACAAAATTTCTCAAACATCCCACAAATTGTGATAAACCTTGTGAAAACGCAACAAAATTCCAGAAACATCGCACAAAATTCCCAAAATCTTCTCAAAACTCTTCGAAATTCCAGAAACATCCCACAAAATCTCAACAACTTTCCACACAATCTCGGAAAAATCCATCAAAATGCCTTAAAATGCCACAAAAATAACACAAAATTCCCGAAACATCCCACAAAATCTTGAAAACTTTCCACACAGTCTAGGAAAAATCCATCAAAATTCTTCATGTCTCCTCAAAATCCCTCAAAATTCCACAGAGTTCCCACAAAATTCCAGAAACATCCCACAAAATTCTATGAATCTTCTCAAAACCCTACCAAATTCTAGAAACATCCCACAAAATCTCGACAATTTTCCACACAATCTAGGAAAAATCTCACAAAATTCCTTATGTCTAATCCATATCCAAAAAAATTCCACAAAATTCCCGAAACATCCCACACAATTCACAAAATCCTCTCGAAACCCTATCAAACTCCAGAAACATTCCACAAAATCTCGACAACTTTCCACACAGTCTCGGAAAAATCCGTCAAAATTCTTCATGTCTCCTCAATATCCCACAAAATTCCTAAAACATCTCCCTAAATTCTCAAAATCTTCTCAAAACCCTACCAAATTCGAGAAACATCCCACAAAATCTCAACGACTTTCCACACAATCTAGGGAAAATCCATCAAAATTCTTCATGTCTAGTCAATATCCTTCAAAATTTTAGAAAATTCCCAAAAAATTCCCAAAATCTTCTCAAAACCCTACCAGCTTCCAGAAACATCCCACAAAATCTTGACAACTTTCCACACAATCTTGTAAAAATCTATCAAAATTCTTCATGTCTCCACAATACCTAAAAAAATTCCAAAAACACCCCATAAAATCCCCGAAATCTTCTCAAACCCCTACCAAATTCCAGAATCATCCCACAAAATTCCATAAATCTTCTCAAAACCCTACCAAATTTTAGAAACAACCCACAAAATTCTCTAAATCTTCTCAAAACTCTTCGAAATTCTCGTAATAGCCCACAAAATCTTGAGAACTTTCCACACAATCTAGGAAAAACCCATCAAAATTCTTCTTGTCTCCTCAAATACCGCCAAATTCCACAAAAATCACACAAAATTCCCAAAATCTTCTCAAAACCGTACCAAACTCCAGCAACATCCAACAAAATTCCAAAACTCTTCTCAAAACCCTTCGAAATTCTAGTAACATCCCACAAAATCTCTATAACTGTCCTCAAAATATCGGAAAAATCCCTCAAAATTCTTCATGTTTCCTCAAAATCCCTCAAAATTCCACAAAGATCCCACAAAAATCCAGAAACATCCCACAAAATTCTATGCATCGTCTCAAAACCCTACCATATTAAATAAACATCCCACAAAATCTCGACAACTTTCCACACAATCTAGGAAAAATCTCACAAAATTCCTTATGTCTACTCCATATCCAAAAAAATTCCACAAAATTCCCGAAACATCCCACAAAATTCACAAAATCCTCTCGAAACCCTATCAAACTCCAGAAACATTCCACAAAATCTCGACAACTTTCCACACAATCTAGTAAAAATCCGTCAAAATTCTTCATGTCTCCTCAATATCCCACAGAATTCCTAAAACATCTCCCTAAATTCTCAAAATCTTCTCAAAACCCTACCAAATTCGAGAAACATCCCACAAAATCTCAACAACTTTCCACACAATCTAGGGAAAATCCATCAAAATTCTTCATGTCTAGTCAATATCCTTCAAAATTTTAGAAAATTCCCAAAAAATTCCCAAAATCTTCTCAAAACCCTACCAGCTTCCAGAAACATCCCACAAAATCTTGACAACTTTCCACACAATCTTGTAAAAATCCATCAAAATTCTTCATGTCTCCACAATACCTAAAAAAATTCCAAAAACACCCCATAAAATCCCCGAAATCTTCTCAAAACCCTACCAAATTCCAGAATCATCCCACAAAATTCCATAAATCTTCTCAAAACCCTACCAAATTTTAGAAACATCCCACAAAATTCTCTAAATCTTCTCAAAACTCTTCGAAATTCTCGTAATAGCCCACAAAATCTTGAGAACTTTCCACACAATCTAGGAAAAACCCATCAAAATTCTTCTTGTCTCCTCAAATACCGCCAAATTCCACAAAAATTACACAAAATTCCCAAAATCTTCTCAAAACCGTACCAAACTCCAGCAACATCCAACAAAATTCCAAAACTCTTCTCAAAACCCTTCGAAATTCTAGTAACATCCCACAAAATCTCTATAACTGTCCTCACAATATCGGAAAAATCCCTCAAAATTCTTCATGTTTCCTCAAAATCCGTCAAAATTCCACAAAGATCCCACAAAAATCCAGAAACATTCCACAAAATTCTATGCATCGTCTCAAAACCCTACCATATTAAATAAACATCCCACAAAATCTCGACAACTTTCCACACAATCTAGGAAAAATCTCACAAAATTCCTTATGTCTACTCCATATCCAAAAAAATTCCACAAAATTCCCGAAGCATCCCACAAAATTGCCAAAATTTTCTCAAAACCCTTCGAAATTCCAGTAACATCCCGCAAAACATTGACAACTTTCCACACAGTCTCGGAAAAATCCATCTAAATTCTTCATGTCTCATCAAAATCCCTCAAAATTCCACAAAGATCCCACAAAATTCCAGAAACATCCCACAAAATTCTATGAATCGTCTCAAAACCCTACCATATTAAATAAACATCCCACAAAATCTCGACAACTTTCCACACAATCTAGGAAAAATCTCACAAAATTCCTTATGTCTACTCCATATCCAAAAAAATTCCACAAAATTCCCGAAACATCCCACAAAATTCCCAAAATTTTCTCAAAACCCTTCGAGATTCCAGTAACATCCCGCAAAACCTTGACAACTTTCCACACAGTCTAGGAAAAATCAATCAAAATTTTTCATGTCTCATCATTATCCCTCAAAAGTCCACAAAATTCCCACAAAACTCCAGAAACATCCCACAAAATTCTATGAATCTTCTCAAAACCCTACCAAATTCTAGAAACATCCCACAAAATCTCTACAACTTTCCACACAATCTAGGAAAAATCTCACAAAATTCATTATGTCTACTCCATATCCAAAAAAATTCCACAAAATTCCCGAAACATCCCACACAATTCACAAAATCCTCTCGAAACCCTACCAAATTCGAGAAACATCCCACAAAATCTTGACAACTTTCCACACAAACAAGGGAAAATCCATCAAAATTCTTCATGTCTAGTCAATATCCCCCAAAAGTTTACAAAATTCCCAAAAAATTCCCAAAAAATTCCCAAAATCTTCTCAAAACCCTACCAGCTTCCAGAAACATCCCACAAAATCTTGACAACTTTCCACACAATCTAGGAAAAATCCATCAAGATGCCTTAAAATTCCAACAAAGACCCACAAAATTCCAGAAACATCGCACAAAATCTTGACAATTTTCGACACAGTCTAGGAAAAATCCATCAAAATTCTTCATGTCTCCTCAAAATCCCTCAAAATTCTACAAAGATCCCACAAAATTCCCGAAACATCCCACAAAATTCCCAAAATTTTCTCAAAACCCTTCGAAATTCCAGTAACATCCCGCAAAACCTTGACAACTTTCCACACAGTCTAGGAAAAATCCATCTAAATTCTTCATGTCTAGTCAATATCCCCAAAAATTTTACAAAATTCCCAAAAAATTCCCAAAATCTTCTCAAAACCCTACCAGCTTCCAGAAACATCCCACAAAATCTCTACAACTTTCCACACAATCTAGGAAAAATCCATCAAGATGCCTTAAAATTCCAAAAAATTCCCACAAAATTCCAGAAACATCGCACAAAATCTTGACAATTTTCGACACAGTCTAGGAAAAATCCATCAAAATTCTTCATATCTCCTAAAAATCCAAAAAAATTCCACAAAAAATTCCCACAAAATTCCAGAAACATCCCACAAAATCTTGAGATCTTTCCACATAATCTCTGAAAAATCCCTCAAAATTCTTCAGGTTGCCTCAAAATCCCTCAAAATTCTCGAAATTACATGAAATTCCAGAAAGATCCCACAAAATTCTCGAAATTTTCTCAAAACGCTACCAAATTCAAGAAACATCCCACAAAATCTTGACAATTTTCCACACAATCTAGGAAAACGCCATCTAAATTCTTCATGTCTCCTCAAAATCCCTCAAAATTCCACAAAGATCCCACAAAATTCCAGAAACATCCCACAAAATTCTATGCATCGTCTCAAAACCCTACCATATTAAATAAACATCCCACAAAATCTCGACAACTTTCCACACAATCTAGGAAAAATCTCACAAAATTCCTTATGTCTACTCCATATCCAAAAAAATTCCACAAAATTCCCGAAGCATCCCACAAAATTGCCAAAATTTTCTCAAAACCCTTCGAAATTCCAGTAACATCCTGCAAAACCTTGACAACTTTCCACACAGTCTCGGAAAAATCAATCAAAATTCTTCATTTCTCATCATTATCCCTCAAAACTCCACAAAATTCCCACAAAATTCCAGAAACATCCCACAAAATTCCCAAAATCTTCTCAAAACCCTATCATATTCTAGAAACATCCCACAAAATCTTGCGAACTTTCCACATAATCTCGGAAAAATCCCTCAAAATTCTTCAGGTCACCTCAAAATTCCTCAAAATTCCACAAAAATCCCTCAAAATTCCAGATACATCCCACAAAATCTTGACAACTTCCCCCACAAATTAGGAAAAATGCATCAAAATTCATCAAGTCATGTCAATATTTCACAAAATTCTACAGAAATCCCACAGAATTCCAGAAACATCCCACAATATCTCCACAAATTGACACAAAATAAGAAAAATCCCTCAAAATTGTTCAAGTCTCCTCAGTATCCCAGAACATTGCAAAGAAATGCCACTAAATTCCAGGTAAATCTTGCAAAATAATTAAATTTTTTTCAAATACCCACGAAAATCCCACAAAATTTCTCAAACATCCCACAAATTGTGATAAACCTTGTGAAAACGCAACAAAATTCCAGAAACATCGCACAAAATTCCCAAAATCTTCTCAAAACTCTTCGAAATTCCAGAAACATCCCACAAAATCTCAACAACTTTCCACACAATCTCGGAAAAATCCATCAAAATGCCTTAAAATGCCACAAAAATAACACAAAATTCCCGAAACATCCCACAAAATCTTGAAAACTTTCCACACAGTCTAGGAAAAATCCATCAAAATTCTTCATGTCTCCTCAAAATCCCTCAAAATTCCACAGAGTTCCCACAAAATTCCAGAAACATCCCACAAAATTCTATGAATCTTCTCAAAACCCTACCAAATTCTAGAAACATCCCCTAAAAATCTCGACAATTTTCCACACAATCTAGGAAAAATCTCACAAAATTCCTTATGTCTAATCCATATCCAAAAAAATTCCACAAAATTCCCGAAACATCCCACACAATTCACAAAATCCTCTCGAAACCCTATCAAACTCCAGAAACATTCCACAAAATCTCGACAACTTTCCACACAGTCTCGGAAAAATCCGTCAAAATTCTTCATGTCTCCTCAATATCCCACAAAATTCCTAAAACATCTCCCTAAATTCTCAAAATCTTCTCAAAACCCTACCAAATTCGAGAAACATCCCACAAAATCTCAACAACTTTCCACACAATCTAGGGAAAATCCATCTAAATTCTTCATGTCTAGTCAATATCCTTCAAAATTTTAGAAAATTCCCAAAAAATTCCCAAAATCTTCTCAAAACCCTACCAGCTTCCAGAAACATCCCACAAAATCTTGACAACTTTCCACACAATCTTGTAAAAATCTATCAAAATTCTTCATGTCTCCACAATACCTAAAAAAATTCCAAAAACACCCCATAAAATCCCCGAAATCTTCTCAAACCCCTACCAAATTCCAGAATCATCCCACAAAATTCCATAAATCTTCTCAAAACCCTACCAAATTTTAGAAACAACCCACAAAATTCTCTAAATCTTCTCAAAACTCTTCGAAATTCTCGTAATAGCCCACAAAATCTTGAGAACTTTCCACACAATCTAGGAAAAACCCATCAAAATTCTTCTTGTCTCCTCAAATACCGCCAAATTCCACAAAAATCACACAAAATTCCCAAAATCTTCTCAAAACCGTACCAAACTCCAGCAACATCCAACAAAATTCCAAAACTCTTCTCAAAACCCTTCGAAATTCTAGTAACATCCCACAAAATCTCTATAACTGTCCTCAAAATATCGGAAAAATCCCTCAAAATTCTTCATGTTTCCTCAAAATCCCTCAAAATTCCACAAAGATCCCACAAAAATCCAGAAACATCCCACAAAATTCTATGCATCGTCTCAAAACCCTACCATATTAAATAAACATCCCACAAAATCTCGACAACTTTCCACACAATCTAGGAAAAATCTCACAAAATTCCTTATGTCTACTCCATATCCAAAAAAATTCCACAAAATTCCCGAAACATCCCACAAAATTCACAAAATCCTCTCGAAACCCTATCAAACTCCAGAAACATTCCACAAAATCTCGACAACTTTCCACACAATCTAGTAAAAATCCGTCAAAATTCTTCATGTCTCCTCAATATCCCACAGAATTCCTAAAACATCTCCCTAAATTCTCAAAATCTTCTCAAAACCCTACCAAATTCGAGAAACATCCCACAAAATCTCAACAACTTTCCACACAATCTAGGGAAAATCCATCAAAATTCTTCATGTCTAGTCAATATCCTTCAAAATTTTAGAAAATTCCCAAAAAATTCCCAAAATCTTCTCAAAACCCTACCAGCTTCCAGAAACATCCCACAAAATCTTGACAACTTTCCACACAATCTTGTAAAAATCCATCAAAATTCTTCATGTCTCCACAATACCTAAAAAAATTCCAAAAACACCCCATAAAATCCCCGAAATCTTCTCAAAACCCTACCAAATTCCAGAATCATCCCACAAAATTCCATAAATCTTCTCAAAACCCTACCAAATTTTAGAAACATCCCACAAAATTCTCTAAATCTTCTCAAAACTCTTCGAAATTCTCGTAATAGCCCACAAAATCTTGAGAACTTTCCACACAATCTAGGAAAAACCCATCAAAATTCTTCTTGTCTCCTCAAATACCGCCAAATTCCACAAAAATTACACAAAATTCCCAAAATCTTCTCAAAACCGTACCAAACTCCAGCAACATCCAACAAAATTCCAAAACTCTTCTCAAAACCCTTCGAAATTCTAGTAACATCCCACAAAATCTCTATAACTGTCCTCACAATATCGGAAAAATCCCTCAAAATTCTTCATGTTTCCTCAAAATCCGTCAAAATTCCACAAAGATCCCACAAAAATCCAGAAACATTCCACAAAATTCTATGCATCGTCTCAAAACCCTACCATATTAAATAAACATCCCACAAAATCTCGACAACTTTCCACACAATCTAGGAAAAATCTCACAAAATTCCTTATGTCTACTCCATATCCAAAAAAATTCCACAAAATTCCCGAAGCATCCCACAAAATTGCCAAAATTTTCTCAAAACCCTTCGAAATTCCAGTAACATCCCGCAAAACATTGACAACTTTCCACACAGTCTCGGAAAAATCCATCTAAATTCTTCATGTCTCATCAAAATCCCTCAAAATTCCACAAAGATCCCACAAAATTCCAGAAACATCCCACAAAATTCTATGAATCGTCTCAAAACCCTACCATATTAAATAAACATCCCACAAAATCTCGACAACTTTCCACACAATCTAGGAAAAATCTCACAAAATTCCTTATGTCTACTCCATATCCAAAAAAATTCCACAAAATTCCCGAAACATCCCACAAAATTCCCAAAATTTTCTCAAAACCCTTCGAGATTCCAGTAACATCCCGCAAAACCTTGACAACTTTCCACACAGTCTAGGAAAAATCAATCAAAATTTTTCATGTCTCATCATTATCCCTCAAAAGTCCACAAAATTCCCACAAAACTCCAGAAACATCCCACAAAATTCTATGAATCTTCTCAAAACCCTACCAAATTCTAGAAACATCCCACAAAATCTCTACAACTTTCCACACAATCTAGGAAAAATCTCACAAAATTCATTATGTCTACTCCATATCCAAAAAAATTCCACAAAATTCCCGAAACATCCCACACAATTCACAAAATCCTCTCGAAACCCTACCAAATTCGAGAAACATCCCACAAAATCTTGACAACTTTCCACACAAACAAGGGAAAATCCATCAAAATTCTTCATGTCTAGTCAATATCCCCCAAAAGTTTACAAAATTCCCAAAAAATTCCCAAAAAATTCCCAAAATCTTCTCAAAACCCTACCAGCTTCCAGAAACATCCCACAAAATCTTGACAACTTTCCACACAATCTAGGAAAAATCCATCAAGATGCCTTAAAATTCCAACAAAGACCCACAAAATTCCAGAAACATCGCACAAAATCTTGACAATTTTCGACACAGTCTAGGAAAAATCCATCAAAATTCTTCATGTCTCCTCAAAATCCCTCAAAATTCTACAAAGATCCCACAAAATTCCCGAAACATCCCACAAAATTCCCAAAATTTTCTCAAAACCCTTCGAAATTCCAGTAACATCCCGCAAAACCTTGACAACTTTCCACACAGTCTAGGAAAAATCCATCTAAATTCTTCATGTCTAGTCAATATCCCCAAAAATTTTACAAAATTCCCAAAAAATTCCCAAAATCTTCTCAAAACCCTACCAGCTTCCAGAAACATCCCACAAAATCTCTACAACTTTCCACACAATCTAGGAAAAATCCATCAAGATGCCTTAAAATTCCAAAAAATTCCCACAAAATTCCAGAAACATCGCACAAAATCTTGACAATTTTCGACACAGTCTAGGAAAAATCCATCAAAATTCTTCATATCTCCTAAAAATCCAAAAAAATTCCACAAAAAATTCCCACAAAATTCCAGAAACATCCCACAAAATCTTGAGATCTTTCCACATAATCTCTGAAAAATCCCTCAAAATTCTTCAGGTTGCCTCAAAATCCCTCAAAATTCTCGAAATTACATGAAATTCCAGAAAGATCCCACAAAATTCTCGAAATTTTCTCAAAACGCTACCAAATTCAAGAAACATCCCACAAAATCTTGACAATTTTCCACACAATCTAGGAAAACGCCATCTAAATTCTTCATGTCTCCTCAAAATCCCTCAAAATTCCACAAAGATCCCACAAAATTCCAGAAACATCCCACAAAATTCTATGCATCGTCTCAAAACCCTACCATATTAAATAAACATCCCACAAAATCTCGACAACTTTCCACACAATCTAGGAAAAATCTCACAAAATTCCTTATGTCTACTCCATATCCAAAAAAATTCCACAAAATTCCCGAAGCATCCCACAAAATTGCCAAAATTTTCTCAAAACCCTTCGAAATTCCAGTAACATCCTGCAAAACCTTGACAACTTTCCACACAGTCTCGGAAAAATCAATCAAAATTCTTCATTTCTCATCATTATCCCTCAAAACTCCACAAAATTCCCACAAAATTCCAGAAACATCCCACAAAATTCCCAAAATCTTCTCAAAACCCTATCATATTCTAGAAACATCCCACAAAATCTTGCGAACTTTCCACATAATCTCGGAAAAATCCCTCAAAATTCTTCAGGTCACCTCAAAATTCCTCAAAATTCCACAAAAATCCCTCAAAATTCCAGATACATCCCACAAAATCTTGACAACTTCCCCCACAAATTAGGAAAAATGCATCAAAATTCATCAAGTCATGTCAATATTTCACAAAATTCTACAGAAATCCCACAGAATTCCAGAAACATCCCACAATATCTCCACAAATTGACACAAAATAAGAAAAATCCCTCAAAATTGTTCAAGTCTCCTCAGTATCCCAGAACATTGCAAAGAAATGCCACTAAATTCCAGGTAAATCTTGCAAAATAATTAAATTTTTTTCAAATACCCACGAAAATCCCACAAAATTTCTCAAACATCCCACAAATTGTGATAAACCTTGTGAAAACGCAACAAAATTCCAGAAACATCGCACAAAATTCCCAAAATCTTCTCAAAACTCTTCGAAATTCCAGAAACATCCCACAAAATCTCAACAACTTTCCACACAATCTCGGAAAAATCCATCAAAATGCCTTAAAATGCCACAAAAATAACACAAAATTCCCGAAACATCCCACAAAATCTTGAAAACTTTCCACACAGTCTAGGAAAAATCCATCAAAATTCTTCATGTCTCCTCAAAATCCCTCAAAATTCCACAGAGTTCCCACAAAATTCCAGAAACATCCCACAAAATTCTATGAATCTTCTCAAAACCCTACCAAATTCTAGAAACATCCCCTAAAAATCTCGACAATTTTCCACACAATCTAGGAAAAATCTCACAAAATTCCTTATGTCTAATCCATATCCAAAAAAATTCCACAAAATTCCCGAAACATCCCACACAATTCACAAAATCCTCTCGAAACCCTATCAAACTCCAGAAACATTCCACAAAATCTCGACAACTTTCCACACAGTCTCGGAAAAATCCGTCAAAATTCTTCATGTCTCCTCAATATCCCACAAAATTCCTAAAACATCTCCCTAAATTCTCAAAATCTTCTCAAAACCCTACCAAATTCGAGAAACATCCCACAAAATCTCAACAACTTTCCACACAATCTAGGGAAAATCCATCTAAATTCTTCATGTCTAGTCAATATCCTTCAAAATTTTAGAAAATTCCCAAAAAATTCCCAAAATCTTCTCAAAACCCTACCAGCTTCCAGAAACATCCCACAAAATCTTGACAACTTTCCACACAATCTTGTAAAAATCTATCAAAATTCTTCATGTCTCCACAATACCTAAAAAAATTCCAAAAACACCCCATAAAATCCCCGAAATCTTCTCAAACCCCTACCAAATTCCAGAATCATCCCACAAAATTCCATAAATCTTCTCAAAACCCTACCAAATTTTAGAAACAACCCACAAAATTCTCTAAATCTTCTCAAAACTCTTTGAAATTCTCGTAATAGCCCACAAAATCTTGAGAACTTTCCACACAATCTAGGAAAAACCCATCAAAATTCTTCTTGTCTCCTCAAATACCGCCAAATTCCACAAAAATCACACAAAATTCCCAAAATCTTCTCAAAACCGTACCAAACTCCAGCAACATCCAACAAAATTCCAAAACTCTTCTCAAAACCCTTCGAAATTCTAGTAACATCCCACAAAATCTCTATAACTGTCCTCACAATCTCGGAAAAATCCCTCAAAATTCTTCATGTTTCCTCAAAATCCCTCAAAATTCCACAAAGATCCCACAAAAATCCAGAAACATCCCACAAAATTCTATGCATCGTCTCAAAACCCTACCATATTAAATAAACATCCCACAAAATCTCGACAACTTTCCACACAATCTAGGAAAAATCTCACAAAATTCCTTATGTCTACTCCATATCCAAAAAAATTCCACAAAATTCCCGAAACATCCCACACAATTCACAAAATCCTCTCGAAACCCTATCAAACTCCAGAAACATTCCACAAAATCTCGACAACTTTCCACACAGTCTCGGAAAAATCCGTCAAAATTCTTCATGTCTCCTCAATATCCCACAAAATTCCTAAAACATCTCCCTAAATTCTCAAAATCTTCTCAAAACCCTACCAAATTCGAGAAACATCCCACAAAATCTCAACAACTTTCCACACAATCTAGGGAAAATCCATCTAAATTCTTCATGTCTAGTCAATATCCTTCAAAATTTTAGAAAATTCCCAAAAAATTCCCAAAATCTTCTCAAAACCCTACCAGCTTCCAGAAACATCCCACAAAATCTTGACAACTTTCCACACAATCTTGTAAAAATCTATCAAAATTCTTCATGTCTCCACAATACCTAAAAAAATTCCAAAAACACCCCATAAAATCCCCGAAATCTTCTCAAACCCCTACCAAATTCCAGAATCATCCCACAAAATTCCATAAATCTTCTCAAAACCCTACCAAATTTTAGAAACAACCCACAAAATTCTCTAAATCTTCTCAAAACTCTTCGAAATTCTCGTAATAGCCCACAAAATCTTGAGAACTTTCCACACAATCTAGGAAAAACCCATCAAAATTCTTCTTGTCTCCTCAAATACCGCCAAATTCCACAAAAATCACACAAAATTCCCAAAATCTTCTCAAAACCGTACCAAACTCCAGCAACATCCAACAAAATTCCAAAACTCTTCTCAAAACCCTTCGAAATTCTAGTAACATCCCACAAAATCTCTATAACTGTCCTCACAATCTCGGAAAAATCCCTCAAAATTCTTCATGTTTCCTCAAAATCCCTCAAAATTCCACAAAGATCCCACAAAAATCCAGAAACATCCCACAAAATTCTATGCATCGTCTCAAAACCCTACCATATTAAATAAACATCCCACAAAATCTCGACAACTTTCCACACAATCTAGGAAAAATCTCACAAAATTCCTTATGTCTACTCCATATCCAAAAAAATTCCACAAAATTCCCGAAACATCCCACACAATTCACAAAATCCTCTCGAAACCCTATCAAACTCCAGAAACATTCCACAAAATCTCGACAACTTTCCACACAGTCTCGGAAAAATCCGTCAAAATTCTTCATGTCTCCTCAATATCCCACAAAATTCCTAAAACATCTCCCTAAATTCTCAAAATCTTCTCAAAACCCTACCAAATTCGAGAAACATCCCACAAAATCTCAACGACTTTCCACACAATCTAGGGAAAATCCATCTAAATTCTTCATGTCTAGTCAATATCCTTCAAAATTTTAGAAAATTCCCAAAAAATTCCCAAAATCTTCTCAAAACCCTACCAGCTTCCAGAAACATCCCACAAAATCTTGACAACTTTCCACACAATCTTGTAAAAATCTATCAAAATTCTTCATGTCTCCACAATACCTAAAAAAATTCCAAAAACACCCCATAAAATCCCCGAAATCTTCTCAAACCCCTACCAAATTCCAGAATCATCCCACAAAATTCCATAAATCTTCTCAAAACCCTACCAAATTTTAGAAACAACCCACAAAATTCTCTAAATCTTCTCAAAACTCTTCGAAATTCTCGTAATAGCCCACAAAATCTTGAGAACTTTCCACACAATCTAGGAAAAACCCATCAAAATTCTTCTTGTCTCCTCAAATACCGCCAAATTCCACAAAAATCACACAAAATTCCCAAAATCTTCTCAAAACCGTACCAAACTCCAGCAACATCCAACAAAATTCCAAAACTCTTCTCAAAACCCTTCGAAATTCTAGTAACATCCCACAAAATCTCTATAACTGTCCTCACAATCTCGGAAAAATCCCTCAAAATTCTTCATGTTTCCTCAAAATCCCTCAAAATTCCACAAAGATCCCACAAAAATCCAGAAACATCCCACAAAATTCTATGCATCGTCTCAAAACCCTACCATATTAAATAAACATCCCACAAAATCTCGACAACTTTCCACACAATCTAGGAAAAATCTCACAAAATTCCTTATGTCTACTCCATATCCAAAAAAATTCCACAAAATTCCCGAAACATCCCACAAAATTCCCAAAATTTTCTCAAAACCCTTCGAAATTCCAGTAACATCCCGCAAAACCTTGACAACTTTCCAAACAGACTCGGAAAAATCCATCTAAATTCTTCATGTCTCATCAAAATCCCTCAAAATTCCACAAAGATCCCACAAAATTCCAGAAACATCCCACAAAATTCCCAAAATCTTCTCAAAACCCTACCATATTCTAGAAACATCCCACAAAATCTTGCGAACTTTCCACACAATCTAGGAAAAATCTCACAAAATTCCTTATGTCTAATCCATATCCAAAAAAATTCCACAAAATTCCCGAAACATCCCACACAATTCACAAAATCCTCTCGAAACCCTATCAAACTCCAGAAACATTCCACAAAATCTCGACAACTTTCCACACAGTCTCGGAAAAATCCGTCAAAATTCTTCATGTCTCCTCAATATCCCACAAAATTCCTAAAACATCTCCCTAAATTCTCAAAATCTTCTCAAAACCCTACCAAATTCGAGAAACATCCCACAAAATCTCAACGACTTTCCACACAATCTAGGGAAAATCCATCTAAATTCTTCATGTCTAGTCAATATCCTTCAAAATTTTAGAAAATTCCCAAAAAATTCCCAAAATCTTCTCAAAACCCTACCAGCTTCCAGAAACATCCCACAAAATCTTGACAACTTTCCACACAATCTTGTAAAAATCTATCAAAATTCTTCATGTCTCCACAATACCTAAAAAAATTCCAAAAACACCCCATAAAATCCCCGAAATCTTCTCAAACCCCTACCAAATTCCAGAATCATCCCACAAAATTCCATAAATCTTCTCAAAACCCTACCAAATTTTAGAAACAACCCACAAAATTCTCTAAATCTTCTCAAAACTCTTCGAAATTCCAGAAACATCCCACAAAATGTCAACAACTTTCCACACAATCTCGGAAAAATCCATCAAAATGCCTTAAAATGCCACAAAAATAACACAAAATTCCCGAAACATCCCACAAAATCTTGAAAACTTTCCACACAGTCTAGGAAAAATCCATCAAAATTCTTCATGTCTCCTCAAAATCCCTCAAAATTCTACAGAGTTCCCACAAAATTCCAGAAACATCCCACAAAATTCTATGAATCTTCTCAAAACCCTACCAAATTCTAGAAACATCCCACAAAATCTCGACAATTTTCCACACAATCTAGGAAAAATCTCACAAAATTCCTTATGTCTAATCCATATCCAAAAAAATTCCACAAAATTCCCGAAACATCCCACACAATTCACAAAATCCTCTCGAAACCCTATCAAACTCCAGAAACATTCCACAAAATCTCGACAACTTTCCACACAGTCTCGGAAAAATCCGTCAAAATTCTTCATGTCTCCTCAATATCCCACAAAATTCCTAAAACATCTCCCTAAATTCTCAAAATCTTCTCAAAACCCTACCAAATTCGAGAAACATCCCACAAAATCTCAACGACTTTCCACACAATCTAGGGAAAATCCATCTAAATTCTTCATGTCTAGTCAATATCCTTCAAAATTTTAGAAAATTCCCAAAAAATTCCCAAAATCTTCTCAAAACCCTACCAGCTTCCAGAAACATCCCACAAAATCTGGACAACTTTCCACACAATCTTGTAAAAATCTATCAAAATTCTTCATGTCTCCACAATACCTAAAAAAATTCCAAAAACACCCCATAAAATCCCCGAAATCTTCTCAAACCCCTACCAAATTCCAGAATCATCCCACAAAATTCCATAAATCTTCTCAAAACCCTACCAAATTTTAGAAACAACCCACAAAATTCTCTAAATCTTCTCAAAACTCTTCGAAATTCTCGTAATAGCCCACAAAATCTTGAGAACTTTCCACACAATCTAGGAAAAACCCATCAAAATTCTTCTTGTCTCCTCAAATACCGCCAAATTCCACAAAAATCACACAAAATTCCCAAAATCTTCTCAAAACCGTACCAAACTCCAGCAACATCCAACAAAATTCCAAAACTCTTCTCAAAACCCTTCGAAATTCTAGTAACATCCCACAAAATCTCTATAACTGTCCTCACAATCTCGGAAAAATCCCTCAAAATTCTTCATGTTTCCTCAAAATCCCTCAAAATTCCACAAAGATCCCACAAAAATCCAGAAACATCCCACAAAATTCTATGCATCGTCTCAAAACCCTACCATATTAAATAAACATCCCACAAAATCTCGACAACTTTCCACACAATCTAGGAAAAATCTCACAAAATTCCTTATGTCTACTCCATATCCAAAAAAATTCCACAAAATTCCCGAAACATCCCACACAATTCACAAAATCCTCTCGAAACCCTATCAAACTCCAGAAACATTCCACAAAATCTCGACAACTTTCCACACAGTCTCGGAAAAATCCGTCAAAATTCTTCATGTCTCCTCAATATCCCACAAAATTCCTAAAACATCTCCCTAAATTCTCAAAATCTTCTCAAAACCCTACCAAATTCGAGAAACATCCCACAAAATCTCAACGACTTTCCACACAATCTAGGGAAAATCCATCTAAATTCTTCATGTCTAGTCAATATCCTTCAAAATTTTAGAAAATTCCCAAAAAATTCCCAAAATCTTCTCAAAACCCTACCAGCTTCCAGAAACATCCCACAAAATCTTGACAACTTTCCACACAATCTTGTAAAAATCTATCAAAATTCTTCATGTCTCCACAATACCTAAAAAAATTCCAAAAACACCCCATAAAATCCCCGAAATCTTCTCAAACCCCTACCAAATTCCAGAATCATCCCACAAAATTCCATAAATCTTCTCAAAACCCTACCAAATTTTAGAAACAACCCACAAAATTCTCTAAATCTTCTCAAAACTCTTCGAAATTCTCGTAATAGCCCACAAAATCTTGAGAACTTTCCACACAATCTAGGAAAAACCCATCAAAATTCTTCTTGTCTCCTCAAATACCGCCAAATTCCACAAAAATCACACAAAATTCCCAAAATCTTCTCAAAACCGTACCAAACTCCAGCAACATCCAACAAAATTCCAAAACTCTTCTCAAAACCCTTCGAAATTCTAGTAACATCCCACAAAATCTCTATAACTGTCCTCACAATCTCGGAAAAATCCCTCAAAATTCTTCATGTTTCCTCAAAATCCCTCAAAATTCCACAAAGATCCCACAAAAATCCAGAAACATCCCACAAAATTCTATGCATCGTCTCAAAACCCTACCATATTAAATAAACATCCCACAAAATCTCGACAACTTTCCACACAATCTAGGAAAAATCTCACAAAATTCCTTATGTCTACTCCATATCCAAAAAAATTCCACAAAATTCCCGAAACATCCCACACAATTCACAAAATCCTCTCGAAACCCTATCAAACTCCAGAAACATTCCACAAAATCTCGACAACTTTCCACACAGTCTCGGAAAAATCCGTCAAAATTCTTCATGTCTCCTCAATATCCCACAAAATTCCTAAAACATCTCCCTAAATTCTCAAAATCTTCTCAAAACCCTACCAAATTCGAGAAACATCCCACAAAATCTCAACAACTTTCCACACAATCTAGGGAAAATCCATCTAAATTCTTCATGTCTAGTCAATATCCTTCAAAATTTTAGAAAATTCCCAAAAAATTCCCAAAATCTTCTCAAAACCCTACCAGCTTCCAGAAACATCCCACAAAATCTTGACAACTTTCCACACAATCTTGTAAAAATCTATCAAAATTCTTCATGTCTCCACAATACCTAAAAAAATTCCAAAAACACCCCATAAAATCCCCGAAATCTTCTCAAACCCCTACCAAATTCCAGAATCATCCCACAAAATTCCATAAATCTTCTCAAAACCCTACCAAATTTTAGAAACAACCCACAAAATTCTCTAAATCTTCTCAAAACTCTTCGAAATTCTCGTAATAGCCCACAAAATCTTGAGAACTTTCCACACAATCTAGGAAAAACCCATCAAAATTCTTCTTGTCTCCTCAAATACCGCCAAATTCCACAAAAATCACACAAAATTCCCAAAATCTTCTCAAAACCGTACCAAACTCCAGCAACATCCAACAAAATTCCAAAACTCTTCTCAAAACCCTTCGAAATTCTAGTAACATCCCACAAAATCTCTATAACTGTCCTCACAATCTCGGAAAAATCCCTCAAAATTCTTCATGTTTCCTCAAAATCCCTCAAAATTCCACAAAGATCCCACAAAAATCCAGAAACATCCCACAAAATTCTATGCATCGTCTCAAAACCCTACCATATTAAATAAACATCCCACAAAATCTCGACAACTTTCCACACAATCTAGGAAAAATCTCACAAAATTCCTTATGTCTACTCCATATCCAAAAAAATTCCACAAAATTCCCGAAACATCCCACACAATTCACAAAATCCTCTCGAAACCCTATCAAACTCCAGAAACATTCCACAAAATCTCGACAACTTTCCACACAGTCTCGGAAAAATCCGTCAAAATTCTTCATGTCTCCTCAATATCCCACAAAATTCCTAAAACATCTCCCTAAATTCTCAAAATCTTCTCAAAACCCTACCAAATTCGAGAAACATCCCACAAAATCTCAACAACTTTCCACACAATCTAGGGAAAATCCATCTAAATTCTTCATGTCTAGTCAATATCCTTCAAAATTTTAGAAAATTCCCAAAAAATTCCCAAAATCTTCTCAAAACCCTACCAGCTTCCAGAAACATCCCACAAAATCTTGACAACTTTCCACACAATCTTGTAAAAATCTATCAAAATTCTTCATGTCTCCACAATACCTAAAAAAATTCCAAAAACACCCCATAAAATCCCCGAAATCTTCTCAAACCCCTACCAAATTCCAGAATCATCCCACAAAATTCCATAAATCTTCTCAAAACCCTACCAAATTTTAGAAACAACCCACAAAATTCTCTAAATCTTCTCAAAACTCTTCGAAATTCTCGTAATAGCCCACAAAATCTTGAGAACTTTCCACACAATCTAGGAAAAACCCATCAAAATTCTTCTTGTCTCCTCAAATACCGCCAAATTCCACAAAAATCACACAAAATTCCCAAAATCTTCTCAAAACCGTACCAAACTCCAGCAACATCCAACAAAATTCCAAAACTCTTCTCAAAACCCTTCGAAATTCTAGTAACATCCCACAAAATCTCTATAACTGTCCTCACAATCTCGGAAAAATCCCTCAAAATTCTTCATGTTTCCTCAAAATCCCTCAAAATTCCACAAAGATCCCACAAAAATCCAGAAACATCCCACAAAATTCTATGCATCGTCTCAAAACCCTACCATATTAAATAAACATCCCACAAAATCTCGACAACTTTCCACACAATCTAGGAAAAATCTCACAAAATTCCTTATGTCTACTCCATATCCAAAAAAATTCCACAAAATTCCCGAAACATCCCACACAATTCACAAAATCCTCTCGAAACCCTATCAAACTCCAGAAACATTCCACAAAATCTCGACAACTTTCCACACAGTCTCGGAAAAATCCGTCAAAATTCTTCATGTCTCCTCAATATCCCACAAAATTCCTAAAACATCTCCCTAAATTCTCAAAATCTTCTCAAAACCCTACCAAATTCGAGAAACATCCCACAAAATCTCAACAACTTTCCACACAATCTAGGGAAAATCCATCAAAATTCTTCATGTCTAGTCAATATCCTTCAAAATTTTAGAAAATTCCCAAAAAATTCCCAAAATCTTCTCAAAACCCTACCAGCTTCCAGAAACATCCCACAAAATCTTGACAACTTTCCACACAATCTTGTAAAAATCTATCAAAATTCTTCATGTCTCCACAATACCTAAAAAAATTCCAAAAACACCCCATAAAATCCCCGAAATCTTCTCAAACCCCTACCAAATTCCAGAATCATCCCACAAAATTCCATAAATCTTCTCAAAACCCTACCAAATTTTAGAAACAACCCACAAAATTCTCTAAATCTTCTCAAAACTCTTCGAAATTCTCGTAATAGCCCACAAAATCTTGAGAACTTTCCACACAATCTAGGAAAAACCCATCAAAATTCTTCTTGTCTCCTCAAATACCGCCAAATTCCACAAAAATCACACAAAATTCCCAAAATCTTCTCAAAACCGTACCAAACTCCAGCAACATCCAACAAAATTCCAAAACTCTTCTCAAAACCCTTCGAAATTCTAGTAACATCCCACAAAATCTCTATAACTGTCCTCACAATCTCGGAAAAATCCCTCAAAATTCTTCATGTTTCCTCAAAATCCCTCAAAATTCCACAAAGATCCCACAAAAATCCAGAAACATCCCACAAAATTCTATGCATCGTCTCAAAACCCTACCATATTAAATAAACATCCCACAAAATCTCGACAACTTTCCACACAATCTAGGAAAAATCTCACAAAATTCCTTATGTCTACTCCATATCCAAAAAAATTCCACAAAATTCCCGAAACATCCCACAAAATTCCCAAAATTTTCTCAAAACCCTTCGAAATTCCAGTAACATCCCGCAAAACCTTGACAACTTTCCAAACAGACTCGGAAAAATCCATCTAAATTCTTCATGTCTCATCAAAATCCCTCAAAATTCCACAAAGATCCCACAAAATTCCAGAAACATCCCACAAAATTCCCAAAATCTTCTCAAAACCCTACCATATTCTAGAAACATCCCACAAAATCTTGCGAACTTTCCACACAATCTAGGAAAAATCTCACAAAATTCCTTATGTCTACTCCATATCCAAAAAAATTCCACAAAATTCCCGAAGCATCCCACAAAATTCCCAAAATTTTCTCAAAACCCTTCGAAATTCCAGTAACATCCTGCTAAACCTTGAAAACTTTCCACACAGTCTCGGAAAAATCAATCAAAATTCTTCATGTCTCATCATTATCCCTCAAAACTCCACAAAATTCCCACAAAATTCCAGAAACATCCCACAAAATTCCCAAAATCTTCTCAAAACCCTACCATATTCTAGAAACATCCCACAAAATCTTGCGAACTTTCCACACAATTTAGGAAATATCTCACAAAATTCATTATGTCTACTCCATATCCAAAAAAATTCCACAAAATTCCCGAAACATCCCACACAATTCACAAAATCCTCTCGAAACCCTAACAAATTCCAGAAACATCCCACAAAAATCTCGACAACTTTCCACACAATCTAGTAAAAATCCGTCAAAATTCTTCATGTCTCCTCAATATCCCACAAAATTCCTAAAACATCCCCCTAAATTCTCAAAATCTTCTCAAAACCCTACCAAATTCGAGAAACATCCCACAAAATCTTGACAACTTTCCACACAAACTAGGGAAAATCCATCAAAATTCTTCATGTCTAGTCAATATCCCCCAAAATTTTACAAAATTCCCAAAAAATTCCCAAAAAATTCCCAAAATCTTCTCAAAACCCTACCAGCTTCCAGAAACATCCCACAAAATCTTGACAGCTTTCCACACAATCTAGGAAAAATCCATCAAGATGCCTTAAAATTCCAAAAAAGTCCCACAAAATTCCAGAAACATCCCACAAAATCTTGACAATTTTCGACACAGTCTAGGAAAAATCCATCAAAATTCTTCATATCTCCTAAAAATCCAAAAAAATTCCACAAAAAATTCCCACAAAATTCCAGAAACATCGCACAAAATCTTCTCAAAACCCTACCATATTCCAGAAACATCCCACAAAATCTTGAGAACTTTCCACATAATCTCTGAAAAATCCCTCAAAATTCTTCAGGTTGCCTCAAAATCCCTCAAAATTCCACAAAATTACATGAAATTCGAGAAAGATTACACAAAATTCTCGAAATTTTCTCAAAACGATACCAAATTCAAGAAACATCCCACAAAATCTTGACAATTTTCCAAACAGTCTCGGAAAAATCCATCTAAATTCTTCATGTCTCCTCAAAATCCCTCAAAATTCCACAAAGATCCCACAAAATTCCCGAAACATCCCACAAAATTCCCAAAATTTTCTCAAAACCCTTCGAAATTCCAGTAACATCCCGCAAAACCTTGACAACTTTCCACACAGTCTAGGAAAAATCCATCTAAATTCTTCATGTCTAGTCAATATCCTTCAAAATTTTAGAAAATTCCCAAAAAATTCCCAAAATCTTCTCAAAACCCTACCAGCTTCCAGAAACATCCCACAAAATCTTGACAACTTTCCACACAATCTTGTAAAAATCCATCAAAATTCTTCATGTCTCCACAATACCTAAAAAAATTCCAAAAACACCCCATAAAATCCCCGAAATCTTCTCAAACCCCTACCAAATTCCAGAATCATCCCACAAAATTCCATAAATCTTCTCAAAACCCTACCAAATTTTAGAAACAACCCACAAAATTCTCTAAATCTTCTCAAAACTCTTCGAAATTCTCGTAATAGCCCACAAAATCTTGAGAACTTTCCACACAATCTAGGAAAAACCCATCAAAATTCTTCTTGTCTCCTCAAATACCGCCAAATTCCACAAAAATCACACAAAATTCCCAAAATCTTCTCAAAACCGTACCAAACTCCAGCAACATCCAACAAAATTCCAAAACTCTTCTCAAAACCCTTCGAAATTCTAGTAACATCCCACAAAATCTCTATAACTGTCCTCACAATCTCGGAAAAATCCCTCAAAATTCTTCATGTCTCCTCAATATCTCAAAAAATTCCAGAAACATCCCACAAAATCCCCGAAATCTTCTGAAAACCCTGCCAAATTACAGAAACATCCCTCAAAATTCCCAAAATCTTCTCTAAACCCTACCAAATTCCAGAAACATCCCACAAAATCTTCAGAACTTTTCACACTCTCTTGGAAATATCCCTCAAAATTCTTCACGTGTCCTCAATATCCCTCAAAATTCCCAAAAATTCCCACAAAACTCTTGAAACGTCCCACAAAATTCCTAAAATCTTCTCAGAACCCTACCAAATTTCAAAAACATTCCACAAAATTTGGACACCTTTCCACACAATTTAGGAAAAATCCCTCAAAATTCTTCATATCTCTTCAATATCCCCAAAAAATATTCCACAAAATTCCCGCAAAATTCCTGAAACATCCCACAAAATTAGCGAAATCTTCTCAAAACTCTTCGAAATTTCAGTAACATCACACAAAATCTTGACAAATTTCCACACAATCTACGAAAAATCCGTCAAAACTCTTCATGTCTCCTCAAAAATCCCTCAAAATTCTAAAAAAACCCAAAGAAATTCTGGAAAAATCCCTCAAAAATTCCCAAAATCTTCTCAAAACCCTACCAAATTGTAGAAATATCCCACAAAATCTTGAAAACTTTCCACACAATCTCAGAAAAATCCATCAAAATTCTTCAGGTCTCCTCAAAATTCCCAAATAATTCCAGAAACATCCCACAAAATCCCCGAAATCTTCTCAAAACCCTACCAAATTCCAGAAGCTTCCTACAGAAACGAGAAAACTTTTCAACACAATCTAGGAAAAATCACTCAAAATTCTTCATGTCTCTTCAAAATTAAACAAAAATTCCACAAAATTGCAGAAAAATCCGACAAAATTCCTGAAATCTTCTCAAAACCCTACCAAATTCCAGGAATATGCAACAAAATCGTGTCAAGTTTACCCACAATCTCGGAAAAATCCATCAAAATTCTTCAAGTAAATTCAATATCCCACAAAAATCCAGAAACATGAAAGAAAATTCTTGGAATCTTCTCAAAACCCTAACAAATTCCAGAAACATCCCACAAAATCTTGACAAATTTCCACACAATATCGGAAAAATCCGTCAAAATTCTTCAAGTCCCCTCAATATCCCACAAAATTCTAGAAAATCACACAAAATTCCAGAAACGTCCCACAAAATTACAGAAATCTTCTCCAAACCCTACCAAATTCCAGAAACATCCCACAAAATCTTGACAACTTTCCACACAATCTCAGAAAAATCCATCAAAACTCCAATTTCACAGGCCTATTTAACATTTGATCCATCAAAATCAGTCCTTTGCTTTGTATTTTGGAAACTTGTTCATCTTGGGGAATTTGTCATCTCCTCAGGGCATTGAAGGTCAATCAAATGCTGCAGGTTTCATTCTTTCTTTAATATGGTCTGTGTGCTGGGGTTTGACTCTTAAGCAGAGCTCATTTTTTATTTTGCAGCCTAGCAGTTCTACAGTGGGGCTCTGGGCAGGTCAATTCACTTGAGAATGATGGGTAAATCAGCTCCTGGGAAGATGTGCACTGCCTGGCCCCGATGCTTCAGCATGCTTGAGGTCAGCTTGGCTGTCTCCGACTGTCTAATAATAATGCAGAATAATAGAATTAAGTATTCATTTTAATTGCTGATCACTAAGATTTGTTTTCATCTAAATCTGCGTGCTAGTTTCTAAACCACTACAGTCTGTTTCATCAATGACCTTCCAGATTTTTGCTTTCTAGTTTCTGCCGATCTTATTTTCTCGCCTGTCCCTGGAAGAGGAAGGGATGATGGCTGGAGGTTTGGCAGTCAGCGAGGGCCTGGCCACCACTACAGTTCTGGACTCTCAGCCTTGGAGATGTGATCAGGATTCTGCTGTTAGTTCCCAGTTTTGTATTGCAAAGACTGACCATGCTGCCAGCACTGTGTTTTATGAGTGAATTTTCATTTGGTCAAACTCCAAAGCAGCCTTAATTTTAAGGTGGAATTCTTTGTGGATGAGGCTGTGAAGAATATGGTGTTTATACTCCCATCCTACCGGCAGTACAGTAAAACAACTCCTAACGAATTTGGTAATAAAGACCTAGTTTTTCTTAACTAAACCTGCCCTAGCAAAATTCATAAGCTGGTGATAGCTATCTCTGGAGTAGAAAATCTTTATTGAGTTTATTGACAATTTAATATACTTTGTCAAGCTTTGCTGCTAAGTTTCTGTTTATCCAGAGACACTTGGGGCTACCTTTGCTTCTTAAGGGATTAAACTAGCAAGCACTTAGAATCAGATTTTGGGAAGATGGGTGCAGGAGACCTTGTAATTCACTTCAGAAAAATATAATAATGATGAACACTTCAGAAGGAAATGATAGTATTTGACATAATATGTGAAATGCTTTCAAGTTATTTTTTAGTTTTTCTTTAATTTTTAATCCTGGATAAATTAAATGAGGCTTTTGGGGAAAGCATGAGCTGGAATTTATATTGTATTTATATTGCCCCGCCGTCACCGAGGACAGGGCTGTCCAAAGAAGTTGATGCAGCTGCTGAGGCAGAACCGTGACCTGATGCAGCTGCACCTTCGTTACTGCTCTCAGCCGAGGCCAAGAACCAAGTCAGCGGCAAAAGTGGGCATTGGGAGGAGACTCCGCATCTCCCCTCAGTTCTGACCTCCAGAGCGTCAAATCAGCTCTTTGACTCACAGCTCACCACAGACCTCGAAACAGGAGGCAAAGATCTACACCAGTTGGCCTTTCATAACTTCTCACCCATCTATTACCTTTCTGTGGCCAGCTTCAGAAAATGGGGGGGAAGCCATTCCAAAGAACACGACCAAGGAAATCACACAGCACTCGGGACTTTTTCCAGACATCAAATTTTTAATGGATGATGTGAAGTAACACAGAAGCAATTCCTGTCCACAGAAAAAAAGATTTCAAATGTTTTTGTCTCAAAGACAATCACTGGATGTTGAAAATTTCTGCTGCTGAAAGTTACATTAAGTCCTCAACACTGAGCAATCAATATCCCCACAATCTAAACTGTGAAATTACCACCTCGGCAAGGAGAAAATTTTCAGGATTTGCAACTCATCTCAAAACTTCAGTAGAACTGAACCAGCAGAATTTCCCTGAGATGCCATTGTGTTCTGGAACCCCTCAAATACTCACGAAAACAGACTTTACTTTCAGTAGGACAGCTGTTGATGAAAATCTGCGGTAAAACCTATGGGAAGTGGCCATGTGCACGCATCTTCCTTCCCACAGCAGGCACAATCAAATCCTCCTTTGAATGGCCTCAAAGTTGAGCAGCACTCATTGGCACAGCCTCTTCTCCCACAGACAGGCCAGTGAGCAACACGGCAGCGCCAGCCAGATGGGCAAGGACAAGAGAGAGCAGATGCCAACAAGGCTTTGAAGCTGTGCCAAGGGAGGTTTACGCTGGGCGTTGGCAAGAACTTGTGCCCAGAAAGGGCCATTAGATCCTGCAATGGCCTGACAGGGGGCTGCTGGAGTCATCCTTGTGGCAGGTGGGCAAGGCAAGCCAGGCCGCAGCGCTCGGGCCCCGCTCTGCTGGCCATGGTTGCCGCCATGGCTCACAGGTTGGACTCAACATTCTCTCAGGGCTCTCTGAGGCCAGGGCGTTCTGTGCTTCTGTGACATCACAGCCTCTGGCGACGGCACGGTGCCTGGCAACTGTCGCCAGCTGTTGCTGCGCCCCAGAGCCCAGGCAGACCTGCTTGCAGAGAGACGCCCAGAGCCTCTGTGCTGCCGGCAGAGCTCTATGGCTGCTCACGGCTCTTCCTCGCTGCTGCAGCTTTACGTGCTGCTGCTCTTGGCCCATCCCCTCGACCCTTCCAGCAAACTCGAGCAGAGCACGGATGCCTCTCCTATGCTTCCGGAGGATTTCTACCCGGAGGAGACGGACCCTGAGCAGATCCTGTGGGTGTCCTGGGCAGTCCTGCTGGTCGGCGTGCTCATCATAGGCATGGCCATGGGATGGGCCCTTGAGAGAAGATTTCAGAGATGCTGGGGAGAGGTGAGGCGGGGCTGGGGGGGTCAGGGAGGCGGGATGGGGCAGACCTTGAGGGCCTCTTGGGCACCCTTTGGCCAATGCCCTGCGGCAGAAGGGGCCTGAGCTCCTGGCTGGGGAATCCGGCCCAGGGGCTGAGCCCCATGGACAGCACCAAGCAGAGGCGGCCAGAGCTCTGCCTGCTGCAGCCTCTTCCCTGGGGCAGCCCAGCCCAACTGAGCCCGAGTCTCTGTCTCCGAGGCCAAAGGCAGCCCCACTTTGTGGGTGCCGGCCCCGCTCTGCCCCTCTGCCTCTTCCATGGGGATCCCTGCGCTTTGCCTTGCAGCGGAATCTCCGGAGCCCTTCAGGCCGTGCAGGGCCCCGCCGTCATCGAAGACACGGCTGTCCAAAGAAGTTGATGCAGCTGCTGAGGCACAACCGTGACTTGATGCGGTTGTGCCTTCGCTCTCAGCCGAGACCAACAACCAAGACGGCGGCAAAAGAGGGCATTGGCAGGAGACTCCGCACCTCCCCGCAGCTCTGACCTCCAGCGTGGCACTCCGAATTCAGAACATTACGGGGAATGTGTGACCAGTGCCCAGCCCAGGCACTGCGACGTTCCCCATCTTAGAAGTTAGCCACACCCCTATTGTTAGTTGTAGGATTCCCCACCACGTTTCCCCCAAGAAGTTGACCTTTCCCTTAGTGTTCAGTTCTAAACAGTTGAAGTATTGAAGTATTTTAGGCTTAAGATTCTTACCCCATAGTCTTCAAGTAACGTTGTAGTGTAGATTTTAGAAGTAGTCAAGTGAATAAAGTTCACGTTTTCTACACATTGCTGTGTCATTTTCTTGATGTTGCACCTGAGACCTGGGGACTCCTTGAGAGATGGGTTTGCATGGCAGCTCCAGACTGCCTGCAATGGAGAGCCCGAGTGCCCCAGCAGGGTTTGCAAGAGTATGGAGGGCAGCGGGAAAGAAGAAGATCGTGGAAAATGTGGAGGGAGCTGGATAAATAAATGCTTGCCATTGCCTTAGCAGAAAAAAACCCCATCAAAAACAACCCACCCTCAAAACAAAGCAATGAAAATAGTTTGCCTCTGAATGAAAAGAACTTCAATTAACTATATGATGTCTGCTTTTGGTTCAGCATTTATCAATCTGAATTTGAATATGCATAGGGTAATTCAAGGTAACTGAAGCTTAAAGATCATGTCTATTTACTTGTGCATAGCCTATACTGAAGCACATTAGAAAGCCGTGTTTTGCTTGAAATCTGCGCGGTATTAACTTCATTCCCTCTTATACTCACTAGGTAATTAAATACATGAAGAAACAGATTTTTTTTTTTTTATTAAGAATGCATTATAAATTAGGAAGGCATGGCTTTATCAGTCTGCTGATACCAACATTACTCAGCTAAGTTGAAAGTATTAACACAAGAACTTGATGACAGAAGCAATGTTCATCAGAGCCTCAACAATAAAGTTGCAGTTCCAAGTTTTTCAGATGTCCTACACTTGCTAAGGCATCTCCAGAAAGAGGAGACGACTGAAAATAGCAGAGGAAATTTGAAACCCATTTCTCTTTTGTTTTTTTTTTTTTTCAGAACTTTCTTGTGGGCAACAGAGAACTCCTAATATGTGGAATGAAATGTAGTTTTTATGCCAGAGTCATGAGTCATCCCCTCAGTTCCAACCTGATCCAGTGGTCACTTGAATCTTGGAAAGGGTCAAATCAGCAATATGAAATTTCAATTGTATTCATGAAAGTAGCTCTTTTTTCTCCATTCCCCTCCCTCTCCCAAATATATCAACACCAAGTGAGAAAGGCTCGATTTGAAAGATAATTATTACAGAATTAAACATGGACATAGCTAGTTTGCTACAAGTTCCTGCAGATAGAGAAACGAGAACAGAATCAGAGGTTATCAAACTCAATATAAAATCCAGCTCATGCTTTCCCCAAAAGCCTCGTTTAATTTATCCAGGATTAAAAATAAAAGAAAAATGAAAAAATCATATAAAAGCATTTCACATAGTATGTCAAATACTATCATTTCCATCTGAAATGTTCATCATTATTATGTTTTCCCATAGTAAATTACAAGGTCTCCTGCACCCATCTTCCCAATATCTGATTCTAAGTGCTTGCTAGTTTAATCCCTTAGGAAGCAAAAGTAGCCCCAAGTGTCTCTGGACAAACAGAAACTAAACAACAAAGCTTGACAACATATATTAAATTGTCAATGAACTCAATAAAGATTTTCCACTCCAGAGATAGCTATCACCAGCTTATGAATTTTGCTAGGGCAGGTTTAGTGAAGAAAAACTAGGTCTTTATTACCAAATCCGTTAGGAGTTGTTCTACTGTACTGCCGGTAGGATGGGAGTATAAACACCATATTCTTCACAGCCTCATCCACAAAGAATTCCACCTTAAAATTAAGGCTGCTTTGGAGTTTGACCAAATGAAAATTCACTCATAAAACACAGTGCTGGCAGCATGGTCAGTCTTTGCAATACAAAACTGGGAACTAACAGCAGAATCCTGATCACATCTCCAAGGCTGAGTGTCCAGAACTGTAGTGGTGGTCAGGCCCTCGCTGACTGCCAAACCTCCAGCCATCATCCCTTCCTCTCCCAGGGACAGGCGAGAAAATAAGATCGGCAGAATCTAGAAAGCTTAAGCTAAAATCAAGAAGGTCATTGATGAAACAGACTGTAGTGGTTTAGAAACTAGCACGCAGATTTAGATGAAAACAAACCTTACTGATCAGCAATTAAAATGAATACTTAATTCTATTATTCTGCATATTATTAGACAGTCGGAGACAGCCAAGCTGACCTCAAGCATGCTGAAGCATCGGGGCCAGGCAGTGCACAGCTTCCCAGGAGCTGATTTACCCATCGTTCTCAAGTGAATTGACCTGCCCAGAGCCCCACAGTAGAAGTGCTAGGCTGCAAAATAAAAAATGAGTTCTGCTTAAGAGTCAAACCCCAGCACATAGACCATATTAAAGGAAGAATGAAACCTGCAGCATTTGGTTGACCTTCAATACCCTGAGAAGATGACAAATTCCACAAGATGAACAAGTTTCCAAAACACAAATCAAAGGACTGATTTTGATGGATCAAATGTTAAATAGGCCTGTGAAGTTGGAGTTGTTAGGTTGCACATGAAAGAAGGGAAAAAAACCACACCCCAATCCTCAAATGCAATTTTAGATCCCTCTTGGAAAATTTGCTTTAAAAAGAGAGGAATAGATACAATCTTCCCCTCACCTGGGGATTTTAATGAATTCAAGCCATTTCAAATCTGTCAAGAAAGCCCTACCACAGTCCCCGTCAAACAACATTTTCTTTCATTTTTTTCTTCTCATTACTACTTCAGAGCAGTCTAAATAACAGCAAATAAGGAAATTCAAGTTGCAATTCAAACACTAAGCTCTGGAGTCCTACATTGCCTTCAAACACTTGTATGAAACACTAACTTCATGCTTAATGCTCTCCAATACATAGAAGCCATTTATTTGCATATCCTTTGGATGCTAAAGCTGTAACTTGCATTTCTATCAGCAGATGGGCCTGATTCTCACCTTCCCCTGATACACATGAGCAGTGTGGGCGCTGACTTTCTGGGCAGCTCATACTTTCTTGATTCAAACTCTTGACTTTGCTCTGTGTAACACGGCCCTTCCTGAATCCAGCCTAAGGTACGAAGCAGCCACACACCTTCTGAAGTTTCCATTATTGATATCTGCCTCTCCCCATTAGAATGCTTTGCAAAAACAATTAAGATCCAATGTTGCCCGTGTCTGCTGCAAGGAGGAGCTCTCTGGCTTTTTTACTCCTATTTTTAGAACATTCTCTTTCTAAGATCATGACAGCTGGGTACAAATCCAGAGCAACACCTTGAAGCATTAACAAACAGAAGCAACAGCAAACAGAAGCTGCTGCATTTCCTGCGGCCATTTGAGGGTGCAATTGCAAGTGTGAAAATATTGCAGTTCTGTCATTCAGTAAGAAGTACACGTTCCAAAGGAAATCCATTCAAAGCAGATTATACAGTATAGATTTGTTATCCATTTTAAATTGTTACTGGAAGCCAAAGAAAGATTTCTTTGGAAGCCTCACAGGTTTGTCTTCATCATTTATAATGGAACAGTTACTCTGCTTTAAATTTAAGTGGTTTTTTTCCCCAACAGTTTCACCTACCTCCTCACCAAGCTGATACAGAATAGAGGAGCACAGATAGTGGGAGGAACAGATTTGGAATTCCATAAATGGACTTCTCATGTGGCTAGAACTGATATTTCCAGCTCTGTGGGCTTAGAGCATCCATCCAATGTCATGCCAGTCCAGCACTTCCTGATGGTATTTGCAGCCACTGGTTCCACAGAAGTTAGATCAATGCGCTTCTCCTTGGATGTCATGTGGCTGCTGCAAGTGCAACAATGGAGCCACCAATTTCTAGTTGCAAGGTCAGGATTACAAATTTAAAACCTTACTGTTACAAGATGTAAAGGCTCTCCAATCCTGCTGTAAACAAGAGCTTTTAAGACACTTAACTCCTCCAACTTCAGCTTGCTTCCAAGTTTATGGTATTAGCTTTTTTAGATAATAAAGGATTGTCTGTAGATTACTGTGGATTAAAATTATAACTGCAGACCTGAGTATTGGTCTCAAGTTTGATGGTATGAGGAAGTTGATGGTCTTCTTATCCATCCCTGGAATCACCCTGATGCACTGTCTCAACTATCTCCCAGAGGTATTTATTTTTTTCAACATGGATTATCTATTTTATGAAGTTTGGAACAGGGAGAATGGCTGCCTTCCATACAAATCAAACAGGTTGGATTTTCAAGTGATTCGAATTGTATCAAAGTCTTCAGACCCAAATAGGTGTAGCTACTGTGAAATACAGAAGCCCTTATGAAAGGCTCACTCAGAAGGTGCAAATAGAATAAATAATTTAAGAATATTAATAATAAAAAATTATTAAATTAAAGAATTTAATAGTAAAAAATATGAAGAAGGACAAGGGCTTCATTCCCTAACTCTGCAGAATTCCATCCAAGTAGAATCTCACTCACTTTACAATGAAAGGAAAATAGTTTAGTGGTGGTGGCAGGGACAAGGCGAGGATATACGGTGCCAGGGAGGATTCTACACTTAGAGATGCTGAGTATCCAGCCAAGAGACAGAAATTCATAGCAGAATAAGCTTCTACAAACTGAAAATGCGCTTGGCTCAGGTAGGTTTCAGGCCACAACTTTGATTCTCCAGAGGCAACAGTAAAGAACAGTTCAGTCCTTTTTCCTCCACAACTCATGCCTAGGTCCGCTCCTGCACAGTTTGTAAAAGAAAAAAAGAGTCTCATTCAGAACAAGGACGTAGGACCTTTTCCCCCTGTTGCAATTAATGTGAAAAAAAATAAAGAAAAATACCTGCTCTGCATCTTGTGTTTATCTGCCATTTTAAACCACATTCTGAGCTCATCTCTTCTCAGAGGTACTTCCTTTCTAAATTTTACTTTTATTTTTTGGGTCCAAAAAGTATTACTACAAGTAAACTTCCCCTTGAACAGCCTGCCAGAGAAGAAGAAACAGCAGTGTTTGCTATCTGCCACCAAATTTTACATCCTGTCCTATAATCTTATTTTCATAAGCTCAAAGTCATTGGGGAAGGCAGAGAGAGATCTACATTTGTGCATCCTAGCAGGATGCTGTGCTGGAAAATATCTCTACCGAGTGTTCTTGGGTTAGTGGATCCAAATGACTTGATAGTACTGAGGGTCTGCACTCATTTGTACTAAATGGATGAAGGGACATTGCCATTGGAAATACAAATTTACAAAGGGACTGTCCCATAGGCTTGTATGAGTAGTTTTAGTTTAGGGGCATTATCCAATGATATGACTGACAATATCATATGGTCTCTGTGTTACCAACACAGCCCTACAGCCTTGGAATAAAGTTTCTAACAATAAAATATTTGGCATGCAATATGGAATGGTGGCCAAAAAGAAAATTAATGTCATCAAAGTTAAGGACCCTAGCAACATTTTAAGAGAAGTCTTATGAAGATGAAATTCTCTATTTCAGCTCATTATGTGTTGATCTATTTTATATATTAGTAAGGGCCTGTCTGCACAAACCAGTCTTTGAAATACGTCGTGATGTTAAAGGCTAAAGTCCTTGAAACCTTCCTGCAGGAGAGAGAGTAAAGCAAAACAATATCCGTGTGTACAGGACAAAAAATGTAAACCTGTGTGCATTAGCCAATAGTAGCTTGCTTAGCCCACAGACCCTGTAAAACCCCACATAAGTGTGCAAAAGGTAGAAATAAAAGGCATTCACGTTTACTTCTGTGAAGGCTGGTGAATAGCTGGTGGTCTCGCAATAATTTTGTGGCATTTTGAGAAAATTTTAATAATTTTGTGGGATTTTCCTTGAATTTTATAGGATTTTTTTGGAATGTTGTGGAATTTTATAAGATTTTGTGGAATTTTGAGAACACTTGAGTCATTTTGAAAGATTTTTCATATATTGTGTGGAAATTTGTACAGATTTTGTGGGATATTTCTAGAATTTGGAAGGGTTTTGAGAAGATTTCAGGAATTTTGCGGGAATTTTCTTGAAATTTTTGGATTATTGTGGAATTTTTTGGAATATTGAGGAGACATGAAGAATTTTGATGGATTTTTCCTAGATTGTGTGGCAAGTTGTCAAGATTTTGTGGGACGTTTCTGGAATTTGTTAGGGTTTTGAGAAGAGTTTGGGAATTACGTGTGATTTTTGTGGATTTTATGGGATTTTGAAGAGACTTTAAGAATTTTGATGGATTTTTCCTAGATTGTGGGGAAAGTTGTCAAGATTTTGTGGGATGTTTCTGGAATTTGATAGGGTTTTGGGAAGATTTCGGGAATTTTGTGGGATGTTTCTGAAATTTTGTGAGATGTTTCTGGAATTTGGTAGGATTTTGAGGAGACATGAATAATTTTCATGGATTTTTCCTAGATTGTGTGGAAAGTTGTCAAGATTTTATGGGATGTTTCTGGAATTTGTTCGGGTTTTGAGAAGATTTTGGGAATTTTGTGGGATGTTTTTAGAATTTTGAAGGAAATTGAGTTAACTTGAAGAATTTTGAGGCGTTTTTCCTAGATTGTGCGGAAAGTTCTCAATATTATATGGGATTTTTGTGGAATTTTGTATAGTTTTGAGATGATTTCGGGAATTTTGTGAGATGTTTCTGGAATTTCATGTGATGTTTGTGGAATTTTGAGGGGTTTTGAGGTGACTTGAACAATTTTGAGGGATTTTTCCTAGATTGTGTGGAAAGTTCTCAAGATTTTGTGGGATGTTTCTGGAATTTTGTGGGATTTTTTTGTGGAATTTTGAGGGGTTTTGAGTTGACTTGAACAATTTTGAGGGATTTTTCCTAGATTGTGTGGAAAGTTCTCAAGATTTTGTGGGATGTTTCTGGAATTTTGTGGGATTTTTTTGTGGAATTTTGAGGGATAGTGAAGAGATATAAAGAAGTTTGATACATTTCTTCTAGATTGTGTAGAAAGCTGCGTAGATTTTGTGGGATGTTACTGGAATTTCGAAGGGTTTTGAGAAGATTTCGCAAATTTTGTGGGATGTTTTTGGAATTTTGAGGGTTATTGAGGAGACATGAAGAATTTTGATGGATTTTTCCTAGATTGTGTGAAAAGTTGCCAAGATTTTGTGGGTTGTTACTGGAATTTTATGGGGCTTTGAGAAAATTTTGGGAATTTTCCGGGATGTTTCTGAAATTTCATCGGGTTTTGAGAAGATTTGGGGAATTTTGTGGGATGTTTCTGAAATTTTGTTGGGTTTTCAAAAGGTTTAAAGGGATTTGTGGGATGTTTGAAAAATTTTGTGGGATTTTCTGGAATTTTGTGTGATTTTTGTGGAATTTTGAGGGATTTTGAAGAGACATGAAGAATTTTGATGGATTTTTCCTAGATTGTGTGGAAAGTTTTCTTTTTTTTGTAAGATGTCTTAGGAATGTCGTAGGGTTTTGATAAGGTTTTGGGGATTTTATGGGATGTTTCTGGAATTTTGTGGGATTTTGAGGAGACATGAATAATTTTGAAAGATTTTTCCTAGATTGTGTGGAAAGTTGTCGAGATTTTGTGGAATGTTTCTGGAATCTGGTAGAGTTTTTAGAAGATTTTGGGAATATTTTGGGATGTTTCAGGAATTTTGTGGGATTTTTTGTGGGAATTTTGTGGGATATTGAGGAGACATGAAAAATTTTGATGGATTTTTTCAAGATTGTGTGGAAAGTTGTCAAGATTTTGTGGGATGTTTCGGAAATTTGGTAGGGCTTTGATAAGGTTTTGGGGATTTTTGTGGGATGTTTCTGGAATTTTGTGGGATTTTTGTGGAATTTTGTGGGATTTTGAAGAGACATGAAGAATTTTGAGGGATAATTCCCTGATTGTGTGGAAAGTTGTCAAGATTTTGTGGGATGTTTCTGGAATTTGTTAGGGTTTTGAGATGATTTTGGGGATTTTGTGGGATGTTTCTGGAATTTTGTGGATTTTTGTGGAATTTTGTGGGATTTTGAGTTGACTTGAAGGATTTTGAGGTATTTTTCTGAGATTGTAGGGAGAGTTGTCAAGATTTTGTGGAATTTATCTGGAATTTGGTAGGGTTTTGAGAAGATTTTGGGAATTTTGTGGGATGTTTCTGGAATTTGGTAGGGTTTTGAGAAGATTTCGGGAATTTTGTGGGATGTTTCTGGAATTTTGTGGGATTTTTTGTGTAATTCTGTGGGATTTTGAGAAAATTTTAATAATTTTGCAAGATTTTTCTGGAATTTTGTGGCATTTCTTTGTAATGTTCTGGGATGTTGAGGACACTTGAACAATTTTGCGGACTTTTCTTAGATTGTGTGGAAATTTGTGGAGATTTTGTAGGATGTTTCTGGAATTTTGTGGCATTTTTTTGGAAATTTGAGGGATTTTGAAGAGACATGAAGAATTTTGATGGATTTTTCCTAGATTGTGTGGATAGTTGTCAAGATTTTGTGAGATGTTTCTGGAATTTGGTAGGGTTTTGAGATGATTTCGAGAATTTTGTGGGATCTTTCTGGAATTTCATGTGATTTTGTGGATTTTGAAGGATTTTGAGGAGATATGAAGAATTTTGAGGGATTTTTCCTAGATTGTGTGGAAAGTTCTCAAGATTTTGTGGGATGTCTCTGGAATTTGGTAGGGTTTGAGAAGGTTTTGGGAATTTTGTGGGATGTTTCCTGAAATTTTTGGGATGCTTTTGGACTTTTGAGGGATATTGAGTTGACTTGAAGTAGTTTGAGATATTTTTCTGAGATTGTGTGGAATGTTGTCAAGATTTTGTGGGATGTTTCTGGGATTTGGTAGGTGTAAGAGACGGTCTGAAGATTCCCTCATCTGTCTCACAACCGTCTCAAGGACAGAGACTGAGACCCTGAATATCACAAGGGACTTGGTTTGGGCGTTTGGGCCTAGCTGAGATGGATGTTTGCTCAGTGATTGTTTGCAGGAGGTTGCACTGTACACTGCCCTCGTTCCTGCTGGTGAGCAGAGGCTTGGTAACCTGCGCAACGAGTTCTCCAGGACTCATGGCTCTCGTTCCTGCTGGTGAGCAGAGGCTTGTGCGTGGTACCCTGTGCAATGGGTTTTCCACGACACCTTGCCCTCGTTCCTGCTGGTGAGCAAAGACTTGCAAGACATGGATCGCTCTGTACCCTACACCTGCTCCCCACGCAATGGAATTCATCACAATGATCATCAATCTCCTCTGGCTTTGGCCCTGCGCCCCTCGCTTTGCAGAAGACCATAAAATTATACCCCAAACTTACCTTCCTTTGAGATCTCCCCAACGGACAGAAGACTCTGCATTGTTGGACGGCTGAGTGGACTTTGACGTTGGTAGCTCTAATCCCCTTACTCTCTTTTCCTTATGCTTTGCTTTCTCCTTTCTCTCCCTCTATCGCATATTAGTGCTGATGAGCACTCCATAAAGTGTGTTTTGCTGTTTAAGTCCTTGCTTTGCTGATAATCTTTTGTACTCTAAGACCGACTAAAAGAACCACATCACGAATCCCACCTTGCGGATTGTGACAGGGAGCTGCATCCAGATTATTTCATGTGAATCCCCTGAGTTGTCCAGCTGCCTCTGTGCCCCGTCCTCGGGAGTTTGTGGCCTAGGCACGACGTGCAAGAGCTGTGGCACACCATGGGTAAATGAAATTAAGTGGTAAGGCTGACATGCCAAAGCAGCATTTTCTAGGCACAGCTCCTAGGAAACTTCACAGGGAATTGCATACAATATTTGTGGCATTAGAAAGTGTTATAATTCACTGCTCTTATATGACCACCAGCTGCTAGCTTAAACCTACTACAATTTCTGCTCTAGAACAACCAAGATGAAAGGTAGAATTAAACTCCTTGTGATGGTAATCCCCTTTTTCATATATTTGCACAATATCTAGTGCAGTGGGGCACTAATAACAATAGGAAGTTTTAGCTTTTAATTTTAACCTTCAGTCTGTCTGGGTTAGCATTTGCCTTTAAGGTGACTTAACATTTTGCATGTAATTACAGTCTCTGGATCTTTGAAAAGAGCTGTTTCTCTTGAGTTTTCTGAGTGGAATAAAATACATTTATTAGCCTGTGACCTTTTTTAAATCCCTCTCCCATATGGTATTCATGTGGCATCACATATAACAATGTAGGATAATAACCTGCATAAGATGGGCTATCATGAATATTGATGAACAGGGTAATTAAGATCTCTGTGTATGGTGCATGACGACATATGGGCAACCTATTGATGCAATTTCTTAAGATTAAATCAAAATAATAGACGATAAACATAAGAGTTCTACCGGCTTATCTGATATTTCAATCCATTTCATGTTTGGGGAGAACTGAAATATTAATAAGCAGAAAGATCTGTTATTCAAATTAATTCTAGCAGGAAAGAAAACAATTTCGCCCTTTTTTTCTTTACCTGTTGACTTGTGGGACGGATGACAAGCTGATATGTTTCCCTGGAGGCTAACATCTCATGTTCCAGAATACAGGCTTTCATTAAAAAATGATGACTTGTGAGAAGATGTTCATATTCATGTGAACACAGTGCAGGTGCTCATCTTCTCTAGTGCCTACAGAGAGCCTGAAACAACCAGTGTGACAAACAAAGCACAGCTGAAACAGCCGACAGCAACTCCAGCATCAGTGATGAGGATTTATTCGTGTTCTTGTTGGGTTTGATCTGCCAGCACTATAAAAACTCTGGGGTCACTGATGGATAGATGCTCTGAATCCTCCATCAAGGCCGTTCCAGCACCGTGATGAGCAATGTGTGATGGTCACTCAAGCTCCATCTCCAGGTTAACCACACTTTTTGCCCTCACTGCTCACAGAATGCGTCTGCTTCACTCTGGTGATTTAAGGCCTTCTTCTAATTTCCATCCTAACTTTCTGCACCAATTTTACCCAATTGTTATTATGCCAAAAATCTCTTTTTCTTAAATAGTTGTGAGCTACCACTGCTGTCGTGGTTTTAAACCACTAACTAAGAAAATTACTTACTTCTTGCTCTGAGATATGGATTAGAATAAGAGCAAAACAGGCATACAACTTAAAAGGGAAAAAAAAAGAAAGTTTATTGACAAACCACAATAATAAGAACACCAGAATAAACTTCTAGAAAAACCTTTCTATCCTCTATCTACCCACTATTCCCTTGTTCACATGACAACAGAGACAAAAACTCTGGAACTCTGATGGTTAAAACAGTCTTAATTCTTGCTAGTCTTTTTACCAATCTTTATAGAGAAACAGAAGTTTCTTCCTGTTAATTTATGGAGTTTCTCACAAGAAAACTATTTTTGTTATAGTTTTCTATTGCCCTAATGTTAGCTGCTCAGAGCTGCTATTATTAGAGTTCACTCCTCCCATTTTCACATCACTCTGAAGTATGTATGGGCTATGCGTCTAGAGATAGCATTTTTAAGGATAAGTTATTCAAAGGCAAAAAAAGTCTTCTTCATCTGTTTCTGTGAGCTTCACCAGAAAACAGTTTTCTCATGGCCTCTCAGGGCTTCAAATCTCTCAACAGTTTTCTCATGGCCTCTCAAGGCTTTTAATCTCCCAGTACTTCACTATACTATAATTACTCTTTACTCAAATTTACACTTTGAACACTATTCCTCTCTAGATCTTATATCATGAATTAAAGGAGTTCTTTTCAAAACTTCATTGTCCATCTCCATAGTTTTAACAGGGAGATATTTCAGCTTAATTAAAGCATCTTCTTAATTCTATACCTTTCTTGAAGCTTCTTTTCTTTCCTGTCACTGGTAGTTTATAAAGTCTCTTTTCATGTTGATCTCTCTCTCTCTCTCTCTCTCTGGATAAAAAGATTAATCCGCAAGTCTCATCTGGGTAATGAAAGAGTTAACATCTTGCCCAGGCTTTTGTAGATGGTTTAGGGATCTCTGCCGAACAGGAGCTGGAGCCGTCTGCGATGGAAAGTTCCTCATGGCTGCTCTGGAGCGTGTAGTCGCTGCTCCAACCCGCTGCAAGTCCAGGGCCTCCCTCTTTCTTCACTGGGCAGTTTCTAGTGAATGTAGTTACAGCAAAACCTGCAGCCGAGCCAGAGATCGGCTCGGCCCGGCCCGGGGAAAACCTTCCCCAGGCCCCCCCATCTCCCGGCCGGGAGACGGGGCAGGCCCGGCCCCATCCCCGCCCGGCCGCATGGCCTGGGCAGGGAACGGGAGGCCTGGAGCTCCGCCACCCTCCACAGCCAGGAAACAAAGAGAACCCAGAAAGCTCTGCTTTTACATTTTAAGGTAGGGTTCACAAGTTGATCCCACTTTCCAATGGCTTAAACTGCTGTCAATTCCCAGCAATGACTGATAATTGGTCAGGAGAAAAGACTCTAAGCACTTCCCAGCAACTCCAACTCCCTTAAAGGTAAAGTAACTCCATGACAACTGCATATTAATGTCTCCCCCTTGAGTGCTGCAGCTATATCAGCTCTCAACCTTCACCGCGACTATCATGCTGTGTATTCACCTGATCATGGGGACAGCTCTTCTCTCCACCTCTTCCGCTTGGAATCACTTTCCCCAAACTTTAACCAGCCTTCCAAGTGAGGGTGGACCTCAGCCATATGAACAAGCATCAACACTTCCATACATCCACCTCTTCTTTTCCTGTCTGAAAACTGCTTGCAGTATTTTCCAGACAACTCACTTTGGCTGCTGACAGACAATCCCTAACTTTGACTGGTCCCCACGTCCTTTCTCACCTCAGTGATTGCCAGCTGATGAGCTCTCAGTTTGGAGCAGACAGTGCTATCATTGATCCTGCAGCGTTACCTTGCATGCTGAGTAGCCTCCCTCTGCAAACTCCTCTGGTTCTTGCTCTTTGTTTGTTGCCACAAGGAAGCGGGGCTGTGCTTTAGGTGCTGTGTGTTCAGGAGCACACAAGGCAGGGGGGATTTTTTATACAGGAGAAAGTGAAGGGTGTGAGGAAGTTGAAGGCAGTGCTAAAGCATTCTGCTTTTTTAAAAAAATAAAAAGAAAAAATTCACCTAAATTACCCATTTTCTCCAGAGTTACTTCTGCGAAGGGAAAGGAAAGATGAAACTGTGATGATTTTTCCAGCTGACTGTGAATGACATTCTGCTTTGGGAAGTGTTTGGATTACTGCTTACCTGAAGTGCTGGATATGGCAGCATGTTTTCCCTCTTTGCAATGTACAAGACTATTTTAGAACTTCTCTTTTGTTATTGGTGTGGAAAACAAATGGATTTTAGGGTAATAATACAGATTCTTAACTCTATTTTATTACATATTCTAAAATCAATTTTTAACAGAAGTTTTAATTATACATTACTTTCTTTAAAAGGGCAGAGGTACTTCAGATTGTTGATTGTGCTTGCAGAGACTTGGTTTCTTTTTCATTTTCATTTTCTATCCCCATTATCCCTTTCCTGTAACCAATTTCAGTATTGCTAAGGAGCTTTCACTCAAATTGACAAACATTCGTAAAAACTCACTAAAATTAATACATTCTGAATCAATGCTGCTATTATTTTTATTTTTTTTTTGTATATTTATTAACTTGGAACCTCTGACCCTGATATAATGGGAAGGAAGAGTCTTTTCTCTCTTTTCATAAGCAAATTTCTTGGTAAATTGCAGCAGAAAATGCTCAGTCCTCCTCATTAATGGATCTGTCTTACACTTCACATGGCATGACTTGAGCAGTAAAGGGTGGGTTTGCAGCTTACACCACACACACCTAATGAATTCCTGAGCTGCTTGAATTGCAGAGCTGCCCATTTGATCATTGTGCAAAGATGACAGTGGTCTCGATACCCTGATTAACGTGGAACAAAACATATTTATAACAATAGTTTATTCTAAGCCTGGAGATAAAACTGCCTTTCTGCTGCCAAGCAGTCAGCACCCACGGCATGCAATTAGCAACTTCCTTCCACTGCTTTGAAAGACATTACTATCATGTATGCAGATAGTGGGATTTTTTAGGCTAAGTTATTGAAAATTAAATAGAAAGTTGTGAAAAGGAACAATAAATGGGTTTTCCATCTGAAAGCCAGTGGCTTTATAGGGAAAATCCGTAAGTGTGGCTGGTTTCCTGTATTGTTTGTTACAGAATAGTCATTACACACTTCACAAGTGAAGGGTATTGTAATCACAGTAATGGAAAAATGTAGCTCAGTTGTAAACTTGAACAGTGTTGGGGTTTTTGTGTTTCTGAGATAGCCTCTTAGCTGATTACATTTTTGACCACAAGCATTTCTTAAATGTTAGGCCACATTTTTCTCCTCATTATATAGATGAAACTTGTAAAGAAAACCTTTTCCAGTTTCACAAGTTTCTGATTAATCCAAAGAGCATTATAAATCTACAATAAGTTTGCCTTTTGACTAGCAGCATTTGTAATAGCTTTAAAAAAGTAATCATTAAATGACTAATAACAAGCAATTGCCTTGATGCTCCTTGTTTTCAAATACCTATCTCAATTTAATGTCTTCCTGCAAGAAATTGTCAACAAAAATAATACAAATAAAAATGAGTGTTTGGTTAAAAGATGTCTCTAAACTTTGAAGTGGCAGGACTGGAAGAAGTATTTCTTTATTAATGGAAAAGTGTTGCTATTACAAGTAACGCTCCAAACGATGACGACCCTTCTGAAGTGTAGTGTAATCAGTCTGTACATGGTATGAGCAACCTGTGCTGGGAGTTGGAGTAATGATCACCGTACCAAAAATAACCAAAATTTTGCACGGGTTTCAGCAGGACCAGGCGTTCATTTGCAGATGTAGAGCCATGCAGGGCTTAGAACCATTTCTTGCAGCAATTGCTTGAAAGTGCTAAGACCCTGAGACAGAGTGGGATTCAGTTCATTTGAGGAAGAGAGATTGCTGATGGTGCAGAAGGATGTGGAACAGGTGAAGACTTGAGCTGGAAGCAAAACATGAATGGGAAAGGGAGCATTTGTGTGTAGAGGCCGGCAGTGAGAAAGGCAGAAAGCTGAGTCCTTAGTTCACGGTGGAGTCTAGCAGTTGTCTAGATGTGCCTCTGGTTTGCCTGCACTTCAGTAGGTTTTCCTCCTCCCTAATTTCTTGTCTGGATTTACTACTCATTTTCCAATTTTTTTGGTCAAGTACTGTGTGCCAGGCAGAAATGCTGGCCAGAAGCGCAGTCAGCGGTGTCCTAAGATGTATTGCTCAAAGAACGGCTAAGACATCACTCCCAGTTCACGCTGCATTGACAGCTCAAGAGCAAAGAGCCTGAAAAGTAGAACCAAGGATGATGAAAGCTGTTCATATTCCTGCCAGAAGCGCATGGCGCTACAGCTGGTGACGCTCTGTGCCACAGCCCTCAGCTGTGAGGTGTCTAGGACATCTCGGTGAGCAACCAAGTGCTTCCGAGGACAAGCGCTCTCCCACACGTTTCTGTCCAGGCTGGCCAGCGATAGCCTAAAAACAGCTGCTCAGAGAGAAGGGTAGGAGAGAAACTGTGAGTTTGAGCTCACAGCTGAGAATTTTAGTCACTTGACTTCCACCCCATGCTTTCTAGCCTGTTCTAAGAAAAGTAGAGTCCCCAGTACAAGACTCTGTCAGGATATTCTCCCAAGTGGAGAAGCTTATGTACAGTTAACGTTCTTATCCCCTTTGTAAACTTGTACCCCTTTTTTACTCCGATGGTTATTAGTAAGGTTAATTACTTACCAGTTTCTGAAGTGTTTTAAAGGTTCTTATGAGACATTCCTGTACCCTTTCCCTCACTTCCTTGCTATTATATAACAAAGCAGCTCCCATAGAAGCTGTGCCACACTAGAACAAAGAAACTCCCAGGAAGCTGTGCAACTGAGTAGTATGCAAACTAAGGCATGCAAGGCACCAAAACAACGAGCTAAGAGAGGAATAAAAGGACAAGGAAACATATTCTAGCAAGCTATGATGAAAGATCATCTCCCTGCATCACCTATACCTGCTTAGAAACCATCTTCCTGCATCACCATGACCTAAAGAGGACAGGAATGGACTGACACCCCTAGACAGTGAACCTGAACAAGAGGCCTCCTGGCTACTTTCCTGAGGACGGAAGCCCCAGCTCTGCAGTGTGTGCTGCAAAGCTGAATTGTGTCTCCTCCTTGGAGCTGACAGTGTGGGAATGGCTGTGGTGCAAGCAACCCCTTGGGCCCCCGCCCACCCCAAGAGCCAAATCCTAATAAAGACATCAAACAGGAGTCTTGCCTCCTGGCCAATTTGTTTCAATTACCGTGTGCCGCATGGGCCGCGGCCGAGGGGGCCTGGACCCAGCCGGAGCTCCTCCCGGAGCCCAGCGGACTCCAGCTCAGCGGGGGCCGCAGCGGGGCACGGCTTAGGCTTGGCAAGGTGTGAGCAGCCGTGGTCCGGCCCAGCCTCAACCGGGGTCCCGCAGCCTCCCGTCCCCACCCGGTCACTGCCAAGGCTGGCCCGGCCCCGCCAGGCCGAGCCTGTGTGACTCAGCCCTTCTGGGACACAGGGCCAGAAAGACTTCAGCCCTGAAGCAGCAGGCTTTGAGTTCAAGCCTTGGGAAGCGCTTGCCAAAGGCTTGATGGCAATTCATACGTTCATCAAGTCACCCCACTGAAAGTTATGTTTCTAGAATCTTCCCGTATCTCTCCCCAGATTGATTGCAATTCATCACAGTATTTTGCAGCTTTCTAACCCCAGCCTGTGTCTGGACCCATGCCCTCAGACTGCGCCCTCACACCTCCCCTAGATATTGTTCTGTCTGCCCCTAGTCCTGGTCTTTGCACTTTGTTCCTGTGCTGCACAGGCTTTATGGGCCTCATCCCTACTTGATTTTCCTATTCCAGTTGGTTTTGGGGACTCCACGGCACTCGCTCCTTTAATTTTCTCCTCGGTTGTCTGGGTGTCAGGGGACCCTGAAGTTTTAAGGATTGTTGTGGCCACTGTCAGCACGACTGTAAGGGCCGCAGCGCAGCGGGGCCTGGCCCGACCGGCAGCCGGGTACCTCCTCAAAGGAGGAAGCAAGAGAGAGATTTCCCGGGCTTGCTTGTCTGCCAAAAGTCAATCTCACAGAGGTGGATCCAGCTTTTTAAATGCTTTAATAGGTAGTCAGTTCCCACAGCTAGCCAGCTCTTGGATTTTGTTTGGCACAGAGGCAGCTCTCGCTTAGCAGCTCCTCTCAGTAACATCATTTCCATGGGGGCCTTCTTCCCTGCTCACCAAATAGCAATTCATGCAAAAGCAGCACAAACTGTTCTTCCTGTCCTCCTGTCTTTGCTAGAGAGTGCCTTTCAAAGGGATAATAATTGGGAGCGAGGGGGTTTACATTTTCCATTGCAAAGGAGCCTCCTGCCTCCCTTAGCAGGCCCTGTCTTTCAAACAAAGACATACACGGTCTCCTTTTGCTCCTTCACTTGTCCCCAGCCACTCCTGATCATTTGAAGGAGCGACTCAGAAAAGGGGCGGCAATCCCCCAAGGCCAGAGCTGCTCCCGGCTGCTCCTGGTGCCTTGGGCTTTTGAAGGGGTGCCGCGGTGGCCTTTGTGACACAGGCACGGGGTGCCGGGGTGGCCTTTGTGACACAGCACGGGGTGCCGGGGTGGCCTTTGTGACACAGGCACGATGCGTCAGGGGCTGTGGTGACACGGGACCTTGCGGTGCCCAAAGTCCATTGTGACATGGCAGAGCCCCTCCCCAGCTGGGGAGTATATAAAGGGCTTGCGGGGCCCGGGTCTGTCCCAGGACAGTGGCTGTGTCCAGGTACCTGTGTGCGCCAGAGGACTGCAGGCATGCAGGAGGAGAAGGCAAAGCCCAAGTCCCAGCCCCACAGGCCCTGGCCCGGCTCACAGAGAGCCCAAGCCTTGAGGGAGCAGCAGGAGGAGGCTGAGAGGGCAAGCAGAGGGAGGAGAGGAGCCGTGGAGTCCTGCGCTGAGGAAGAGGCAGAGGTCTGCCAAGGAGAAATGAACAAGTTCCAGCAAGGGACTCCAGGGGAAGCCTGCACTCAGCCACAGCTGTGCCCAGGAGAAGCCCATAGCTGCCAGGAGCTCTCTGAGTGGGAAGAAGGCCTTGAGCAAGAGCTGGTCCAAGTATGGGGGAGCTCCTGGCATTTCTGGGACTGGGATGAGGGCAAGGAGCAAGAGCCCTCCCCAGTTGTCTCCGAGTGGGATGAGTGCAGGGAGCAGGAGCTGTGGCAGGCAGACAGCGATCACTGTCAGGAATTTTCAGATTGGGAAGAATCTCCTGAGCAGCGGCTGTCCCCAGGAGAAGGCACGAGCTGCCGGGCACTCTTGGACTGGGAAGCTTGCCACAAGCAAGAGCTGTCCCTGGATGGCCAGGAGGTGACTGGAGGCAAAGCAAAGAGAAAATCCTCCAGGTCCAGCTGGGATGATGACACTGATGGAGAACTGGCTCAGGACAGCAGGGAATACTGTGACATCCTGTGCAGCCAGCTCAAGGCCTGGCAGCGGGAGGACGATGACTGGGATGAGGTGAGCGTCCTGGAGCTGCACGAGGAAGGAGAAGAGGCCAGGCAGCAGAGACTGGCAGATTTAGCCCAAGAGGGAAGCCTGCTGCCTGTCCCTCGAGAAGCTTGGGTGGAGAGCCAGGAACCCGAGCTGTGCCCACAAGAGCAACTCTGTGCCGGGCCTGGCCCTCTGGCAGCCCAAGCCACAGTGGAAGATGTCTCTTCTCCTGGGCAGCCACTTCCCCACAGGAAAGGCCGCTCGCTCTTGAGGCGGGGGCTGCGGGCACTGCGGGGGCTGTTCCGCTGCCCCTGCCTGGCGGCACAGCCACAGGATTAGCGCCCGCTGGCAGCAGCACCCGGCTGCAGATGGCGGCTGCCCCGCGGCCTGCCCGGTGCCCCGAGGTAGCCGCACGGGCTGCCCCGGCCTGCGCTGGCCCTGCGGCCGCACTGCGGCACCCCCGGGGCAGCTCCCCGAGGGCACACGGCAGCCCAAAGCAGCACCCAAAGGGGGACCCTCACTGCCGGGGCTCAGCGCCGCATCCCGGCCCATCATCCGGCCAGGAAGGCACCTGGAAAGTCATCGGCTCCCAGCGGCAGCCTGGCACTGCCAGTGGCACCCCTGCACCGGGTCCCCAAGGGCCACAGCCACACGGCTCTTGGCCCTTTGCAGGGACACTGGCTCCAGCTCCTCCCTGCTGGACTCCAAGGCCATTTCCTCTCCTTCGGAAAGGACTTTGCTGATCCTGAGGCACTTTGGCCATGAGGAATGGACACAGGCAGGAGGTGTTGCTCCCAGAACATGACGGCGGCCTGCTGGACTGCAACACACACAATTCTAACAAAAGAAAAGAAAGTTGTATTTAGGAAGTAGTAGTAGGAAAGAAAAAAACCCAACCCCCGCCCCCCCCCCCCCTACTAAAACCTGCATAAGACCCTCCAGAAACCAAAAAATGATAAAGAATAAGAATAGGAATATTAGGAAGAAGAGGTGGAAGCTGAAGTAGATCAAGACATAGTAGTACTTAAAACATGGAAAATTAAGAATAAGAATAAAATGTTGGAGTCTGGAATACAGAGTGTGTGCCCTTGTTTCTGATACTTAGTTATAAGATCCAGTTGTAAGTTCCCCCAGGCACGGCAGGTCCCTGGGTGCTGCCCCTGGCCCAGATAGTTTTCAGATGGGAAACACTATCAGAAGTAAGGTTTTAGAAGACAAAATGTCTTCCCTGCTGACAGCACCGTAAGGAATAGCTGCAGGGCAGAGTTTTAAAAACAGAGGTTGTCTTGACCTCTCTACAGCCTTGCATGGTTCTCAGCATGATAGATCAGGGGAAAAAATATTATAGTGGGTCAGACACATCACATTGCAACAGAGATGCAACAGCACCCCTGATTTTTCCATGGTTCTGGATGACAAGAACTAGGATACTGTTACCGCTGAAGATGAATAGATCATGCGGACACAGGTGGAGGTGTGCTGAAAAGAAGAGCAGAGTTTATAGTTTATTTCCTCCCAGGATTTATAGGCTTCTGACCACAGCCAGGGATTGGATGGTCAGGATAACATTTTTCTCACTGCACTGGCCATGAGAGATGCCCATCACAAGACGTGTAACAGAAAGAATGTACACATATCTATGTTTACAGCTACTCTCCTGGGAAAGTCCTTAGAAAACCATGTCAGCAAGCTCAGAAGCTGAGTTTTCAGGGCTACATCTCCCCCTTTTTGGTTTAACAAAAAGAAAAGAAAAAAGAAAAATGAACAAAGAAACTAGCAACATTATAAACAATCAAAAAGATAAATAATAGGAAAATACAATACTCCATACAATCAGAAGGCTGTAATTTCAGGGTGATAGCTCACCCTTTCATTATTACAAAAAAAACCTTTTTTTTTTTTTTTAAAAAAAAGCAGAAAAACAACAAAACTCAAAAATAAATGAAACAATTGTCCAACATCAACACCTGCTTGTGGATGGCTCTCAATTTGGTCACAGAGGCAGAATCCATGGCCAGATTGAAAGGCGCCTGGGAAAACTTATGAAATGCTCTGACAGCAGCCTGTAATTCCATCAATTGGGCTGATCTAAACTCATGACTCTCCAAAAAAATAAAACAAAAACCACCAACCTAAAAACAAAACAGCGACATCAATGGAAAGATTAATCTAATAAACTTGAGGAGCAGAAACTGCTTGCAGAACCTCCTCCAGCATCTACAGTGCCTCTGGGGTCACTGTCAGAGGTGACTTTAAATCAGAGTCCCCCTTTAATAGACCAAACAAGGGAGACAGTTTTGTCGTGGTCAGTCCCATATGAGGACACAACCATGTAAAACTCCATTAATATTTGGACATCATTCATGCAGTGTCTGCACTGAATGCAAAAAAAAGAATTGCACCTCCAGATGCGGGACTGTTCGTCCCAAAAATTATTTTGACCCTCAAATAATTTCAAGGAGGTTGTTTCTGGAGTCACTTGCAGCTCCATATCATTGGCAAATGCCAGCCAATTTTGCATGCCTTATGGCAAAATCTCCATTGATATCTCTGTGTGGGCTCAGCATTAATGATAGCTGGCACCAGAAAGGCAAATTTGGGTCTGTCATCAGGATGCAAAGGAATTGCAAAGAACAATCCTTCAGATCCACAATGAGGACTAGCCAATCAGCAGGAAGCATGGCAGGTGAAGGCATGCTAGCCTGCAACATCCCCATGCTTTCCATCATAGCATGAACTTTCTGGAGGTCTTGCAATAACTTCCATTTCCCAGACTTGTTCTTGACACAGAAAACAGGAATGTGCCAGGGACTGGTTGAAACTCCAGATCACTGTGATCCAACTGTTCTTGCATCAAGTCACGGAGGGTGACTAGTCTATCATGGGAAAGGACAACAGAATCTGCTGAACAAAGGGTCAGTCTCAAGTTCTTCTTTGCATAGAATCTGTCAGCATCGGCTCCAAGGGTCACTCTGGGGCCCATCAGCAAACCTGACAATCGTGATGTCCATGCCAGTGTCAAAAACCCGCAGAAGCTAATCTCTGACAGCACCTCACCAAGGATGGACAGGAGATGGATGGTGTAGACCCATTCAGGATGATCCCTGGCTGTCAGAACAGCAGTCCAGTGACCCAGGGAGGTCCAGGGAACCCGAAGCCACCATCTCCCCGCAGCTGGTTCTTAGCTCTGCGAACATAAAACTCAAAAGGCACAAGGTAAGCAAATCCAGGTCCTGCAGGGATAGGAACAGGAGGGGTGAGTGTGGAACCCATGGCAGAAATGCACCCCAGGAATTCCGAATCAACGTCCCCTGGGTGAGCAATAGTGCCTTGAGCAGTGGTATTCATCCACGCCACAAGAAGAGCACTCATGCCTTCACCCACCGGACCAAAGCATTCGGAAACACATGGAATGCCTGATACGCTCAGCTGCACAGTCATTTGACAAGAGGACAAGGTCCACAGGCCAGCTGAAGAAGCTCCAGCAGCCTGGGACCCCTGGCCCATCAAGGCCACTGACTTCGCCCCTGCGGCAGCACCACCCGAGCCAGTGGTAACTAGCGCAGGACCTTGGTCTGCCGCGGCCGCAGGAGGCGGCGGGGGAGGGCCGGCTCCAGCCGCAGGCTCGGGTGATGCCCGGGAACCCGAGGCGGGGGGGGCTGGAGGCAGTTCAGCACAGCCCGCCTCCAGCGCCGGGAAGGACCGAGGCGCCGGTAGAGGCACAGCCTGCGAAGCTGCAGCACCGTCCTGCTCTGCTGCAAGGGGACAATCCAGGCTCGCAGGATGGGAATCTGGCAGCATGGGGCTGGCAGAACACGGCCTGGCATCGGCACCACTCGCAGAACCCGCCCCCACCCCCCACGAATCCGGCGCGGGGCGGGCAGCGCTCAGAACTGCCCCTAACAGCGTTTCTTTGGGGCGAAAGGTCCAAGAAGCGGTGCCAGCCGCTCCTCTGCTGGAAAAGCGTGCGCGGCCACCGGCGTGGAGCCCGGGCCCTGCCCGTCCCCCACCGCGGGGCAGGGCATGGCCCAGCCGCAGCAGGGACACGGGACCGGCCCTGAGGCATCCCCCAGGGTGGGCGCCGCCCCCCGTTCAAGCACCCCCTCATCGGTCTGTGCCAGGAGGGCACACGGAGGAGGCGAGTCCGCCCCGGGCTTCCACCGCCGGGGCATGGGCCGAGGCGGCGTTACACCCCCTGGGTCCGCAGCGCTCCCAACGGCCTGCTGGCAGGGATCCAACCCCGCCCCGGGCCTACACCACCGGGGCGCCGGTCGAGGCGGGGTCACACCCACCGGTCCCGCGGCGGCCCCGTTCAACCCGTCGCACCTTCGCCAGATCCCGAGCAGCCGGAGCAGCCGGGGCTCATAACCGACCAGCAGAGCCTCAATCAGGGAATCGCCTAAAGGGTCCCAAGCTGACTGTGAAAAAATCGCTTCAACCACAGGGAAAAACCTTTCAATTCTCCCATACTCACACAATCGCTGAAAGTCAGCATATGAAACATCAATCCCTCTCTGATCAGACACCGCATGCCATATTTCCAGAACCAGGCCTTCGCTGACAGAAAGCCCAAAACCATCCATAGCCACAGGCTAGACAGTACCCTGTAACACACGTGCAAGACACGTCGGGGTTCCCCAGATGTTACCGCTGAAGATGAATAGATCACACGGACACAGGTTGAGGTGTGGTGAAAGAAAGAGCACAATTTATTTTTCCTCCCAGGATTTATAGGCTTCTGACCACAGCCAGGGATTGGATGGTCAGGATAACACTTTCTCACTGCACTGGCCATGAGAGATGCCCATCACAAGACGTGTAACAGAAAGAATGTACACATATCTATGTTTACAGTCACTCTCCTGGGAAAGTCCTTAGAAAACTATGTCAGCAAGCTCAGAAGCTGAGTTTTCAGGGCGACAGTCTATCTCAAGGCCATTTTCATCTTGGGACATCACTTATCTTCCAGACTACATCCTGTACCTCAATTTTAACATGTAACATCTGTAAAGCGCTGCATCTGCCTTGTAACACTGATTCTTTTGATTGCTTTGAATAATAACTTCAATAACAGTTACTATTTAGTTAGGACAAATCAATTCCATTTACTGCAATCCCGCATTTCTCTTTTTGACCACATTGATTCATGCTTTTAAAAAAAACCAACTTGAATCTTAGTATTTTTTCTATATTCTCAATAATCTCATTTTTTGCATTCACTTTATTTCCATTTCTAATTTCTTTAACATTTCTTGTGCTGCATCAAGTTTTTTCCACTCTCTCTCAAATTTGGTTAACATTTTTTTGAGCTATTATAGTTACTTTCTGTTCAGTATTCCTTGAATTACTGAATGGATTATGGAATCATACAAGGTAGAAACAATAATCTTAAGGTAAAACACAATATCAAAAATTTTAACTTTTTCCATTATGTACTTTATAAAGGTTATCTCACCAATCAGTCTTCAGAAGAGAATTCCATTTTTGAACGGGTACATGTGTTACTCTTTTAATTTCTTCAGCAATTTTCGTGATGGCTTCTCCATGATCATTTATTTCCACACAACATTCAGATTCATTAAACTTTCTACAAACTCCCCCTACTTCAGTTAACAGATAGTCCAGGCCCATTCTGTTTTGATCTACTCATGCTCGCATTTGTGAATGTTGCTTGGCCAGCAACTTTAGGGCAGTAGAGGTATGGTTTAAAATGACTTTAACTACTGCTTGGAGCCTTATGAAGTGATTCAATAGATAACATATTCCTCCTGGACCTCAGTATAACGAAGAAGGAGGGTTGTATAACTCCTAAGGTACAGGATCTTTTCCACTTCTGAGGTAATTCCCTATACACTCTTGGCTCACAAATCCAATATATTATGTCAGGGGCTTTCCATTTGTTACTTGTTGTATCTGGTCATTCTCAATAGAATTTTAGGTCACTTATGGATTGCTAAGGGTTAGCTCCAAGACTTTTATACTAGCACAACTAGCCGATGGAGCCCCGGCCCAGCGGGGCTGTGGGGCGAGATGGCTCCGCGGCTCCCTGGACAGCAGCCAACCCTCTGCTCCTTCCAGAGCTCGGAGCCAGCGGCTGCTGGCCGGGCCTCAGGGTTGGCCGGGCAGGCAGCGCCTGGCCGAGGGGCAGAGCCCACGCCAACCCTTCCCTCCTGCCGCTCTCTCCAGCTGGCACAGGACAGGAACGGAGCGGCGGAGGACCTGCGCCGGGCCCTGCCGTACCTGCAGAGCCCACAGGAGCCCCTGCGAGCGGCGGCCATCAGGTTCATCTGTGAGCCACGAGCCCGGGCTCCCTCCCCGCCCCGCCACAGCTCGGCCCCGGCCCCGACTGCTGCCCCGGCAGCGGCACCCGGGCCCGGTGCCCTGGAGCCCTGCCTGCCCTCGGGGCTGCTGCTGCCGGCCTCTGGCAGCCGTGCCCTTGGGCTGAGTCAGGATGCGGCACGGGCCCGGGCTGAGCCCTGCCGGGGCGGGAGGGCGTGTGAGCACAGGGCTGGCAGCGCCGCTGGCAGGGAGCTGTGCCGCTGGGGCCCTGACAGTCTCTGTGTTCCCAGGGATGGCCGGGCGGCTCCTGAGGCGGCAGAAAGAAGACCTGCAGCTAATTTACAAATGTGAGTGAGGGCAGTGGGCTGTCAGCGGGGATGTCGGGGAGAGCAGCAAGTCCTGGACTGTCTGTGGAGGGCTCTGCTCAACGTGTGGATGAAAGGCGGCATGGGTGGATCACACCGAGATTTCACGTGGGCCAGCAGATTCGGGTTGATCCCCTTGGTCCCTGCTCCCTGCTGGCCATGGCAAGAGCCGGCTGGGATGGCCCTGGCAGGGGGCTCTCTGTGGGCCTCCGCAGGTCTGGGAATCTGACGGTGGCTCTGTTCATCTCTCTTCCAGCCCTTGAAAGCCTGACAGAGGACAGAAGCTGTTCCATGTCAGACCTGGCACTTGAAACATTGTAAGTTCTTCAGGCAATACAGAGTGGCCGATATTCCGTCCGCCAGGGGATGCAAGATCAATTCCTCAGGTCATGGAGGACACGGCCTCGTCTGTCTGGCCTCAGCTGGCTGCGCTGCTGGAACTCTGCAGAGAGCTGATCTGGGAGGCTCTGTCTTCTGGGGCTACCTGAGCCAGCTGGGATTTTTTTTTTTTCTTAAAGACTGTTCTTTTCTTCTTTTTGTTTTCATTTAGTATGTAAATACAGGATATGTTAAAATATACAGAATCCCAAGACCTTTCCTTTGCTGCCCAGGGTGTGTGGGGCATAGTGGAAGAGAGGGAAGTGGAAGAGAGGGAAGAGGGTGGCTTATGCTCAGCAACCTGCTAGGGCATGCAGCGGTGCAGGGAAAATGGACAGAAGCCCTTGGCCTTTGGAGATTCTGCTGAAGGCACAAACGCTGTCTCAGCCAGGAAGCGCCGCCATCTGTGTCCTCGTGCCCGTGTGGTGCTGGCTGGGTTGCTGAGGGCTCCCACGTGCCTCTTGATCCTGCTCCTCTGGAGCTCCTGTGGGGCTGTGGCGCTGCTGCTGGTCCACGCTGGGGGAGACTCTGAGGGAATAGGGCACTGGGAGGCTGTAAATGGATGAGGGTCTGTGGAGGCCCAGGCGGGACAAAAGCGTGGGAAGGCGTGAGGGGCATGTGTGGAGGCTGGAGGCTCCAAAGGGGACAGGAGGCCCCTGAAAGGCCGGACCGGTGGGAAGACCTGAGGAATTGGGTGTCAGAGGGCATAAGCAGCCCCCGGGCAGCCACCTTTTTCCTGACAGCCGGCCGACCTGGCACTTCCCCAGAATGTCTCCCAGGCCTGCAGCAGAAGCCCTCGAGGCTGGGACAACACCCCTCCAGGAGGGTGCGGACAGCCCAAGGTGTGCCCAGGCTGGGCTGGCTGGGGACATGCAGGGCAGGGGGGTGCTGCCGGCCCATGGCCACTGGGTGCCTGCGATAAGGGGCAGTGGGCAGAGGCAGGGCTGGCCGCCAGCCCGGGCCCTCGCGGCTGCCCAGGACACGGTGCTGTGACTGAGGCTCCCCTGACACAGAGCTCGGGGTCCGCAGAGCTGCTGCCACCAAGGGGAGGGTGGTGATGTCTCCTCCAGCAGGGCTGCCCAGTCGCTGCTGCTGAAGCGACTCAGGAGCCCACAGAAACGGCAGCAGAGTGTGCACAGGAACAGCAGCAGAGTGTGCACAGGAACAGCAGCAGAGTGTGCACAGGAACAGCAGCAGCCCCAACGTCGGCACCTGCACAGTGAGGCGTCCGCAGCAGCCGGGTGCCAAACCGGGGGAGGCTGTGGGCACAGTTGCCTTTGGTTTGGCAGAAGGCTTCAGCAGAATTGGCCACAATGGCTTTCTCTTCACTTGCCAGCCTCACAGCAACGCTTGACAGCTTCAGCTGCAGCCTGTGCCCCTGACTGACTTGGATGGCCGTGCTTGAGGGCGGGCTCGCCTTCCACACTCAGGTGTCCCAAGGCAGCGGCATCAGCGCCATCGTGAGAGAGAGAGTAAGAGACTCTGATGGGACATGAGCCCTGTGCTGCAGCTGCCCTCCCTCTCTTCTGTCCAGGCACCTTAAAGACACATGAAACAAAATCCTGGACTTGATTGGAACAAAGGAGTAAGCAGCATGCACTGAAAAAAAGCAGGGACTTACATGGCTTAGTTTTCCACTCCACTTGGAGAATCACAGAATCTCAGAACATTTTGTGTTGCAAAGTATCATAAACATCATCCACTTCCAACCACCCTGCCATGGGCACAGGTGGTGTGCAGACACAACTGTCACTAGAATTGGAAGAACACTTCTCCATGTTGACCTTTTCCTCTCCTGGATTTCAAGCAAAGATGAAAAAATCATCTGGTGAATCACAGATGAATATTGTAGCTCACAGAACTGGCAGCAGGAGTCTCCTGTGGCCCACGGTGTGTCCATTCAGCCATTGTTAGATCGTCCAGTTGGAGCTCAGCCCGGTGCAGCCCAGGCACAGGCACCAGGCTGGTCCATTTCAGCATCCCAAAGTCTTTGTGGCTCCCTGTGCACCCATTGCTTCCTGAATCCATTCTTGAATTCCCAGTTACTGCTGTGCAGGACATGAGAACACAGGAATAGCTTGTTTGGCTCATTCTTGTGTTTGCTGCTCCTGCCTAAAGGAATCATCAGGACTATATGCTGATGTCATGGCATAGCCCAACAGCAAAGACTTCTTCTGTAGTGTCTAAAACTCAAACCTTGTGTGACTGTTCAGACACTCTAAAATCCAGGGTGAAGATGACAGCTTTGGTATGGAAGAATCCTAGAAATTTTGACATGTGATTTTTCTAGTCAAGGATTTGAATGCCAATGTGGAAACTACAAAAATCTTCAAACTGGTTTTCATTGGCAACCCCTTTGAAATGGCATCAGCACACCTACAGGGGACAGGGTATGACAGCGGGGACAGTACTTGGCAATTCATGGCTTCAAGTGTGGGAGATAAATATTTTGCCTGGGTTCAACCTGAAGTTCAAGTTTTCCCAGGATTTTGATTGATTGGTCATTGCAGGTCAATTTAATAAATGCAAAAGGATGGAAAAGCACAATTTCTGGAGATTGTGCACTAGGGAGAAAATAGGAAGAAAACCTTGAAAACAGTCGGCAGGCTTTGGAAAAATTCTAAAAAGATGTGGGCTTTGGCTGCCCTCTGGCACAGAAGCCCCCCAGGGGTACAGGTCTCTGGGGCAGGAGACGAGTGCCAGCACTGCCAGGGCTCGGGTGGGGTGGCAGGTCTGCCTTGGCGGGGACTCTGCCACACCTGCTGATTTCAGTGCTGGCCGGGCCCCAGGGCTCAGAGCAGCATTCGTGCCCTGGCCCACACGTTCCTTGTCTGTGTCACACCTGCAGGTTTAGAATGGCCACCAGCTGGGACGTGTCCCAAGGAGGCCGTGCCAGCTTCTGTGCAAGGCCCCGTGCCCTTCCTGCTGCGGCTGCGTCGGCAGCCCTGGGGGCTCCTTCTGCTGCCCTGAGCCTGCAGAGCAGGGCAGCGTTGGCTGATGGTTTGAGGCATTCCTAAAGATCCTGTTGGGCTGTCTTAGACCCTTTGGGCAAGAGATTCCTCCCAACCTGGGCCATTTTTGGGGGGATGGGGGCAGGGGGAACCAGGGCAGCTGGCAGGGTGCGTGAGGGCCCTTTGTGACATATGGTCACCATGGGATGGAAAGGGACAGGGTGTCAGAGGGCCCTTTGTGACATGTGGTGGCATAGGAGCTGGCGGTGACAGGACCACGCCACAGTGCTCGGTGCACGCGACGGGACAGGACGCGTCAGAGCGGTGCTGTGAGGAGCCCCCGCACAGCACACTCGTTTGTGTCGGACCCGGAGCTTTTCCGAAGCGTTATTCCAACAGGTGACCTCGAGGCCAGACCACAGGGCTTGCTGACCTGTGGCCTTGCCGAGGCTTCTTTCTTAAGGTTCTGTCAAGGGCAGACCGTGGGACTTGGTGACCCGGGGCTTTTCCGAGGTGTCGCCCATCCCTGCAGTCACTGCCCTTGAGACCAGACCTCAAATCTTGACGAGGAGCCTCCTGTCCTTGTGGCAGGAGCCTTCAAGACACAAGTGCAGGACTTGCTGTCCTGCCGTCTTGCCAGGACTTGAGTCTTGCAGGTGCCTTCCAGGCACGACTGCAGCACTTGCTGACCTGTGGCCTTGCCGAGGCTTCTCAAGGTTCTCTCAAGGCAGACCGTGGGATTTGGTGACCCGGAGCTTTTCCGAGGTGTCGCCCATCCCTGCAGTCACTGCCCTTGAGACCAGACCTCAAACCTTGACGAGGAGCCTCCTGTCCTTGTGGCAGGAGCCCTCAAGACCCAAGTGCAGGACTCGCTGTCCTGCCGTCTTGCCCGGACTTGAGTCTTGCAGGTGCCTTCCAGGCACGACTGCAGGACTTGCTGACTCGGAGCTTTTCTGAGCCATCTCTCCTGCAAGTAGCTATAAATCCAGTCCCTGCCATGGAGCAGCGACCCCCAAGAGTGCCCAAGTTGGCCTGGGTTGAGGAGGAGGAGGAAGGAGAAGGCCCTGGAGCTGTCCTGGCACAGGAGACTGCAGAGGTGCAGGAGTTCCAGGCACCACGGGAGGGTGAGTTGCAGAGCTCGGCCTCAGGGCTAGCGCCTGTTGCCATCTTGGCCCCATCCCATTGCATGCCATGCCATCCCCTGGTGCTGTTCCTATGGAAAGGATGGGAGAGTGTTGAAGATGATATGGAGCAGCGACCCCCAAGAGTGCCCAAGCTGGCCTGGGTGCAGGAGGAGGAGGAGGAGGAAGAGGAAGAAGGCCCTGGAGCTGCCCCAGCACCAGAGACCGAAGAGGTGCAGCAGTTCCGGCCGCTGGAGGAGGGTGAGTGGCAGAGCTGGGCCACAGGGCTGGTGCCTGCGGCCATCTTGGCCCCATCCCATCCCATTGCATCCCATCTCATCCCATCCCACCCTGTCCTGTGGAGACACACCCATGGACAGCATAAAAGAGGGGCTGGGGCTGCCCCCCCAGCAGTGGCCGTGCTCCATCCCCTGGGGCATCCGCGGGGCTGTCCCTGCCTGGGGATCGCAGGGCTGGGCTGCGTTCTCCGGCCTCTCCCGCAGCCCCTCAGCTCTGGCTGCTCTTTGCCAGATGCAGCCATGGCCCAGACACAAGAGCAGGACCTTGGCGGTGGCCTCTTCCGCAGAACAGCGCAGGTACCTGCGGCCATCCCCAACTGGGCTGGGCCTGCTGGCACTGCTCAGCCCAGCAGCACGCCTGGAGCACTCCATGGAACATCCCCGATGTTTCTGTCTCCTGCCCTTCTCCTACAGCTGGTTTGCAGCTTCATCAAGAGAATTCGGGAAGAAGGGACCAGCGCCGTGGCCACTGGGCTCAGACCTTATTCATACATCTTCAACACCAAGGCCACTGCTGCCCTGCTGGATATGCTTGTAGAGGAGGGTTTTTACAGTCAAAAGCAAGTAAGCAGCCTGTGGCCAGGGTTTGATCCTCCAGGGATCGCTTGGCCTCCCAAGCCACGCTTGCTGATCACTCGAAGCCTTTGAGGCCATTGCAGCGTGCTGAGAAGGGAAGCACTTCTCTGGGGAAGCTGGGGACATTCCTGACTCCCTGTGGCAGCTTTCCAAGTCTCCCCTTGTGCTTTCTCCAGGTGCCTGCCATGGTGAGGTACATCCACCAGTGGCTCATGGCCAATCAGTTCTCTGAGCACAGGCTGAACAGGACCCTGCTGGATCTGAGCGAGGCACAGCCCGCTGACGTGGTCATTGCTCTCCTGCGTGTGGCCCCAACGTGTGACAGGTACGGGGCCCACGTGCCCAGAGGGCTCAGGGCTCCTCAGCCCATCAGCCTGCACAGCCTGGCCCAGGTGTCTGACCAACAGAGACTTCCAGGGTCCTGTCTACCTGGGACCTTTCCCAGCCCTGCTACATCGGTCCCCGAGCCTGCTGCCATGCCATGGCCCTCAGGGCCCTGTCCCCACAGGGCTGGGCTGCCTGGCTGCTGCTGCTGGCGAGGGGCAGCAGGCAGAGGCAGAGCTGGCAGCAAGCTCAGCTCCCCCCCACTGCTGCCCAGGCCACGGGGATGTGTCTGAGACCCCCGTGAGACAGAGCTGTCGCCCCGCAGAGCTGCTATGACCATGTGGAAGACCATCTTGTGCTCGCCCAGGACAGCGGAGCGGGCATACCGGATAGTCCTCGATGTGCTGGGGAACTGGCCAGAGCACAGCACGCGCACCTCTGATGGAGACAACACGGGTGTCTTTGCCCTGGCTGTGAGTTTCTGCAACTGGCCTTTGCTCAGCCCATGGCAAGCCACCTCTTCAGCAGCTCTGTTTCCTCCTTCCCCAACTGCATCTCCCTGCCTCAGGCACTGGGCTGAAACCTGGCCTAGGGGCAGCTTCAGGGGCACCAGGCGTGGAGCTCCCCAGGGGTTTCCCCTGACCGCTCCCTGCCACACTCAGGCCCTGCCACCCGCACACCTCGGCACTGAGCGCTGTCTCAGGGTTCTCTGTCCTCTGCAGGCAACTGTGCTGATGTGGAAGATCCTTCAGATGCCCTGCGTCCCACATGTAGTGACGGTGCATTTCCCCCGCCTCTTTGTGCATCTGCTCTTCCAAGTGTTCTTCAGCACTTTGGAGATGCCAGAGGATCTCAATGCCTTCTGGAAGGGATGCCAGGAGCAACACGGCCTTGCCATCAGCCCCAACAGGTGCTCTATCCCACTCCTTCTGTCCCTGCCATGTCTCCACGGCACGAGCCAGTGCTCCCAGCGTGACCTGGGCTTTCCTGTGCACACAGCTTTGCAGTGCAGGCCCTGAAGTCCCTGCTGTGCCAAATGCATCGTGAGGAAGTGGTGGTGGAAATGGAACACAAGCGTGGCTGGGACAAGCTGCTCTCTGCTGACACCCACCACTATGCCGTGGGTCTGCTGGCCAGGTGAGACCCCCTTCTCCCCACTGCCTCTGGCATTTGTGCCCCGTGCTGAGGTTGCCCAACACAGTCCCCACTGTCGTGGGCCAGAGGGCCTCGTCACCGAGGGACGGCTAAGGAGACTGGAAAAGGCTGGGAAAGGAGGGTGCCCACAAGGAGTCACCTCCCCAAGGGCCCAGGTTCCCTATCCTTGCAGGATGGTGCTCAAAGATGTGAACTCTGTCAGTCAGTCCTGGGAGATGTTTGTCCTCCCAGCTCACAGTCTGGGCTACTTTTTCACCCTGGCAGGGAGATGTCGTCTGCCTCTATCCCCTTGTGTTCCCGCATCGTTCCCTACCTGCTCCAGCTGCTCAGCACACAGGAGGCACGCTGGGATCTGCCTGCCCTGGCATTCCTTGTGGAGGTGAGCCTGATGGCCAAAAGTGCCTCCCTGCAGAGCTGCCTGCCACCTCTCTGCCCTCTCATAGCTGCAGCTGCCTGGGACGGTGCCCATGCCTTGTGCTGCTGCCTGGGCCCTGTTTCCTGTCTTGTTTCTGGGCTCCTGCTGGCTGCCTCCCCTGTCACTGCCCTGTGCCTTTCAGATCCTGGACTACCTGGACTTGAGCGAACGCAGCGCTAACAGAGTCCTGGAAATCTTCTCAAGGCACCTGCGGAGCGAGAGCAGGGACAAGCGTCACCTGGCGCTCAGGGCCCTTTTCAAGTTGATTGACGATCCCTCGATGGTGAGAAGTGGGCAGTGGCTGAAGCTGCGCCGGGAAACGCAGTCCCTTGGGCTCGGCTGGGCTTCGGGCCCCGAGGCAGCTGCTGCCAGCTCTCCTGCCTCCTGCTTCTTCCTGAGTGCTTTGGGACAGGCCTTTGGCCTCTTGGCCCTGTGGCAGCAGGGTGGCGTTTCACAGACTTGTCTTCCACACAGGCTGAAAAAATGCGGAGCCTGACTGAAAGTCTTGTAGATTTCCTGTGGGATGCAGATGCAGAGATAGTCAGGATGACAGTCATGGTGCTCAGCTTTATCGTCTTGGACAAGGACATGCTGATACCCAGCCCCATTGCCCTGCAGCTGGCTGAGGCGCTCCTGCCACTCTTTGACCACGTAAGGCTCTGTGCCCCCAGCCGAGGCCACTGGCTGCTGCCCAGACACTTGGTGCCCTGGGGATTCTCAGGCCTGCGCCCTGCTGAGCCCCATGCAGACAGGGCTGAGGTCTTTTTTCCTTCCTTCCTTTCATATAGAATAATAGCCAGGTGCAGCTGGTGTCCATATTATTCTTCCGATCATTGATGACTCTTCTAACAGAAAAGGAAAAAAAGGCCCTGAAGTCACACGTGCACCACAGCCTGCTGCCTCTCTTCTTCCACTGCCATGACGAGAACCAGCAGGTGGCAGAGGTGAGGATTCCTGGGCTGCTGCTGTCACCCGGGGAGGGGGCTCGGCCGCCTCCTGCCCTGGCACCTTGCCGGCTGCAGCCTCCTCCTGGCCTTGGCACACGAATGCGGGCGGGTCCTGTGTCCTGACTTGTGGGGCCATCTGCGGGTCTCTGCTGCTCTCCAGGCTTCTTGGGCAACGCTGCTTTGTGCGGCCGAGTTCCTGAAGAGGAGAGATCTTGAAAGACCTGTGAAAAAGAAGAAGCTGTGGATGATCACCGAGTGCCTGGTAAGGACGGCTTGGAAGGCCCAGCCTCAGCCTGGAGAAGCCCGCTGTCCCCAGCGCTCGGTGTGTGGGGCTGGCAGCTGCGCCCCTGCCCAGTGCCGCCCCCGGGGGCCGCACGGCTTCTTCTTCAGGCTCCTGTGGTCCCGAGCCTGGTTCCGATGGAGCCCCGATCCACTGGGGCTGCAGGGCAGGGCGGCACCGCGGCTCCCTGGGCAGCAGCCGGCCCTCTGCCCCTTGCAGAGCTCGGCGCCAGCGGCTGCTGGCCGGGCCTCAGGGTTGGCCGGGCAGGCAGCGCCTGGCCGAGGGGCAGAGCCCGCGCCAACCCTTCCCTCCTGCCGCTCTCTCCAGCTGGCACAGGACAGGAACCGAGCGGCGGAGGACCTGCGTCGGGCCCTGCCGTACCTGCAGAGCCCACAGGAGCCCCTGCGAGCGGCGGCCATCAGGTTCATCGGTGAGCCACGAGCCCGGGCTCCCTCCCCGCCCCGCCACAGCTCGGCCCCGGCCCCGACTGCTGCCCCGGCAGCGGCACCCGGGCCCGGTGCCCTGGAGCCCCGCCTGCCCTCGGGGCTGCTGCTGCCGGCCTCTGGCAGCCGTGCCCTCGGGCTGAGTCAGGATGCGGCACGAGCCCGGGCTGAGCCCTGCCGGGGCGGGAGGGCGTGTGAGCACAGGGCTGGCAGCGCCGCTGGCAGGGAGCTGTGCCGCTGGGGCCCTGACAGGCTCTGTGTTCCCAGGGATGGCCGGGCGGCTCCTGAGGCGGCAGAAAGAAGACCTGCAGCTAATTTACAAATGTGAGTGAGGGCAGCGGGCTGTCAGCGGGGCTGCTGGGTGGAGCTGCAAGTCCTGGACTGTCTGCGAAGGTCTCTGCTCAATGTGCGGATGAGGGGCGGCGTGGGTGGATCACTCCGAGGTTTCACGTGGGGCATTCGTGGCCAGCAGCTTCGGGCTGATCCCCTTGGTCCCTGCTCCCTGCTGGCCATGGCAAGAGCCGGCTGGGATGGCCCTGGCCGGGGGCTCCCCGTGGGCCTCCGCAGGTCTGGGAATCTGACCGTGGCTCTGTTCATCTCTCTTCCAGCCCTTAAGAACGTGATTTGTGACACCAGCCCTGCCATCGGAAACCTGGCAATTCAAACATTTTACATCACCCAGGCAGTAGAGACGGCTCGATATTCCATCTTGGAGAACCTGCAAGTTCAGCTGCGCAGGGCATGGAGGACACGGCCTCGTCTGTTGGGCCTCAGCTGGCTGCGCTGCTGGAGCTCTGCTGGCAACTGACCCGGCAGGCTCTGTCTGCTGGGGCCACCTGAACCAGCAGAGATTTTTTTTTGTTTCTTAAATATTGTTCTTTTCTTCTTTTCATTTTCTTTTAGGATATAAATATAGTATATATTATAATAGGCAGTCACTTCCCAAGACCTTTATCTTGCTGCCCATGGTGTACAGGGCATAGAGGAAGCGGGGAAAATGTGATTCCACTTGGGGAATCACAGCTCAGCAAGCTGCCCAGGCATGCAGTGGTGCAGGGAAAATGGCCAGAAACCCTTGGCCTTTGGTGGTTCTGCTGAAGGCACAAACGCTGTCTCAGCCAGGAAGCGCCGCCATCTGTGTCCTCGTGCCCGTGTGGTGCTGGCTGGGTTGCTGAGGGCTCCCACGTGCCTCTTGATCCTGCTCCTCTGGAGCTCCTGTGGGGCTGTGGCGCTGCTGCTGGTCCACGCTGGGGGAGACTCTGAGGGAACAGGGCACTGGGAGGCTGTAAATGGATGAGGGTCTGTGGAGGCCCAGGCGGGACAAAAGCGTGGGAAGGCGTGAGGGGCATGTGTGGAGGCTGGAGGCTCCAAAGGGGACAGGAGGCCCCTGAAAGGCCGGACCGGTGGGAAGACCTGAGGAATTGGGTGTCAGAGGGCATAAGCAGCCCCCGGGCAGCCACCTTTTTCCTGACAGCCGGCCGACCTGGCACTTCCCCAGAATGTCTCCCAGGCCTGCAGCAGAAGCCCTCGAGGCTGGGACAACACCCCTCCAGGAGGGTGCGGACAGCCCAAGGTGTGCCCAGGCTGGGCTGGCTGGGGACATGCAGGGCAGGGGGGTGCTGCCAGGCCACGGCCACTGGGTGCCTGCGATAAGGGGCAGTGGGCAGAGGCAGGGCTGGCCGCCAGCCCGGGCCCTCGCGGCTGCCCAGGACACGGTGCTGTGACTGAGGCTCCCCTGACACAGAGCTCGGGGTCCGCAGAGCTGCTGCCACCAAGGGGAGGGTGGTGATGTCTCCTCCAGCAGGGCTGCCCAGTCGCTGCTGCTGAAGCGACTCAGGAGCCCACAGAAACGGCAGCAGAGTGTGCACAGGAACAGCAGCAGAGTGTGCACAGGAACAGCAGCAGAGTGTGCACAGGAACAGCAGCAGCCCCAACGTCGGCACCTGCACAGTGAGGCGTCCGCAGCAGCCGGGTGCCAAACCGGGGGAGGCTGTGGGCACAGTTGCCTTTGGTTTGGCAGAAGGCTTCAGCAGAATTGGCCACAATGGCTTTCTCTTCACTTGCCAGCCTCACAGCAACGCTTGACAGCTTCAGCTGCAGCCTGTGCCCCTGACTGACTTGGATGGCCGTGCTTGAGGGCGGGCTCGCCTTCCACACTCAGGTGTCCCAAGGCAGCGGCATCAGCGCCATCGTGAGAGAGAGAGTAAGAGACTCTGATGGGACATGAGCCCTGTGCTGCAGCTGCCCTCCCTCTCTTCTGTCCAGGCACCTTAAAGACACATGAAACAAAATCCTGGACTTGATTGGAACAAAGGAGTAAGCAGCATGCACTGAAAAAAAGCAGGGACTTACATGGCTTAGTTTTCCACTCCACTTGGAGAATCACAGAATCTCAGAACATTTTGTGTTGCAAAGTATCATAAACATCATCCACTTCCAACCACCCTGCCATGGGCACAGGTGGTGTGCAGACACAACTGTCACTAGAATTGGAAGAACACTTCTCCATGTTGACCTTTTCCTCTCCTGGATTTCAAGCAAAGATGAAAAAATCATCTGGTGAATCACAAATGAATATTGTAGCTCACAGAACTGGCAGCAGGAGTCTCCTGTGGCCCACGGTGTGTCCATTCAGCCATTGTTAGATCGTCCAGTTGGAGCTCAGCCCGGTGCAGCCCAGGCACAGGCACCAGGCTGGTCCATTTCAGCATCCCAAAGTCTTTGTGGCTCCCTGTGCACCCATTGCTTCCTGAATCCATTCTTGAATTCCCAGTTACTGCTGTGCAGGACATGAGAACACAGGAATAGCTTGTTTGGCTCATTCTTGTGTTTGCTGCTCCTGCCTAAAGGAATCATCAGGACTATATGCTGATGTCATGGCATAGCCCAACAGCAAAGACTTCTTCTGTAGTGTCTAAAACTCAAACCTTGTGTGACTGTTCAGACACTCTAAAATCCAGGGTGAAGATGACAGCTTTGGTATGGAAGAATCCTAGAAATTTTGACATGTGATTTTTCTAGTCAAGGATTTGAATGCCAATGTGGAAACTACAAAAATCTTCAAACTGGTTTTCATTGGCAACCCCTTTGAAATGGCATCAGCACACCTACAGGGGACAGGGTATGACAGCGGGGACAGTACTTGGCAATTCATGGCTTCAAGTGTGGGAGATAAATATTTTGCCCGGGTTCAAGCTGAAGTTCAAGTTTTCCCAGGATTTTGATTGATTGGTCATTGCAGGTCAATTTAATAAATGCAAAAGGATGGAAAAGCACAATTTCTGGAGATTGTGCACTAGGGAGAAAATAGGAAGAAAACCTTGAAAACAGTCGGCAGGCTTTGGAAAAATTCTAAAAAGATGTGGGCTTTGGCTGCCCTCTGGCACAGAAGCCCCCCAGGGGTACAGGTCTCTGGGGCAGGAGACGAGTGCCAGCACTGCCAGGGCTCGGGTGGGGTGGCAGGTCTGCCTTGGCGGGGACTCTGCCACACCTGCTGATTTCAGTGCTGGCCGGGCCCCAGGGCTCAGAGCAGCATTCGTGCCCTGGCCCACACGTTCCTTGTCTGTGTCACACCTGCAGGTTTAGAATGGCCACCAGCTGGGACGTGTCCCAAGGAGGCCGTGCCAGCTTCTGTGCAAGGCCCCGTGCCCTTCCTGCTGCGGCTGCGTCGGCAGCCCTGGGGGCTCCTTCTGCTGCCCTGAGCCTGCAGAGCAGGGCAGCGTTGGCTGATGGTTTGAGGCATTCCTAAAGATCCTGTTGGGCTGTCTTAGACCCTTTGGGCAAGAGATTCCTCCCAACCTGGGCCATTTTTGGGGGGATGGGGGCAGGGGGAACCAGGGCAGCTGGCAGGGTGCGTGAGGGCCCTTTGTGACATATGGTCACCATGGGATGGAAAGGGACAGGGTGTCAGAGGGCCCTTTGTGACATGTGGTGGCATAGGAGCTGGCGGTGACAGGACCACGCCACAGTGCTCGGTGCACGCGACGGGACAGGACGCGTCAGAGCGGTGCTGTGAGGAGCCCCCGCACAGCACACTCGTTTGTGTCGGACCCGGAGCTTTTCCGAAGCGTTATTCCAACAGGTGACCTCGAGGCCAGACCACAGGGCTTGCTGACCTGTGGCCTTGCTGAGGCTTCTTTCTTAAGGTTCTGTCAAGGGCAGACCGTGGGACTTGGTGACCCGGGGCTTTTCCGAGGTGTCGCCCATCCCTGCAGTCACTGCCCTTGAGACCAGACCTCAAATCTTGACGAGGAGCCTCCTGTCCTTGTGGCAGGAGCCTTCAAGACACAAGTGCAGGACTTGCTGTCCTGCCGTCTTGCCAGGACTTGAGTCTTGCAGGTGCCTTCCAGGCACGACTGCAGCACTTGCTGACCTGTGGCCTTGCCGAGGCTTCTCTTCTTAAGGTTCTCTCAAGGCAGACCGTGGGATTTGGTGACCCGGAGCTTTTCCGAGGTGTCGCCCATCCCTGCAGTCACTGCCCTTGAGACCAGACCTCAAACCTTGACGAGGAGCCTCCTGTCCTTGTGGCAGGAGCCCTCAAGACACAAGTGCAGGACTTGCTGTTTTGCCGTCTTGCCCGGACCTGAGTCTTGCAGGTGCCTTCCAGACTGCAGGACTTGCTGACTTGCTGACTCGGAGCTTTTCCGAGCCATCTCTCCTGCAAGTAGCTATAAATCCAGTCCCTGCCATGGAGCAGCGACCCCCAAGAGTGCCCAAGTTGGCCTGGGTTGAGGAGGAGGAAGGAGAAGGCCCTGGAGCTGTCCTGGCACAGGAGACTGAAGAGGTGCAGGAGTTCCAGGCTCCACGGGAGGGTGAGTTGCAGAGCTCGGCCTTAGGGCTAGCGCCTGTTGCCAGCTTGGCCCCATCCCATTGCATGCCATGCCATCCCCTGGTGCTGTTCCTATGGAAAGGATGGGAGAGTGTTGAAGATGATATGGAGCAGCGACCCCCAAGAGTGCCCAAGCTGGCCTGGGTGCAGGAGGAGGAGGAAGAGGAAGAAGGCCCTGGAGCTGCCCCAGCACCAGAGACCGAAGAGGTGCAGCAGTTCCGGCCGCTGGAGGAGGGTGAGTGGCAGAGCTGGGCCACAGGGCTGGTGCCTGCGGCCATCTTGGCCCCATCCCATCCCATTGCATCCCATCTCATCCCATCCCACCCTGTCCTGTGGAGACACACCCATGGACAGCATAAAAGAGGGGCTGGGGCTGCCCCCCCAGCAGTGGCCGTGCTCCATCCCCTGGGGCATCCGCGGGGCTGTCCCTGCCGGGGGATCGCAGGGCTGGGCTGCGTTCTCCGGCCTCTCCCGCAGCCCCTCAGCTCTGGCTGCTCTTTGCCAGATGCAGCTATGGCCCAGACACAAGAGCAGGACCTTGGTGGTGGCCTCTTCCGCAGAACAGCGCAGGTACCTGCGGCCATCCCCAACTGGGCTGGGCCTGCTGGCACTGCTCAGCCCAGCAGCACGCCTGGAGCACTCCATGGAACATCCCCGATGTTTCTGTCTCCTGCCCTTCTCCTACAGCTGGTTTGCAGCTTCATCAAGAGAATTCGGGAAGAAGGGACCAGCGCCATGGCCACTGGGCTCAGACCTTATTCATACATCTTCAACACCAAGGCCACTGCTGCCCTGCTGGATATGCTTGTAGAGGAGGGTTTTTACAGTCAAAAGCAAGTAAGCAGCCTGTGGCCAGGGTTTGATCCTCCAGGGATCGCTTGGCCTCCCAAGCCACGCTTGCTGATCACTCAAAGCCTTTGAGGCCATTGCAGCGTGCTGAGAAGTGAAGCACTTCTCTGGGGAAGCTGGGGACATTCCTGACTCCCTGTGGCAGCTTTCCAAGTCTCCCCTTGTGCTTTCTCCAGGTGCCTGCCATGGTGAGGTACATCCACCAGTGGCTCATGGCCAATCAGTTCTCTGAGCACAGGCTGAACAGGACCCTGCTGGATCTGAGCGAGGCACAGCCCGCTGACGTGGTCATTGCTCTCCTGCGTGTGGCCCCAACGTGTGACAGGTACGGGGCCCACGTGCCCAGAGGGCTCAGGGCTCCTCAGCCCATCAGCCTGCACAGCCTGGCCCAGGTGTCTGACCAACAGAGACTTCCAGGGTCCTGTCTACCTGGGACCTTTCCCAGCCCTGCTACATCGGTCCCCGAGCCTGCTGCCATGCCATGGCCCTCAGGGCCCTGTCCCCACAGGGCTGGGCTGCCTGGCTGCTGCTGCTGGCGAGGGGCAGCAGGCAGAGGCAGAGCTGGCAGCAAGCTCAGCTCCCCCCCACTGCTGCCCAGGCCACGGGGATGTGTCTGAGACCCCCGTGAGACAGAGCTGTCGCCCCGCAGAGCTGCTATGACCATGTGGAAGACCATCTTGTGCTCGCCCAGGACAGCGGAGCGGGCATACCGGATAGTCCTCGATGTGCTGGGGAACTGGCCAGAGCACAGCACGCGCACCTCTGATGGAGACAACACGGGTGTCTTTGCCCTGGCTGTGAGTTTCTGCAACTGGCCTTTGCTCAGCCCCTGGCAAGCCACCTCTTCAGCAGCTCTGTTTCCTCCTTCCCCAACTGCATCTCCCTGCCTCAGGCACTGGGCTGAAACCTGGCCTAGGGGCAGCTTCAGGGGCACCAGGCGTGGAGCTCCCCAGGGGTTTCCCCTGACCGCTCCCTGCCACACTCAGGCCCTGCCACCCGCACACCTCGGCACTGAGCGCTGTCTCAGGGTTCTCTGTCCTCTGCAGGCAACTGTGCTGATGTGGAAGATCCTTCAGATGCCCTGCGTCCCACATGTAGTGACGGTGCATTTCCCCCGCCTCTTTGTGCATCTGCTCTTCCAAGTGTTCTTCAGCACTTTGGAGATGCCAGAGGATCTCAATGCCTTCTGGAAGGGATGCCAGGAGCAACACGGCCTTGCCATCAGCCCCAACAGGTGCTCTATCCCACTCCTCCTGTCCCTGCCATGTCTCCACGGCACGAGCCAGTGCTCCCAGCGTGACCTGGGCTTTGCTGTGCACACAGCTTTGCAGTGCAGGCCCTGAAGTCCCTGCTTTGCCAAATGCATCGTGAGGAAGTGGTGGTGGAAATGGAACACAAGCGTGGCTGGGACAAGCTGCTCTCTGCTGACACCCACCACTATGCCGTGGGTCTGCTGGCCAGGTGAGACCCCCTTCTCCCCACTGCCTCTGGCATTTGTGCCCCGTGCTGAGGTTGCCCAACACAGTCCCCACTGTCGTGGGCCAGAGGGCCTCGTCACCGAGGGACGGCTAGGGAGACTGGAAAAGGCTGGGAAAGGAGGGTGCCCACAAGGAGTCACCTCCCCAAGGGCCCAGGTCCCCTATCCTTGCAGGATGGTGCTCAAAGATCTGAACTCTGTCAATCAGTCCTGGGAGATGTTTGTCCTCCCAGCTCACAGTCTGGGCTACTTTTTCACCCTGGCAGGGAGATGTCGTCTGCCTCTATCCCCTTGTGTTCCCGCATCGTTCCCTACCTGCTCCAGCTGCTCAGCACACAGGAGGCACGCTGGGATCTGCCTGCCCTGGCATTCCTTGTGGAGGTGAGCCTGATGGCCAAAAGTGCCTCCCTGCAGAGCTGCCTGCCACCTCTCTGCCCTCTCATAGCTGCAGCTGCCTGGGACGGTGCCCATGCCTTGTGCTGCTGCCCGGGCCCTGTTTCCTGTCTTGTTTCTGGGCTCCTGCCGGCTGCCTCCCCTGTCACTGCCCTGTGCCTTTCAGATCCTGGACTACCTGGACTTGAGCGAACGCAGCGCTAACAGAGTCCTGGAAATCTTCTCAAGGCACCTGCGGAGCGAGAGCAGGGACAAGCGTCACCTGGCGCTCAGGGCCCTTTTCAAGTTGATTGACGATCCCTCGATGGTGAGAAGTGGGCAGTGGCTGAAGCTGCGCCGGGAAACGCAGTCCCTTGGGCTCGGCTGGGCTTCGGGCCCCGAGGCAGCTGCTGCCAGCTCTCCTGCCTCCTGCTTCTTCCTGAGTGCTTTGGGACAGGCCTTTGGCCTCTTGGCCCTGTGGCAGCAGGGTGGCGTTTCACAGACTTGTCTTCCACACAGGCTGAAAAAATGCGGAGCCTGACTGAAAGTCTTGTAAATTTCCTGTGGGATGCAGATGGAGAGATAGTCAGGATGACAGTCGTGGTGCTCAGCTTTATCGTCTTGGACAAGGACATGCTGATACCCAGCCCCATTGCCCTGCAGCTGGCTGAGGCGCTCCTGCCACTCTTTGACCACGTAAGGCTCTGTGCCCCCAGCCGAGGCCACTGGCTGCTGCCCAGACACTTGGTGCCCTGGGGATTCTCAGGCCTGCGCCCTGCTGAGCCCCATGCAGACAGGGCTGAGGTCTTTTTTCCTTCCTTCCTTTCATATAGGATAATAGCCAGGTGCAGCTGGTGTCCATATTATTCTTCCGATCATTGATGACTCTTCTAACAGAAAAGGAAAAAAAGGCCCTGAAGTCACACGTGCACCACAGCCTGCTGCCTCTCTTCTTCCACTGCCATGACGAGAACCAGCAGGTGGCAGAGGTGAGGATTCCTGGGCTGCTGCTGTCACCCGGGGAGGGGGCTCGGCCGCCTCCTGCCCTGCCACCTTGCCGGCTGCAGCCTCCTCCTGGCCTTGGCACACGAATGCGGGCGGGTCCTGTGTCCTGACTTGTGGGGCCATCTGCGGGTCTCTGCTGCTCTCCAGGCTTCTTGGGCAACGCTGCTTTGTGCGGCCGAGTTCCTGAAGAGGAGAGATCTTGAAAGACCTGTGAAAAAGAAGAAGCTGTGGATGATCACCGAGTGCCTGGTAAGGACGGCTTGGAAGGCCCAGCCTCAGCCTGGAGAAGCCCGCTGTCCCCAGCGCTCGGTGTGTGGGGCTGGCAGCTGCGCCCCTGCCCAGTGCCGCCCCCGGGGGCCGCACGGCTTCTTCTTCAGGCTCCTGTGGTCCCGAGCCTGGTTCCGATGGAGCCCCGATCCACTGGGGCTGCAGGGCAGGGCGGCACCGCGGCTCCCTGGGCAGCAGCCGGCCCTCTGCCCCTTGCAGAGCTCGGCGCCAGCGGCTGCTGGCCGGGCCTCAGGGTTGGCCGGGCAGGCAGCGCCTGGCCGAGGGGCAGAGCCCGCGCCAACCCTTCCCTCCTGCCGCTCTCTCCAGCTGGCACAGGACAGGAACCGAGCGGCGGAGGACCTGCGTCGGGCCCTGCCGTACCTGCAGAGCCCACAGGAGCCCCTGCGAGCGGCGGCCATCAGGTTCATCGGTGAGCCACGAGCCCGGGCTCCCTCCCCGCCCCGCCACAGCTCGGCCCCGGCCCCGACTGCTGCCCCGGCAGCGGCACCCGGGCCCCACGCCCTGGAGCCCCGCCTGCCCTCGGGGCTGCTGCTGCCGGCCTCTGGCAGCCGTGCCCTTGGGCTGAGTCAGGATGCGGCACGGGCCCGGGCTGAGCCCTGCCGGGGCGGGAGGGCGTGTGAGCACAGGGCTGGCAGCGCCGCTGGCAGGGAGCTGTGCCGCTGGGGCCCTGACAGGCTCTGTGTTCCCAGGGATGGCCGGGCGGCTCCTGAGGCGGCAGAAAGAAGACCTGCAGCTAATTTACAAATGTGAGTGAGGGCAGCGGGCTGTCAGCGGGGCTGCTGGGTGGAGCTGCAAGTCCTGGACTGTCTGCGAAGGTCTCTGCTCAATGTGCGGATGAGGGGCGGCGTGGGTGGATCACTCCGAGGTTTCACGTGGGACATTCGTGGCCAGCAGCTTCGGGCTGATCCCCTTGGTCCCTGCTCCCTGCTGGCCATGGCAAGAGCCGGCTGGGATGGCCCTGGCCGGGGGCTCTCCGTGGGCCTCCGCAGGTCTGGGAATCTGACCGTGGCTCTCTTCATCTCTCTTCCAGCCCTTAAGAACGTGGTTTGTGACACCAGCCCTGCCATCGGAAACCTGGCAATTCAAACATTTTACATCACCCAGGCAGTAGAGACGGCTCGATATTCCATCTTGGAGAACCTGCAAGTTGAGCTGCGCAGGGCATGGAGGACATGGCCTCGTCTGTTGGGCCTCAGCTGGCTGCGCTGCTGGAGCTCTGCTGGCAACTGACCCGGCAGGCTCTGTCTGCTAGGGCCACCTGAACCAGCAGAGATTTTTTTTTGTTTCTTAAATATTGTTCTTTTCTTCTTTTCATTTTCTTTTAGGATATAAATATAGTATATATTATAATAGGCAGTCACTTCCCAAGACCTTTATCTTGCTGCCCATGGTGTACAGGGCATAGAGGAAGCGGGGAAAATGTGATTCCACTTGGGGAATCACAGCTCAGCAAGCTGCCCAGGCATGCAGTGGTGCAGGGAAAATGGCCAGAAACCCTTGGCCTTTGGTGGTTCTGCTGAAGGCACAAACGCTGTCTCAGCCAGGAAGCGCCGCCATCTGTGTCCTCGTGCCCGTGTGGTGCTGGCTGGGTTGCTGAGGGCTCCCACGTGCCTCTTGATCCTGCTCCTCTGGAGCTCCTGTGGGGCTGTGGCGCTGCTGCTGGTCCACGCTGGGGGAGACTCTGAGGGAACAGGGCACTGGGAGGCTGTAAATGGATGAGGGTCTGTGGAGGCCCAGGCGGGACAAAAGCGTGGGAAGGCGTGAGGGGCATGTGTGGAGGCTGGAGGCTCCAAAGGGGACAGGAGGCCCCTGAAAGGCCGGACCGGTGGGAAGACCTGAGGAATTGGGTGTCAGAGGGCATAAGCAGCCCCCGGGCAGCCACCTTTTTCCTGACAGCCGGCTGACCTGGCACTTCCCCAGAATGTCTCCCAGGCCTGCAGCAGAAGCCCTCGAGGCTGGGACAACACCCCTCCAGGAGGGTGCGGACAGCCCAAGGTGTGCCCAGGCTGGGCTGGCTGGGGACATGCAGGGCAGGGGGGTGCTGCCGGCCCATGGCCACTGGGTGCCTGCGATAAGGGGCAGTGGGCAGAGGCAGGGCTGGCCGCCAGCCCGGGCCCTCGCGGCTGCCCAGGACACGGTGCTGTGACCGAGGCTCCCCTGACACAGAGCTCAGGGTCCGCAGAGCCGCTGCCACCAAGGGGAGGGTGGTGATGTCTCCTCCAGCAGGGCTGCCCAGTCGCTGCTGTTGAAGCGACTCAGGAGCCCACAGAAGCAGCAGCAGAGTGTGCACAGGAACAGCAGCAGAGTGTGCACAGGAACAGCAGCAGAGTGTGCACAGGAACAGCAGCAGCCCCAACGTCGGCACCTGCACAGTGAGGCATCTGCAGCAGCTGAGTGCCAAACCGGGGGAGGCTGTGGGCACAGTTGCCTTTGGTTTGGCAGAAGGCTTCAGCAGAATTGGCCACAATGGCTTTCTCTTCACTTGCCAGCCTCACAGCAACGCTTGGCAGCTTCAGCTGCAGCCTGTGCCCCTGACTGACTTGGATGGCCGTGCTTGAGGGCGGGCTCGCCTTCTACATATCATGTGTTGTTGTAGTGTGTCTAAAAATCTTTGTATCTCCCAAGAGTAAAACTCACCTCTGTTTTGTGTAATGTTAGTTCCTACCTGAGAACCTTCTCCCTTCCCCCTTCCCATTGGCTGTGACCTCTCTGTATCCCCCGATCACCCCCACCCCTTTGTATAAGAGATAAGACCCAGGGCATTTCTGTCTCTTTCTTGCCCCGGATGGACGACAGACAATAAACCTGCAATTTGGATTATTCCAGCAAGTTTGGGCCTCCTGTGTCTAGATACTTTGAGTCCGTGTTGTATCCACTTATCCCTCCGGCCCCTGTTCCCCAGGGAGAAGGGGCAGGGAGAGAGAGAGTTACACCCCTTGCTCCTGCAGAGGGGCAGGGAGAGGGGTGTCCCGGCCCTGCCTCCCGATGGGGGGGTGCCAGCCTACCGAGCCTGGCGTGGCAGGGTGCGGGCCCCCGCCTGGCTCCTGCAGGGGAGGAGCTGGGTCTCTCCACAGGCTTGGTGAGGGAATGGAGCCCCCAGAGCCCAGCGTGGGGGGGTGCAGGCAGAGAAACCCAGGGAATACCAGCCCTGGAGAAGATGAATGTATGCTAACAGCGGCTCCTGTAGTATACAATAGCAGCTGATATTCAAGTCAGTTATGTTAATATTAACCAGCTGCCATCTGATAGTTTCTTACAGTTTGTAGATCGACTGAGACTACAGATACAGAGACAAGTTAAAGAACCAGTGGCCCAGACAGAACCGCTTCAAGAAATGGCCCAAAGAAATGCCAACGACGCTTGTCATAGAGCAATTCTGAGTCTACCTATTAACCCTCCACCCACCATAGCAGATATGATTGAAGCCATGTGCCCAGAAAGCAGACTTGTACAGTGTACACGGCAAGAAACCAGGCAACCCAAGGACAGTGGCAGCAGTGACAGCAGGAATGAATAAGCCACAGATGTCACCAGAACAGCTGCAGCACATCGTCTGTTTCCAGTGCAAGAGGCCAGGACATTTTGCAAGGAACTGTCCTCAAACCCAGCAACAAGGGAAACACTAGAAAGAAGCTCTAGCCAGTCAACCAAGAAACTAAAGTCTCAGCGCTTTTCTGTCAAGCGCAGAGACATAAAAATGACAGACCTGAAGCAGAAAAAAGACTCTATTTTAATGGGAAAAGGGGAGGAAAGGGAGCGGGCTGAGAGGCTGCAGAAATATAATTGTGAGGAAGGTTTGCCTAATAAGGTCTGGCAACCGCAAAAGTGATTCAGTAAGTGATTTGTAACTTGTCATGAGGTGACTTTACCTTTAAGGTGGTTTTAAGAGCTAAGGAAGTTGAAGTTGCTGGTGGCTGATGAGAGTCTTTTCTCCTGACCAATTATCGGTCATTACTGGGAATTGACAGCAGTTTTGAGCATTGAAAAGGGAGATCAACTTGTGAACCCTACCTTAAGATGTAAAGTCAGAGCACTCTTGGGCTCTTTGTTTCCTGGCTGTGAAAGGTAACAGAGCTCCAGGCCTCCCGTTCTCTGCCCGGCCATGTGGCCGGGCGGGGGCTGGGCTGGACCCAGCGGCTCTCGGCCGGGAGATGGGGGCTTGCGGGGGGCTTTCCCCGGGCTCTGGCCAAGCCAAGCCGATCTCTGGCTCGGCTGCAGGTTTTGCTGTGACTAAATTTACTAGAGACTGCCGAGTGAAGAAAGAAAGAGGCTCTGAACCTGCGGCGGGCTAAGGCGGCGACTACACTTTCCAGAACAGCCATGAGGAATCTTCTATCAATGACAGCTCCAGCTCCTGCACTGACAGAAGTCACAGAACCATCTACAAAGCCTGGGCAAGATTTTAACCCTTTCATTACCCAGATGAGACTTGCAGATTAATCTTTTTATCCAGAGAGGGAAAAAGAGAGTGATCAACATGAAAAGAGACTTTATAAACTACCAGTGACAGAAAAGAAAAGAAGCTTCAGAAAAGGTAGAGAATAAGGAGGTGCTTTAATTAAGATGAAATATTTTTCTGTTCAAGTTATGGAGATGGACAATAAAGTCCTGAAAGAACTCCTTTAATTCATGATAGAGTATGTAGGGAGGAATAAAGTGTTCAAAGTGTAAATTTTGAGTAAAAAGTAGAGTAATTGTGGTACAGTGAAGTGCTGGAGGATTTGAAGCCTTGAGAGGCAATGAGAAAACTGTTTTCTAGTGAAGCTTACAGAGACAGATGAAGAAGACTTTTGCTTTTGAATAACTCGTCCTTAAAATGCCATCCCTAGACTCATGGCCCATACACACTTCAGAGTGATGTGAAGTGGGAGGAGTGAGCTCTGATAACAGCAGTTCTGGGCAGCTGACATCAGGGCAATAGAAAACTATAACAGAAGTAGTTTTCTAGTGAGAAACTCCATAAATTAACAGAAAGAGACTTCTGTTTCTCTACAAAGACTGGTGAAAAGACTGTAGTAGGAATTGGGACTGTTCTAACCATCCAAGTTCCAAAGTTTTTGTCTCTGTGGTCATGTGAACAAGGGAATAGTGGGTAGTGGGGGATAAAAAAGGTTTTTCTGGAAGTTTATTCTGTTGTTCTTATTATTGCAGTTTGTGAATAAACGTTCTTTATTCCTTTTAAGTTTTATGCCTGTTTTGCTCTTGTTCTAATCCATATCTCACAGCAAGAAATAAGTAATTTTCTTAGTTACTGGTTTAAAACCACGACATAACTTCTAAAGCTTTTTGCTTCAGATCTGATCGTTGGACTGTCATTGGAGTAGACTTGCAGGATAATTCACAAGACCCGTCTGGACTGGATAGTAGGTATTTTGCTATTGGAGACACAGCACATTCACCAATAGAGATTGAGGTGGCTCCCATGACAATTAAGGGAGACCTAACACACCTCACTCTCTTAGCTAGGTGCCCTCAACCACCTTTCTATGTAGACAAAGGGCAGGTAATAGCCCAGGTGATCCCTGTTTCAACAGAAATCCCAGTAGATGACAAAGCACCAGGAGTCTACTGGACAGAAGTAGTGGGTGAAGACAAACCCATTATGGGATGGAACTTAACACATAAATCAGAACATCTCCATGTAGAAGGGTTAATTGATATTGGGGCAGATGTGACTATCATACCTGAAAAGGTGTGGCCCTCACATTGGGAACTGTAACCCATGGCAGGAAAAATACAGGGTGTTGGAGGAATGAAACTGGCTAAAATTGCTAAAGGTATCGTCCAGATTGAAGGTCCGGAGGGTAGGTTAGCTAGTGTCCGACCTTTTGTTATTGACTACAAGTGCCCGCTGTGGGGAAGAGACACCATGTCCCAGTGGGGAGTGAAATTATCAATTCCTGAGACACCTCTGGATTTTTGATGGAGGCCACTGTAGAGTGTCCTGTCCAAAAGTTATCTTGGTGTCCTGGTTTAGGGCAGATTTGGGAGAAAACCTCCAGTGGGGCTCCCCCAGGGAAGCAAACCCACGTGGCCCTTTTCTCCCACCCTCCAACCGGTTCGGGAAGAGATTTCTCTGAGTGAAATGGAAAAAACCTGTTTATTTCACATCCACAGCACTACCCGGCACAAGAATGAACGATATCAAATTACAAAACCTCTTGCCGTTCAGAAGAGATGACAAACTTCAGAGGGTCTCTTTGTTGTGGGTGTTTGCTCTGTTATCAGTCTCTCTGGTGTTGGAAAATGCCGCTGCCCAGGCTGGGCTCCCGGTAGTCCACGGGTGCAAACTCCCGGTGCTCCCTCGAGTCCCCAGTTCAGAGCAGGTTCGATTTGCTTCAGAAAAGGGGAAAGAAAACAGTCCAGGAAGACCTCTCTGCTCTGGCTAGCTGGAAAGCCAAAGCGATCTGTGTCTTGTTGTCTGTCTGTGTGGAAGTCAAAACTCCCGATGCGGGGGGAGCAAGTACAGTCTCTGATAACAGACTCGGTGCTTCTTTTCCACTCACTTTTACTCTTAGATGAAATTTTAAGAATACAGAACCTGTGTCTGGGTTAGGTGGATGAATGGGGATACAATTTAACCTCCTAATCTACCCAAGACACTTGGGTAGATAATAATCCAGTTTGAGTGAACCAGTGGCCTCTCAGCAGACAAAAACTTGGGGCGCTAGAAAACTTAGAACAATAATTGGCCAAATGACACATAGTAGAAACAATCAGCCCTTGGAATTCCCCGGTGTTTGTAATAAAAAAGCCAGGGAAGGATAAATGGCACCTCCTTCAGGATTTGAGAGAAAGAAACAAAAAAATAGAGGACATGGGGTCTCTTCAACCAGGTATGCCATCCCCAACTATGTTACCACAAAATTGGCTCCTAGCAGTACTGGATATTAAAGATTGGTTTTTTCAAATTCCCCTGCGCCCAGCTGATGCGCCAAGGTTTGCCTTTTCCATTCCCACAATTAACCGAGAAGCCCCAATGAAAGGGTACCACTGGACAGTTATTACCTCAGGGGATGAAAGCAAGCCCCTTCATCTGCCAGTGGTATGTGGGGTCTTTGCCGTCCTCAGTGCGTGCTGAAAAGAGAGATGCCATCATTTTGCATTACATGGACGATGTTTTGGTATGCTGTCCCAAACACAACATGCTGCAAGACACCCTTGACCTAGTGGTTAAAGTTTTAACCTCTGCTGGATTCCAATTGCAGGAAGACAAAGTTCAAAGGATGCCACCTTGGAAATACCTGGGCCTGGAAATTACCGCAAGGATGGTTGTTGCACAAAAATTGGAAATTATTGGTAATTCTAAAACTCTAGCAGATCTCCATTCCCTATGCGGGTCACTAAACTGGGTCAGACCCCGGCTATGTCTCACCAATGAGGACCTGGGCCCCCTGCTCAATTTATTGAAAGGGGAGAGAGAGCTGCTGTCTCCCAGGGAGCTGACTCCAGAAGCAAAAATTGTGATTGAAAAGGCACAAAAGGCCTTGACAGAAAGACAGGCACATCGCTTCAAACCTGAGCTGCCTTTCAAATTTATTATCCTGGGGAAATTGCCACACCTACCTGGGTTAATATTCCAGTGGGCCGAGGGGCAGAGAGATCCACTCTTAATAACAGAATGGGTTTTCCTCTCTCATCAATGACCCAAAACTATCACCAAGCCACAAGAGCTGATGGCTCAGCTGATTCAGTTGGCCAGGGTAAGGCTGCATGAACTGGCAGGTTGTGACTTTATGTGTATTCACCTCCCAGTCAGGCTCTCTGGAGAAGGCAAAAACTCCCCTGAGAGACTGACCAAAGAGATGTTTGAGCATCTGCTGCAGAGCAATGCTACCCTCCAGTTTGCTCTGGACAGCTCTAGTGGGCAAATTTCAGTTCATGCGCCAGCACACAAATTGTTTCATGAGGAATTCCACCTCATTCCTTGTGAGAAAAGGAGCCAAAGGCCACTCAAAGCTCTCACAGTGTTCACTGATGCATCTGGGACATCTCACAAGTCGGTGATGACTTGGAGAAATCCACAGACTCAGCTTTGGGAAGCTGATGTTGAGTTTGTAGAGGGGTCACCCCAGATAGCTGAACTGGCTGCGGCCATAAGAGCCTTTGAGAAGTTTTCAGAACCGATTAATTTGGTTACTGACTCAGCCTACGTAGCAGGAGTGGTGTCCAGAGCGGAGCAGGCAGTTCTCAAGGACATTGAGAACGAACATCTCTTTAGATTGCTTTCAAAACTGATTTATTTGGTTTCAAATCGAGAGCAACCTTTCTATCTGATGCTTATAAAGTTGCATACCCCATTGCCAGGTGAAATCGCTGAGGGAAACCGGGAGGCTGATTCCCTTGCTGCCCCAGCTGAAAAGGCACGTCTCCCAGATGTGTTCCAACAGGCAAAGATAAGTCACCAGCAATACCATCAAAATGTGCCAGGACTGATTCATCAGCTCCAGCTGACACGGGGTCAGGCTAAAGCCATCGTGGCTACCTGTCCCAGTTGTCAGCTCCAGGCAGTGCCATCATTAGGCCTGGGGGTTAATCCCCGAGGAATTGAAAGCTGTGAAGTGTGGCCAACAGATATCACTGACATCCCCAGTTTTGGTCACCTTAAGTATGTACACGTGAGCATTGATACATACTCAGGAGCAGTGTATGCCTCTGCTCATGCAGGAGAAAAATCTGTACATGCCAAACAACACTTAGTACAGGCCTTTTCTGTATTGGGAATCCCTAAAGAAATTAAAACAGATAATGGCCCAGCGTATCAATCCAAGGAGTTCCTGGAATTTGTCCAGCAGTGAGGAATGGAACATAAAACTGGCATCCCCCACTCCTCCACAGGTCAAGCTGTGATTGAGTTTGCACACCAGACGCTCAAACAAGTCCTAGCCAGGTAAGGTAGCGAGGCAGTGTGGATGTCTCCACAACAAAAACCCTGTAAAACTCTGCTTGCCATTAATTTCCTAAACTGCTCATTTGAAAACATGAAGCCTCCTGTGACTCGGCATTTTAACAGTGATGATCAGTTTTAATTGTCACAGCGTCCACCAGTTTTAATCAGGGACCCTGAAACTTGGCAAACCAAGGGCCCCTATGAACTTGTCACCTGGGGGCGTGGTTACACATGTGTCTCCACCCCTGCCGGCCCCTGATGGATTCCTCAGAAACGGGTAAAACCTTTTGTTCCAAAGAATCCAGCCCCAGCAATAAGAGATGAGAAGCAAGTGGCTGTTGCTTCCAAGAGAAGACGCCACCGAAGAGAGCAAGAAGAAACCTTTCTAGCCTCTGACCTGCATGCTTTGGCAGTAAATAAGTTTCCAAAAATGTCTGTTTCCTTGTTTTTAGAAATAACCTACCTCTCACTCAAATCCATGATGAGCCTTAACCCTGCTGTCATCCTGCTCGCACTGAGCAGCCTGACAGCGGCCTGGATCGTCGCACAGCCACGCCAGGACATCTGGGTGACCCTGGCACAAACACTTCATCAAGAAAACATATGTCTATCTACTTGAGCAGCGAAAAATCCTATGTCTACCTGCCTGGTAGGAATTCCATTGCAGCATGATGAATTTACCCATCGCTTTAATACACTGACTCCTGAAGCAGGTAATGAATTTCCACAGCACTCAAATAGAAGCAGAGTTTAAAAACCCCGTCAAAGAGTGGCTGCCACATTTTCCTAAGGCAAGCCAGGAACCCCAGGAGTTAGAGCTACTGGGTTCCTCTCCAGCATTACACTGTGTACACTTTAGGGTCAGTCTTCCAATTAATAAAGAAACCTTCCACAATATAGTACAATATTGAGAAGAATTCACAGCAAAAAGGTGGTGCCACGTCCTAAGCTACATCAAAAGTGCACTCCTCAGCTCATACACATCCCAAAAGCCTCCCCAAAGGACTGTTCCTCATTTGTGGGGATAGCGCATGGGCAGGAATTCCACCCTGTCTCCTCGGAGGGCTGTGTACCAGAGGGCGTCTATCACTGTTAGCGCCCAATCAAATATTAATTGGCGAATGGACCAATAAAAATAATTTGACGAGGAAAATTCAGAAGAGAAGTGCTACAAATTTAGATGAGAATTGTGATTCGGAGATTTTTCATTGGTCCAAATCAAAAAGAATTGCTGCATCCATTTTCCTTCTTTGGGTGGCTGCAGCCAAGGCCCTAGGTGAATTGAGACACCTAGAATGCTGGGTGGTAAAACAAGCAAATTTAACATCTAGCGCCATAAGTGCCCTCCTAGAAGATGAGGAAGTTAGCAGGCAGGCAACACTCCAAAATGGTGCAGCGATAGACTTTCTCCTATTGCTCCACGGGCACGAGTGCCAGGAGTTGGAGGGTCTCTGCTGCATGAATCTGACATCGAAAGCTCCTAACATCCATGCCACACTCCAAGAGATGAAAAGCATGATCGGACAAGTCAAGCAAGAAGCAGATGACTGGTTTAATGGACTGTTTAAAAACTGGGGACTCTCGGGGTGGTGGGCTTCAGTAGTGAAAACTATTCTGTCACTGCTAGTCATTATTTTGCTAACGGAGTTTGGAGTTTTAAGCAGGATACTATACAAAAGCATAATTAAGCTGATCTCAGCTACCTCAGATGTCAACCATATAGAGCTGGCAGACCAGAGTAACCCTCACCAGCCTGCAAATGGTACTTGGTGGGCCACTTCAGGTCAGTAAGTCATATAAGCTCATTTCATGAATTATATAGAACAAAATAGGGGGAGATGTGCTAGTGCACAATCCTGGGTGTGCTTTAGTTTCTGTGTAAACCCTCCCTGCAGCTGTGACGTGTTTTTCCCTTCCCCTCCCTGTCCCTGAAATGTTATCCCATTGCTTGGTGCTATATGTCTCCCCGCCCCTCTCCCAAGGTTTGAAAGTACCCGGGAAATATTTCCTCCCTCTCTTTTTTTCCTCCTGGATCCCAGCCTGAATAAACATCTGACGTTATGCCGGAGGGAAAAGCAGCTGTTTGGTCTTTATCTTGGTCATGAAGAGCCTCCCTGCCCTCCCCTCGACAGAGCTAGCCAGGATTAATCAGGAGGGACAAAGTGGGGCTACTTCACACCTGGCTCCCCCAAGTGTCCTCCAGACCCCCAAGTTCTTTCTAAATTCCCTCCCCAGACCCAAAACTGCCCTAAATGTTCCTCAGAAAAGTTTCCATGGGCCCCAAAGTGGCCCCTTTTACCCTGTCTGAGAAAATGACAAAAGTTAGGATCAAAAGACTAAAAATAGGACTAATTAGCATAAAGAGGGAGAAAGAGTGGTCAATTAATTAATGAAGGGAATTGTGGTTGTTATGGATTATATTAATAAAAAAATCAAGATCCTTGTTGAATAAAAATAATTGGATTTATTTTAGCAAGCGGCAGCAAGCAAAACAGCGCTGGGCGGCCGGGGAATCACCGCTCCACCAACGGCTAGCGCCCCCCTCCCCAAACTTCAGAGCCCTTACAGTGTCTTCAGTTCCGGTTTCTGCGTCATCCGGGTTGATTCTGCTTCTGCGCGGCTTGTTGCTAGGTGGTCGTGTTTTGCTTTTCGGTGGTCGTGGGGAGGAAGATGCTCCTCTTCGTCACAGCATCGCCCTTGATCTGCAAGCCAAGCTCCATTTTTGGCTAAAATATTGGATACACAAGTTATGCTTCAAGCTCCATATCTGGCTAAGGTAATGAGTATACAAGTTATGCTCAACAACAGGATGTCCTTGGAGTTTCTGCCGGTTCTGCTTGGAACTTTTCAATTGCCAATATCTTGCTTAACCCTTTATTTTCTTGTTTTTACGAGCAAACTCCTTACATACTCATTACACCACCTGCTATTATAACTCAGTCCCCAGCCCCTCTGTTACCTCTGTCCACCCCGCAGCGGGCAGGGAGGCTGGGGAGGTAGTTTTAGCTTGCCAGACGAGGCCCTAAAAACGAGGCTCTTTCCCTATGCTGAGATGACAGTTGCAGCTTTATTTCTTGGGATCCTTCAGGGTGAGATGGCAGAAGGGAAAGAGGAAGAGGTATGGACAGGCACTCCTTTTTCAGGACAGGGGAAGGGGCTGTGGGAATTTACACAAACAATAAGGGAACCTGGGGAGAACAAGATAAGGGAAAGAACTTACAAATCTACATTTTTAGGGGTACATTCTTTGGGTCATACCATTTTTCCTAACTGCATAACACCAAAAAGCCCAACAAAATTCTCTCAAATACATAAGAAATTCCAGAAATATCCCACGAAATTCCTGAAATCTTCTCAAAACCCTACCAAATTTCAGAAACATCAAAAAAAATCTTGACAAATTTTCACACAATGAAGGAAAAATTCATCAAAATTCTTCATATCTCCTCAAAATCACTCAAAATCCACAAAAATCCCACAAAATTCAAGAAACATCCCACAAAATTCCACCAAAATTCTCAAAACCCTAAAAAATTCCTGAAGCATCCCAAAAAACCTTGACTACTTTCCCCAAAATCTAGGAAAAATCCCTCAAAATTCCTCAAGACAACTCAATATGCCTTAAAATTCCAGAAAAATACTATGAAATTATAGAAACATCCCACAAAATATCAAGAACTTTCTGCACAATCTAAGAAAAATCCCTCTAAATTCCAGAAACATCCCAAATAATTACTGAAATTTTCTCAAAACCCGACCAAATTCCAGAAACATCCCACAAAATCTTGACAACGTTGAACAAAATCTAGGAAATATACATCAAAATTCTTCATGTCTCCTCAAAATCCCACAAAATTTTACAAAAATCACACAAAATTCCAGAAACATCCCACAAAATTCCCAAAATCTTCTCAAAACACTACCAAATTCCAGAAACTACCCAAAAAATCGTGGCAACTTTCCACACAATCTCAGAAAAATCCCTCAAATTCCAATGTGTCTCCTCAAAATTCCCAAATAATTCCAGATACATCGGACAAAATTCCTGAAATCTTCTCGAAACCCTACCAAATTCCTAAAACATCTCACAAGATCTTGACAACTTTCCACACAATCTCAGAAAAATCCCACAATATTCTTCAAGTCAACTCATTGTCCCTCAAAATTCCAGAAACATTCTACAAAATCTTGAACAACTTTCCACACAATCTAGGAAAAAACCCGCAAAATTCTTCATGTATCCTCAAAATCCTTCAAAATTCTACAAAAATCCCACAAAATTCCAGAAACATCCAAAAAAATTTAAAAAATTGTCACAAAACCCTACAGAATTCCTGAAACATCCCACAAAATCTTGACAACGATCCATACAATCTAGGAAAAATCCATCAAAATTCTTCAACTTAACTCAATATCCCACAAAATTCCTGAAACATCCCTCAAAATTCCCAAAGTCATCTCAAACCCCTCCCAAATTCAAGAAACAACCCACAAAATTCCCAAAATCTTCTCAAAACCCTACCAAATTCCAAAAACATCCCACAAAATCTCAACAACTTTCCACACAATCTAGAAAAAATCCATCAAAATTCTTCAAGCCAACTCAATATCGCACAAAATTCCAGAAACAACCCACGAAATTCCCCAAATCGTCTCAAAATCCAATAGAATTCCTGAAACATTCCACAAAATCTTGACAACTTTCCACACAATCTAGGGAAAATCCATCAAAATTTTTCATGTCTCCTCAAAATTCCCAAATAATTCCAGAAACATCCAACAAAATTCCCAAAATCTTCTCAAAACCCTTCGAAATTCCAGTAACATCCCGCAAAACCTTGACAACTTTCCACACAATCTAGGGAAAATCAATCAAAATTTTTCATGTCTCATCATTATCCCTCAAAACTCCACAAAATTCCCACAAAATTCCAGAAACATCCCACAAAATTTGTGAAATCTTCTCAAAACCCTTCCAAATTCCAGAAACATCCCACAAAATCTTGACAACTTTCCGCACAATCTAGGAAAAATCCCTCAAAATTCTTCAGGTCGCCTCAAAATTCCTCAAAATTCCACAAAAATCCAACATAATTCCAGATACATCCCACAAAATTCCCAAAATCTTCTCAAAACCCTAAGAAATTCCAGAAATATCCCACAAAATCTCCACAAATTGTCACAAAATAAGAAAAATCCCACAAAATTGTTCAAGTCTCCTCAGTATCCCAGAACATTGCAAAGAAATGCCACTAAATTCCAGGAAAATCTTGCAAAATTATTAAAATTTTTTCAAATACCCACGAAAATTCCACAAAATTTCTCAAACATCCCACAAATTGCAATAAACCTTGTGAAAACGCAATGAAATTCCAGAAACATCACACAAAATTCCCAAAATCTTCTCAAAATTCCAGAAACATCCCACAAAATTCCCAAAATCTTCTCAAAACTCTTCGAAATTCCAGAAACATCCTACAAAATCTCAACAACTTTCCACACATTATAGGAAAAATCCATCAAGATGCCTTAAAATTCCACAAAAGTCCCACAAAATTCCAGAAACATCCCACAAAATCTTGACAATTTTCCACACAGTCTAGGAAAAATCCATCAAAATTCTTCATGTCTCCTCAAAATCCCTCAAAATTCCACAAAGATCCCACAAAATTCCAGAAACATCCCACAAAATTCTATGAATCGTCTCAAAACCCTACCATATTAAATAAACATCCCACAAAATCTCTACAACTTTCCACACAATCTAGGGAAAATCTCACAAAATTCATTATGTCTACTCCATATCCAAAAAAATTCCACAAAATTCCCGAAACCTCCCACAAAATCCACAAAATCCTCTCGAAACCCTAACAAATTCCAGAAACATCCCACAAAATCTCGACAACTTTCCACACAATCTAGTAAAAATCCGTCAAAATTCTTCATGTCTCCTCAATATCCCACAAAATTCCTAAAACATCCCCCTAAATTCTCAAAATCTTCTCAAAACCCTACCAAATTTGAGATACATCCCCAAAATCTTGACAACTTTCCACACAACCTAGGAAAAATCCATCAAGATGCCATAAAATTCCACAAAAGTCCCACAAAATTCCAGAAACATCCCACAAAATCTTGACAAATTTCCACACAATCTCAGAAAAATCCATCAAAATTCTTCAGCATAACTAAATATCCCAAAAAATTCCAGAAACATCCCACAAAATTTACAAAATCTTCTCAAAACCCTACCAAATTCCAGAAACTTCCTACAGAAACGAGAAAACTTTTCAACAAAATCTAGGAAAAATCACTTAAAATTCTTCATGTGTCTTCAAAATTAAACAAAAATCCCACAAAATTGCAGAAAAATCCCACATAATTCACAAATTCTTCTCAAAACCCTACCAAATTCCAGAAACATCCCACAAAATTCGAGAAATCTTCTCAAAACCCGACCAAATTCCAGAAACATCCCACAAAATTCGAGAAATGTTCTCAAAACTTTTCGAAATTCCGGAAACATCCTACAAAATCTTGAGAACTTTCCACAAAATATCGGAAAAAACTCTCAAAATTCTTCATGTATCCTCAATATCCCACAAAATTCCAAAAACCTTCTCAAAACCCTACCAAATTCCAGAAACATCCCCAAAAAAATCTCGATAACTTTCCATACTCTCTTTGAAAAATCCATCAAAATTCCTCATTTCTCCTCAATATCCCACAAAATTCCAGAAACATCCCTCAAAATCTTGACAACTTTCCACACAATCTAGGAAAAATCCATCAAGATGCCTTAAAATTCAACTAAAGTCCCACAAAATTCCAGAAACATCCCTCAAAATCTTGACAACTTTCCACACAATCTAGGAAAAATCCATCAAGATGCCTTAAAATTCAACTAAAGTCCCACAAAATTCCAGAAACATCCCACAAAATCTTGACAATTTTCCACACAGTCTAGGAAAAATCCATCAAAATTCTTCATGTCTCCTCAAAATCCCACAAAGATCCCACAAAATTCCAGAAACATCCCACAAAATTCTATGAATCGTCTCAAAACCCTACCATATTAAATAAACATCTCACAAAATCTCTACAACTTTCCACACAATCTAGGGAAAATCTCACAAAATTCATTATGTCTACTCCATATCCAAAAAAATTCCACAAAATTCCCGAAACATCCCACAAAATTCCCAAAATTTTCTCAAAACCCTTCGAAATTCCAGTAACATCCCGCAAAACCTTGACAACTTTCCACACAATCTAGGGAAAATCAATCAAAATTCTTCATGTCTCATCATTATCCCTCAAAACTCCACAAAATTCCCACAAAATTCCACAAACATCCCACAAAATTCGTGAAATCTTCTCAAAACCCTAACAAATTCCAGAAACATCCCACAAAATCTTGACAACTTTCCACATAATCTCAGAAAAATCCCTCAAAATTCTTCAGGTCGCCTCAAAATTCCTCAAAATTCCACAAAAATCCCTCAAAATTCCAGATACATCCCACAAAATCTTGACAACTTCCCCCACAAATTAGGAAAAATGCATCAAAATTCATCAAGTCATGTCAATATTTCACAAAATTCTACAGAAATCCCACAGAATTCCAGAAACATCCCACAAAATCTCCACAAATTGACACAAAATAAGAAAAATCCCTCAAAATTGTTCAAGTCTCCTCAGTATCCCAGAACATTGCAAAGAAATGCCACTAAATTCCAGGAAAATCTTGCAAAATTATTAAAATTTTTCAAATACCCACGAAAATCCCACAAAATTTCTCAAACATCCCACAAATTGTGATAAACCTTGTGAAAACGCAACAAAATTCCAGAAACATCACACAAAATTCCCAAAATCTTCTCAAAACCCTAACAAATTCCAGAAACATCCCACAAAATTCCCAAAATCTTCTCAAAACTCTTCGAAATTCCAGAAACATCCTCCAAAATCTCAACAACTTTCCACACATTATAGGAAAAATCCATCAAGATGCCTTAAAATTCCACAAAAGTCCCACAAAATTCCAGAAACATCCCACAAAATCTTGACAATTTTCCACACAGTCTAGGAAAAATCCATCAAAATTCTTCATGTCTCCTCAAAATCCCTCAAAATTCCACAAAGATCCCACAAAATTCCAGAAACATCCCACAAAATTCTATGAATCGTCTCAAAACCCTACCATATTAAATAAACATTCCACAAAATCTCTACAACTTTCCACACAATCTAGGGAAAATCTCACAAAATTCATTATGTCTACTCCATATCCAAAAAAATTCCACAAAATTCCCGAAACCTCCCACAAAATTCACAAAATCCTCTCGAAACCCTAACAAATTCCAGAAACATCCCACAAAATCTCGACAACTTTCCACACAATCTAGTAAAAATCCGTCAAAATTCTTCATGTCTCCTCAATATCCCACAAAATTCCTAAAATATCCCCCTAAATTCTCAAAATCTTCTCAAAACCCTACCAAATTCGAGAAACATCCCACAAAATCTTGACAACTTTCCAGACAAACTAGGGAAAATCCAGCAAAATTCTTCATGTCTAGTCAATATCCCCATAAATTTTACAAAATTCCTAAAAAATTCCCAAAATCTTCTCAAAAGCCCACAAATTCCAGAAACATCCCACAAAATCTTGACAACTTTCCACACATTCTAGGGAAAATCCCTCAAAATTCTTCATGTCTCCTCAAAATTCAACAAAAATCCCACAAAATTCCAGAAATATCCCACAAAATTCTATGAATCTTCTCAAAACCCTACCAAATTCCAGAAATATGCAACAAAATCGTGTCAAGTTTACCCACAATCTAGGAAAAATCCATCAAAATTCTTCAAGTAAATTCAATACCCCACAAAATTCCAGAAACATCAAACAAAATTCTTGAAATCTTTTCAAAACCCTACCAAATTCCAGAAACATCCCACAAAATCTTGACAACTTTCCACACAATATCGGAAAAATCCATCAAAATTCTTCAAGTCCCCTCAATATCACACAAAATTCCACAAAATCACACAAAATTCCAGAAACATCCCACAAAATTACAGAAATCTTCTCCAAACCCTTCCAAATTCCAGAAACATCCCACAAAATCCTGACAACTTTCCACATTATCTCAGAAAAATCCTTCAAAATTTTTCATGTCTCCTCAAAATCCCTCAAAATTCCACAAAATTACATGAAATTCCAGAAAGATCCCACAAAATTCCCGAAATTTTCTTAAAACGCTACCAAATTCAAGAAACATCCCACAAAATCTTAACAACTTTCCACACAATATCGGAAAAATCCATCAAAATTCTTCAAGTCCCCTCAATATCACACAAAATTCCACAAAATCACACAAAATTCCAGAAACATCCCACAAAATTACAGAAATCTTCTCCAAACCCTTCCAAATTCCAGAAACATCCCACAAAATCCTGACAACTTTCCACATTATCTCAGAAAAATCCCTCAAAATTTTTCATGTCTCCTCAAAATCCCTCAAAATTCCACAAAATTACATGAAATTCCAGAAAGATCCCACAAAATTCCCGAAATTTTCTTAAAACGCTACCAAATTCAAGAAACATCCCACAAAATCTTAACAACTTTCCACACAATATCGGAAAAATCCATCAAAATTCTTCAAGTCCCCTCAATATCACACAAAATTCCACAAAATCACACAAAATTCCAGAAACATCCCACAAAATTACAGAAATCTTCTCCAAACCCTTCCAAATTCCAGAAACATCCCACAAAATCCTGACAACTTTCCACATTATCTCAGAAAAATCCCTCAAAATTTTTCATGTCTCCTCAAAATCCCTCAAAATTCCACAAAAGTACATGAAATTCCAGAAAGATCCCACAAAATTCCCGAAATTTTCTTTAAACGCTACCAAATTCAAGAAACATCCCACAAAATCTTAACAACTTTCCCCACAATCTAGGAAAAATCCATCAAAATTCTTATTGTCTACTGACAATCCCACAAAATTCCACAAAAATCCCTCAAAATTCCAGAAACATTCCACAAAATTCCCAAAATCTTCTCAAAACCCTACCAAATTCCAGAAACATTGCACAAAATTCCCCAAATCTTCTCAAAACCCTACCAAATTCCAGAAACATCCCACAAAATTCGAGAAATCTTCTCAAAACAATACCAAATTCCAGAAACATCCCCAAAAAAATCTCGATAACTTTCCATACTCTCTTTGAAAAATCCATCAAAATTCCTCATTTCTCCTCAATATCCCACAAAATTCCAGAAACATCCCTCAAAATCTTGACAACTTTCCACACAATCTAGGAAAAATCCATCAAGATGCCTTAAAATTCCACAAAAGTCCCACAAAATTCCAGAAACATCCCACAAAATCTTGACAATTTTCCACACAGTCTAGGAAAAATCCATCAAAATTCTTCATGTCTCCTCAAAATCCCTCAAAATTCCACAAAGATCCCACAAAATTCCAGAAACATCCCACAAAATTCTATGAATCGTCTCAAAACCCTACCATATTAAATAAACATCCCACAAAATCTCTACAACTTTCCACACAATCTAGGAAAAATCTCACAAAATTCATTATGTCTACTCCATATCCAAAAAAATTCCACAAAATTCCCGAAACATCCCACAAAATTGCCAAAATTTTCTCAAAACCCTTCGAAATTCCAGTAACATCCCGCAAAACCTTGACAACTTTCCACACAATCTAGGAAAAATCAATCAAAAGTCTTCATGTCTCATCATTATCCCTCAAAACTCCACAAAATTCCCACAAAATTCCAGAAAAATCCCACAAAATTTGTGAAATCTTCTCAAAACCCTATCATATTCTAGAAACATCCCACAAAATCTCTACAACTTTCCACACAATCTAAGAAAAATCCAGCAAAATTATTCATGTCTAGTCAATATCCCCAAAAATTATACAAAATTCCCAAAAAATTCCCAAATTCTTCTCAAATCCCTAACAAATTCCAGAAACATCCCACAAAATCTTGACAACTTTCCACACAATCCAGGAAAAATCCCGCAAAATTCTCCATGTCTTGTCAAAATACCTGAAAATTCCACGAAAATCCCTCAAAATTCCAGAAACATCCCACAAAATTCCCAAAATCTTTTCAAAAGCCCACAAATTCCAGAAACATCCCACAAAATCCTGAGAACATTCCACACAATCTAGGGAAAATCCCTCAAAATTCTTCATGTCTCCTCAAAATTCAACAAAAATCCCACAAAATTCCAGAAATATCCCACAAAATTCTATGAATCTTCTCAAAACCCTACCAAATTCCAGAAATATGCAACAAAATCGTGTCAAGTTTACCCACAATCTAGGAAAAATCCATCAAAATTCTTCAAGTAAATTCAATATCCCACAAAATTCCAGAAACATCAAACAAAATTCTTGAAATCTTTTCAAAACCCTACCAAATTCCAGAAACATCCCACAAAATCTTGACAACTTTCCACACAATATTGGAAAAATCCATCAAAATTCTTCAAGTCCCCTCAATATCACACAAAATTCCACAAAATCACACAAAATTCCAGAAACATCCCACAAAATTACAGAAATCTTCTCCAAACCCTTCCAAATTCCAGAAACATCCCACAAAATCCTGACAACTTTCCACATTATCTCAGAAAAATCCTTCAAAATTTTTCATGTCTCCTCAAAATCCCTCAAAATTCCACAAAATTACATGAAATTCCAGAAAGATCCCACAAAATTCCCGAAATTTTCTTAAAACGCTACCAAATTCAAGAAACATCCCACAAAATCTTTACAACTTTCCCCACAATCTAGGAAAAATCCATCAAAATTCTTATTGTCTACTGACAATCCCACAAAATTCCACAAAAATCCCTCAAAATTCCAGAAACATTGCACAAAATTCCCAAAATCTTCTCAAAACCCTACCAAATTCCAGAAACATTGCACAAAATTCCCCAAATCTTCTCAAAACCCTACCAAATTCCAGAAACATCCCACAAAATTCGAGAAATCTTCTCAAAACAATACCAAATTCCAGAAACATCCCCAAAAAAATCTCGATAACTTTCCATACTCTCTTTGAAAAATCCATCAAAATTCCTCATTTCTCCTCAATATCCCACAAAATTCCAGAAACATCCCTCAAAATCTTGACAACTTTCCACACAATCTAGGAAAAATCCATCAAGATGCCTTAAAATTCCACAAAAGTCCCACAAAATTCCAGAAACATCCCACAAAATCTTGACAATTTTCCACACAGTCTAGGAAAAATCCATCAAAATTCTTCATGTCTCCTCAAAATCCCTCAAAATTCCACAAAGATCCCACAAAATTCCAGAAACATCCCACAAAATTCTATGAATCGTCTCAAAACCCTACCATATTAAATAAACATCCCACAAAATCTCGACAACTTTCCACACAATCTAGGAAAAATCTCACAAAATTCATTATGTCTACTCCATATCCAAAAAAATTCCACAAAATTCCCGAAACATCCCACAAAATTCCCAAAATTTTCTCAAAACCCTTCGAAATTCCAGTAACATCCCGCAAAACCTTGACAACTTTCCACACAATCTAGGAAAAATCAATCAAAAGTCTTCATGTCTCATCATTATCCCTCAAAACTCCACAAAATTCCCACAAAATTCCAGAAAAATCCCACAAAATTTGTGAAATCTTCTCAAAACCCTACCATATTCTAGAAACATCCCACAAAATCTCTACAACTTTCCACACAATCTAAGAAAAATCCAGCAAAATTATTCATGTCTAGTCAATATCCCCAAAAATTTTACAAAATTCCCAAAAAATTCCCAAATTCTTCTCAAATCCCTAACAAATTCCAGAAACATCCCACAAAATCTTGACAACTTTCCACACAATCCAGGAAAAATCCCGCAAAATTCTCCATGTCTTGTCAAAATACCTGAAAATTCCACGAAAATCCCTCAAAATTCCAGAAACATCCCACAAAATTCCCAAAATCTTTTCAAAAGCCCACAAATTCCAGAAACATCCCACAAAATCCTGAGAACATTCCACACAATCTAGGGAAAATCCCTCAAAATTCTTCATGTCTCCTCAAAATTCAACAAAAATCCCACAAAATTCCAGAAATATCCCACAAAATTCTATGAATCTTCTCAAAACCCTACCAAATTCCAGAAATATGCAACAAAATCGTGTCAAGTTTACCCACAATCTAGGAAAAATCCATCAAAATTCTTCAAGTAAATTCAATATCCCACAAAATTCCAGAAACATCAAACAAAATTCTTGAAATCTTTTCAAAACCCTACCAAATTCCAGAAACATCCCACAAAATCTTGACAACTTTCCACACAATATCGGAAAAATCCATCAAAATTCTTCAAGTCCCCTCAATATCACACAAAATTCCACAAAATCACACAAAATTCCAGAAACATCCCACAAAATTACAGAAATCTTCTCCAAACCCTTCCAAATTCCAGAAACATCCCACAAAATCCTGACAACTTTCCACATTATCTCAGAAAAATCCTTCAAAATTTTTCATGTCTCCTCAAAATCCCTCAAAATTCCACAAAATTACATGAAATTCCAGAAAGATCCCACAAAATTCCCGAAATTTTCTTAAAACGCTACCAAATTCAAGAAACATCCCACAAAATCTTTACAACTTTCCCCACAATCTAGGAAAAATCCATCAAAATTCTTATTGTCTACTGACAATCCCACAAAATTCCACAAAAATCCCTCAAAATTCCAGAAACATTGCACAAAATTCCCAAAATCTTCTCAAAACCCTACCAAATTCCAGAAACATTGCACAAAATTCCCCAAATCTTCTCAAAACCCTACCAAATTCCAGAAACATCCCACAAAATTCGAGAAATCTTCTCAAAACAATACCAAATTCCAGAAACATCCCCAAAAAAATCTCGATAACTTTCCATACTCTCTTTGAAAAATCCATCAAAATTCCTCATTTCTCCTCAATATCCCACAAAATTCCAGAAACATCCCTCAAAATCTTGACAACTTTCCACACAATCTAGGAAAAATCCATCAAGATGCCTTAAAATTCCACAAAAGTCCCACAAAATTCCAGAAACATCCCACAAAATCTTGACAATTTTCCACACAGTCTAGGAAAAATCCATCAAAATTCTTCATGTCTCCTCAAAATCCCTCAAAATTCCACAAAGATCCCACAAAATTCCAGAAACATCCCACAAAATTCTATGAATCGTCTCAAAACCCTACCATATTAAATAAACATCCCACAAAATCTCTACAACTTTCCACACAATCTAGGAAAAATCTCACAAAATTCATTATGTCTACTCCATATCCAAAAAAATTCCACAAAATTCCCGAAACATCCCACAAAATTCCCAAAATTTTCTCAAAACCCTTCGAAATTCCAGTAACATCCCGCAAAACCTTGACAACTTTCCACACAATCTAGGGAAAATCAATCAAAATTCTTCATGTCTCATCATTATCCCTCAAAACTCCACAAAATTCCCACAAAATTCCAGAAACATCCCACAAAATTCGTGAAATCTTCACAAAACCCTAACAAATTCCAGAAACATCCCACAACATCTTGACAACTTTCCACATAATCTCAGAAAAATCCATCAAAATTCTTCAGGTCGCCTCAAAATTCCTCAAAATTCCACAAAAATCCCTCATAATTCCAGATACATCCCACAAAATCTTGACAACTTCCCCCACAAATTAGGAAAAATGCATCAAAATTCATCAAGTCATGTCAATATTTCACAAAATTCTACAGAAATCCCACAGAATTCCAGAAACATCCCACAAAATCTCCACAAATTGACACAAAATAAGAAAAATCCCTCAAAATTGTTCAAGTCTCCTCAGTATCCCAGAACATTGCAAAGAAATGCCACTAAATTCCAGGAAAATCTTGCAAAATTATTAAAATTTTTCAAATACCCACGAAAATCCCACAAAATTTCTCAAACATCCCACAAATTGCGATAAACCTTGTGAAAACGCAACAAAATTCCAGAAACATCACACAAAATTCCCAAAATCTTCTCAAAACCCTAACAAATTCCAGAAACATCCCACAAAATTCCCAAAATCTTCTCAAAACTCTTCGAAATTCCAGAAACATCCTACAAAATCTCAACAACTTTCCACACAATCTAGGAAAAATCCATCAAGATGCCTTAAAATTCCACAAAAGTCCCACAAAATTCCAGAAACATCCCACAAAATCTTGACAATTTTCCACACAGTCTAGGAAAAATCCATCAAAATTCTTCATGTCTCCTCAAAATCCCTCAAAATTCCACAAAGATCCCACAAAATTCCAGAAACATCCCACAAAATTCTATGAATCGTCTCAAAACCCTACCATATTAAATAAACATCCCACAAAATCTCTACAACTTTCCACACAATCTAGGGAAAATCTCACAAAATTCATTATGTCTACTCCATATCCAAAAAAATTCCACAAAATTCCCGAAACCTCCCACAAAATTCACAAAATCCTCTCGAAACCCTAACAAATTCCAGAAACATCCCACAAAATCTCGACAACTTTCCACACAATCTAGTAAAAATCCGTCAAAATTCTTCATGTCTCTTCAATATCCCACAAAATTCCTAAAATATCCCCCTAAATTCTCAAAATCTTCTCAAAACCCTACCAAATTCGAGAAACATCCCACAAAATCTTGACAACTTTCCAGACAAACTAGGGAAAATCCAGCAAAATTCTTCATGTCTAGTCAATATCCCCATAAATTTTACAAAATTCCTAAAAAATTCCCAAAATCTTCTCAAAAGCCCACAAATTCCAGAAACATCCCACAAAATCTTGACAACTTTCCACACATTCTAGGGAAAATCCCTCAAAATTCTTCATGTCTCCTCAAAATTCAACAAAAATCCCACAAAATTCCAGAAATATCCCACAAAATTCTATGAATCTTCTCAAAACCCTACCAAATTCCAGAAATATGCAACAAAATCGTGTCAAGTTTACCCACAATCTAGGAAAAATCCATCAAAATTCTTCAAGAAAATTCAATATCCCACAAAATTCCAGAAACATCAAACAAAATTCTTGAAATCTTTTCAAAACCCTACCAAATTTCAGAAACATCCCACAAAATCTTAACAACTTTCCCCACAATCTAGGAAAAATCCATCAAAATTCTTATTGTCTACTGACAATCCCACAAAATTCCACAAAAATCCCTCAAAATTCCAGAAACATTCCACAAAATTCCCAAAATCTTCTCAAAACCCTACCAAATTCCAGAAACATCCCACAAAATTCGAGAAATCTTCTCAAAACAATACCAAATTCCAGAAACATCCCCAAAAAAATCTCGATAACTTTCCATACTCTCTTTGAAAAATCCATCAAAATTCCTCATTTCTCCTCAATATCCCACAAAATTCCAGAAACATCCCTCAAAATCTTGACAACTTTCCACACAATCTAGGAAAAATCCATCAAGATGCCTTAAAATTCCACAAAAGTCCCACAAAATTCCAGAAACATCCCACAAAATCTTGACAATTTTCCACACAGTCTAGGAAAAATCCATCAAAATTCTTCATGTCTCCTCAAAATCCCTCAAAATTCCACAAAGATCCCACAAAATTCCAGAAACATCCCACAAAATTCTATGAATCGTCTCAAAACCCTACCATATTAAATAAACATCCCACAAAATCTCGACAACTTTCCACACAATCTAGGAAAAATCTCACAAAATTCATTATGTCTACTCCATATCCAAAAAAATTCCACAAAATTCCCGAAACATCCCACAAAATTCCCAAAATTTTCTCAAAACCCTTCGAAATTCCAGTAACATCCCGCAAAACCTTGACAACTTTCCACACAATCTAGGAAAAATCAATCAAAAGTCTTCATGTCTCATCATTATCCCTCAAAACTCCACAAAATTCCCACAAAATTCCAGAAAAATCCCACAAAATTTGTGAAATCTTCTCAAAACCCTACCATATTCTAGAAACATCCCACAAAATCTCTACAACTTTCCACACAATCTAAGAAAAATCCAGCAAAATTATTCATGTCTAGTCAATATCCCCAAAAATTATACAAAATTCCCAAAAAATTCCCAAATTCTTCTCAAATCCCTAACAAATTCCAGAAACATCCCACAAAATCTTGACAACTTTCCACACAATCCAGGAAAAATCCCGCAAAATTCTCCATGTCTTGTCAAAATACCTGAAAATTCCACGAAAATCCCTCAAAATTCCAGAAACATCCCACAAAATTCCCAAAATCTTTTCAAAAGCCCACAAATTCCAGAAACATCCCACAAAATCCTGAGAACATTCCACACAATCTAGGGAAAATCCCTCAAAATTCTTCATGTCTCCTCAAAATTCAACAAAAATCCCACAAAATTCCAGAAATATCCCACAAAATTCTATGAATCTTCTCAAAACCCTACCAAATTCCAGAAATATGCAACAAAATCGTGTCAAGTTTACCCACAATCTAGGAAAAATCCATCAAAATTCTTCAAGTAAATTCAATATCCCACAAAATTCCAGAAACATCAAACAAAATTCTTGAAATCTTTTCAAAACCCTACCAAATTCCAGAAACATCCCACAAAATCTTGACAACTTTCCACACAATATCGGAAAAATCCATCAAAATTCTTCAAGTCCCCTCAATATCACACAAAATTCCACAAAATCACACAAAATTCCAGAAACATCCCACAAAATTACAGAAATCTTCTCCAAACCCTTCCAAATTCCAGAAACATCCCACAAAATCCTGACAACTTTCCACATTATCTCAGAAAAATCCTTCAAAATTTTTCATGTCTCCTCAAAATCCCTCAAAATTCCACAAAATTACATGAAATTCCAGAAAGATCCCACAAAATTCCCGAAATTTTCTTAAAACGCTACCAAATTCAAGAAACATCCCACAAAATCTTTACAACTTTCCCCACAATCTAGGAAAAATCCATCAAAATTCTTATTGTCTACTGACAATCCCACAAAATTCCACAAAAATCCCTCAAAATTCCAGAAACATTGCACAAAATTCCCAAAATCTTCTCAAAACCCTACCAAATTCCAGAAACATTGCACAAAATTCCCCAAATCTTCTCAAAACCCTACCAAATTCCAGAAACATCCCACAAAATTCGAGAAATCTTCTCAAAACAATACCAAATTCCAGAAACATCCCCAAAAAAATCTCGATAACTTTCCATACTCTCTTTGAAAAATCCATCAAAATTCCTCATTTCTCCTCAATATCCCACAAAATTCCAGAAACATCCCTCAAAATCTTGACAACTTTCCACACAATCTAGGAAAAATCCATCAAGATGCCTTAAAATTCCACAAAAGTCCCACAAAATTCCAGAAACATCCCACAAAATCTTGACAATTTTCCACACAGTCTAGGAAAAATCCATCAAAATTCTTCATGTCTCCTCAAAATCCCTCAAAATTCCACAAAGATCCCACAAAATTCCAGAAACATCCCACAAAATTCTATGAATCGTCTCAAAACCCTACCATATTAAATAAACATCCCACAAAATCTCTACAACTTTCCACACAATCTAGGGAAAATCTCACAAAATTCATTATGTCTACTCCATATCCAAAAAAATTCCACAAAATTCCCGAAACATCCCACAAAATTCCCAAAATTTTCTCAAAACCCTTCGAAATTCCAGTAACATCCCGCAAAACCTTGACAACTTTCCACACAATCTAGGGAAAATCAATCAAAATTCTTCATGTCTCATCATTATCCCTCAAAACTCCACAAAATTCCCACAAAATTCCAGAAACATCCCACAAAATTCGTGAAATCTTCACAAAACCCTAACAAATTCCAGAAACATCCCACAACATCTTGACAACTTTCCACATAATCTCAGAAAAATCCCTCAAAATTCTTCAGGTCGCCTCAAAATTCCTCAAAATTCCACAAAAATCCCTCATAATTCCAGATACATCCCACAAAATCTTGACAACTTCCCCCACAAATTAGGAAAAATGCATCAAAATTCATCAAGTCATGTCAATATTTCACAAAATTCTACAGAAATCCCACCGAATTCCAGAAACATCCCACAAAATCTCCACAAATTGACACAAAATAAGAAAAATCCCTCAAAATTGTTCAAGTCTCCTCAGTATCCCAGAACATTGCAAAGAAATGCCACTAAATTCCAGGAAAATCTTGCAAAATTATTAAAATTTTTCAAATACCCACGAAAATCCCACAAAATTTCTCAAACATCCCACAAATTGCGATAAACCTTGTGAAAACGCAACAAAATTCCAGAAACATCACACAAAATTCCCAAAATCTTCTCAAAACCCTAACAAATTCCAGAAACATCCCACAAAATTCCCAAAATCTTCTCAAAACTCTTCGAAATTCCAGAAACATCCTACAAAATCTCAACAACTTTCCACACAATCTAGGAAAAATCCATCAAGATGCCTTAAAATTCCACAAAAGTCCCACAAAATTCCAGAAACATCCCACAAAATCTTGACAATTTTCCACACAGTCTAGGAAAAATCCATCAAAATTCTTCATGTCTCCTCAAAATCCCTCAAAATTCCACAAAGATCCCACAAAATTCCAGAAACATCCCACAAAATTCTATGAATCGTCTCAAAACCCTACCATATTAAATAAACATCCCACAAAATCTCTACAACTTTCCACACAATCTAGGGAAAATCTCACAAAATTCATTATGTCTACTCCATATCCAAAAAAATTCCACAAAATTCCCGAAACCTCCCACAAAATTCACAAAATCCTCTCGAAACCCTAACAAATTCCAGAAACATCCCACAAAATCTCGACAACTTTCCACACAATCTAGTAAAAATCCGTCAAAATTCTTCATGTCTCTTCAATATCCCACAAAATTCCTAAAATATCCCCCTAAATTCTCAAAATCTTCTCAAAACCCTACCAAATTCGAGAAACATCCCACAAAATCTTGACAACTTTCCAGATAAACTAGGGAAAATCCAGCAAAATTCTTCATGTCTAGTCAATATCCCCATAAATTTTACAAAATTCCTAAAAAATTCCCAAAATCTTCTCAAAAGCCCACAAATTCCAGAAACATCCCACAAAATCTTGACAACTTTCCACACATTCTAGGGAAAATCCCTCAAAATTCTTCATGTCTCCTCAAAATTCAACAAAAATCCCACAAAATTCCAGAAATATCCCTCAAAATCTTGACAACTTTCCACACAATCTAGGAAAAATCCATCAAGATGCCTTAAAATTCCACAAAAATCCCACAAAATTCCAGAAATATCCCACAAAATTCTATGAATCGTCTCAAAACCCTACCATATTAAATAAACATCCCACAAAATCTCTACAACTTTCCACACAATCTAGGAAAAATCTCACAAAATTCATTATGTCTACTCCATATCCAAAAAAATTCCACAAAATTCCCGAAACATCCCACAAAATTCCCAAAATTTTCTCAAAACCCTTCGAAATTCCAGTAACATCCCGCAAAACCTTGACAACTTTCCACACAATCTAGGGAAAATCAATCAAAATTCTTCATGTCTCATCATTATCCCTCAAAACTCCACAAAATTCCCACAAAATTCCACAAACATCCCACAAAATTCGTGAAATCTTCACAAAACCCTAACAAATTCCAGAAACATCCCACAACATCTTGACAACTTTCCACATAATCTCAGAAAAATCCCTCAAAATTCTTCAGGTCGCCTCAAAATTCCTCAAAATTCCACAAAAATCCCTCATAATTCCAGATACATCCCACAAAATCTTGACAACTTCCCCCACAAATTAGGAAAAATGCATCAAAATTCATCAAGTCATGTCAATATTTCACAAAATTCTACAGAAATCCCACCGAATTCCAGAAACATCCCACAAAATCTCCACAAATTGACACAAAATAAGAAAAATCCCTCAAAATTGTTCAAGTCTCCTCAGTATCCCAGAACATTGCAAAGAAATGCCACTAAATTCCAGGAAAATCTTGCAAAATTATTAAAATTTTTCAAATACCCACGAAAATCCCACAAAATTTCTCAAACATCCCACAAATTGCGATAAACCTTGTGAAAACGCAACAAAATTCCAGAAACATCACACAAAATTCCCAAAATCTTCTCAAAACCCTAACAAATTCCAGAAACATCCCACAAAATTCCCAAAATCTTCTCAAAACTCTTCGAAATTCCAGAAACATCCTACAAAATCTCAACAACTTTCCACACAATCTAGGAAAAATCCATCAAGATGCCTTAAAATTCCACAAAAGTCCCACAAAATTCCAGAAACATCCCACAAAATCTTGACAATTTTCCACACAGTCTAGGAAAAATCCATCAAAATTCTTCATGTCTCCTCAAAATCCCTCAAAATTCCACAAAGATCCCACAAAATTCCAGAAACATCCCACAAAATTCTATGAATCGTCTCAAAACCCTACCATATTAAATAAACATCCCACAAAATCTCTACAACTTTCCACACAATCTAGGGAAAATCTCACAAAATTCATTATGTCTACTCCATATCCAAAAAAATTCCACAAAATTCCCGAAACCTCCCACAAAATTCACAAAATCCTCTCGAAACCCTAACAAATTCCAGAAACATCCCACAAAATCTCGACAACTTTCCACACAATCTAGTAAAAATCCGTCAAAATTCTTCATGTCTCTTCAATATCCCACAAAATTCCTAAAATATCCCCCTAAATTCTCAAAATCTTCTCAAAACCCTACCAAATTCGAGAAACATCCCACAAAATCTTGACAACTTTCCAGATAAACTAGGGAAAATCCAGCAAAATTCTTCATGTCTAGTCAATATCCCCATAAATTTTACAAAATTCCTAAAAAATTCCCAAAATCTTCTCAAAAGCCCACAAATTCCAGAAACATCCCACAAAATCTTGACAACTTTCCACACATTCTAGGGAAAATCCCTCAAAATTCTTCATGTCTCCTCAAAATTCAACAAAAATCCCACAAAATTCCAGAAATATCCCTCAAAATCTTGACAACTTTCCACACAATCTAGGAAAAATCCATCAAGATGCCTTAAAATTCCACAAAAATCCCACAAAATTCCAGAAATATCCCACAAAATTCTATGAATCGTCTCAAAACCCTACCATATTAAATAAACATCCCACAAAATCTCTACAACTTTCCACACAATCTAGGAAAAATCTCACAAAATTCATTATGTCTACTCCATATCCAAAAAAATTCCACAAAATTCCCGAAACATCCCACAAAATTCCCAAAATTTTCTCAAAACCCTTCGAAATTCCAGTAACATCCCGCAAAACCTTGACAACTTTCCACACAATCTAGGGAAAATCAATCAAAATTCTTCATGTCTCATCATTATCCCTCAAAACTCCACAAAATTCCCACAAAATTCCACAAACATCCCACAAAATTCGTGAAATCTTCACAAAACCCTAACAAATTCCAGAAACATCCCACAACATCTTGACAACTTTCCACATAATCTCAGAAAAATCCCTCAAAATTCTTCAGGTCGCCTCAAAATTCCTCAAAATTCCACAAAAATCCCTCATAATTCCAGATACATCCCACAAAATCTTGACAACTTCCCCCACAAATTAGGAAAAATGCATCAAAATTCATCAAGTCATGTCAATATTTCACAAAATTCTACAGAAATCCCACCGAATTCCAGAAACATCCCACAAAATCTCCACAAATTGACACAAAATAAGAAAAATCCCTCAAAATTGTTCAAGTCTCCTCAGTATCCCAGAACATTGCAAAGAAATGCCACTAAATTCCAGGAAAATCTTGCAAAATTATTAAAATTTTTCAAATACCCACGAAAATCCCACAAAATTTCTCAAACATCCCACAAATTGCGATAAACCTTGTGAAAACGCAACAAAATTCCAGAAACATCACACAAAATTCCCAAAATCTTCTCAAAACCCTAACAAATTCCAGAAACATCCCACAAAATTCCCAAAATCTTCTCAAAACTCTTCGAAATTCCAGAAACATCCTACAAAATCTCAACAACTTTCCACACAATCTAGGAAAAATCCATCAAGATGCCTTAAAATTCCACAAAAGTCCCACAAAATTCCAGAAACATCCCACAAAATCTTGACAATTTTCCACACAGTCTAGGAAAAATCCATCAAAATTCTTCATGTCTCCTCAAAATCCCTCAAAATTCCACAAAGATCCCACAAAATTCCAGAAACATCCCACAAAATTCTATGAATCGTCTCAAAACCCTACCATATTAAATAAACATCCCACAAAATCTCTACAACTTTCCACACAATCTAGGAAAAATCTCACAAAATTCATTATGTCTACTCCATATCCAAAAAAATTCCACAAAATTCCCGAAACATCCCACAAAATTCCCAAAATTTTCTCAAAACCCTTCGAAATTCCAGTAACATCCCGCAAAACCTTGACAACTTTCCACACAATCTAGGAAAAATCAATCAAAAGTCTTCATGTCTCATCATTATCCCTCAAAACTCCACAAAATTCCCACAAAATTCCAGAAAAATCCCACAAAATTTGTGAAATCTTCTCAAAACCCTATCATATTCTAGAAACATCCCACAAAATCTCTACAACTTTCCACACAATCTAAGAAAAATCCAGCAAAATTATTCATGTCTAGTCAATATCCCCAAAAATTATACAAAATTCCCAAAAAATTCCCAAATTCTTCTCAAATCCCTAACAAATTCCAGAAACATCCCACAAAATCTTGACAACTTTCCACACAATCCAGGAAAAATCCCGCAAAATTCTCCATGTCTTGTCAAAATACCTGAAAATTCCACGAAAATCCCTCAAAATTCCAGAAACATCCCACAAAATTCCCAAAATCTTTTCAAAAGCCCACAAATTCCAGAAACATCCCACAAAATCCTGAGAACATTCCACACAATCTAGGGAAAATCCCTCAAAATTCTTCATGTCTCCTCAAAATTCAACAAAAATCCCACAAAATTCCAGAAATATCCCACAAAATTCTATGAATCTTCTCAAAACCCTACCAAATTCCAGAAATATGCAACAAAATCGTGTCAAGTTTACCCACAATCTAGGAAAAATCCATCAAAATTCTTCAAGTAAATTCAATATCCCACAAAATTCCAGAAACATCAAACAAAATTCTTGAAATCTTTTCAAAACCCTACCAAATTCCAGAAACATCCCACAAAATCTTGACAACTTTCCACACAATATCGGAAAAATCCATCAAAATTCTTCAAGTCCCCTCAATATCACACAAAATTCCACAAAATCACACAAAATTCCAGAAACATCCCACAAAATTACAGAAATCTTCTCCAAACCCTTCCAAATTCCAGAAACATCCCACAAAATCCTGACAACTTTCCACATTATCTCAGAAAAATCCTTCAAAATTTTTCATGTCTCCTCAAAATCCCTCAAAATTCCACAAAATTACATGAAATTCCAGAAAGATCCCACAAAATTCCCGAAATTTTCTTAAAACGCTACCAAATTCAAGAAACATCCCACAAAATCTTTACAACTTTCCCCACAATCTAGGAAAAATCCATCAAAATTCTTATTGTCTACTGACAATCCCACAAAATTCCACAAAAATCCCTCAAAATTCCAGAAACATTGCACAAAATTCCCAAAATCTTCTCAAAACCCTACCAAATTCCAGAAACATTGCACAAAATTCCCCAAATCTTCTCAAAACCCTACCAAATTCCAGAAACATCCCACAAAATTCGAGAAATCTTCTCAAAACAATACCAAATTCCAGAAACATCCCCAAAAAAATCTCGATAACTTTCCATACTCTCTTTGAAAAATCCATCAAAATTCCTCATTTCTCCTCAATATCCCACAAAATTCCAGAAACATCCCTCAAAATCTTGACAACTTTCCACACAATCTAGGAAAAATCCATCAAGATGCCTTAAAATTCCACAAAAGTCCCACAAAATTCCAGAAACATCCCACAAAATCTTGACAATTTTCCACACAGTCTAGGAAAAATCCATCAAAATTCTTCATGTCTCCTCAAAATCCCTCAAAATTCCACAAAGATCCCACAAAATTCCAGAAACATCCCACAAAATTCTATGAATCGTCTCAAAACCCTACCATATTAAATAAACATCCCACAAAATCTCGACAACTTTCCACACAATCTAGGAAAAATCTCACAAAATTCATTATGTCTACTCCATATCCAAAAAAATTCCACAAAATTCCCGAAACATCCCACAAAATTCCCAAAATTTTCTCAAAACCCTTCGAAATTCCAGTAACATCCCGCAAAACCTTGACAACTTTCCACACAATCTAGGGAAAATCAATCAAAATTCTTCATGTCTCATCATTATCCCTCAAAACTCCACAAAATTCCCACAAAATTCCACAAACATCCCACAAAATTCGTGAAATCTTCTCAAAACCCTAACAAATTCCAGAAACATCCCACAAAATCTTGACAACTTTCCACATAATCTCAGAAAAATCCCTCAAAATTCTTCAGGTCGCCTCAAAATTCCTCAAAATTCCACAAAAATCCCTCAAAATTCCAGATACATCCCACAAAATCTTGACAACTTCCCCCACAAATTAGGAAAAATGCATCAAAATTCATCAAGTCATGTCAATATTTCACAAAATTCTACAGAAATCCCACCGAATTCCAGAAACATCCCACAAAATCTCGACAACTTTCCACACAATCTAGTAAAAATCCGTCAAAATTCTTCATGTCTCCTCAATGTCCCACAAAATTCCTAAAATATCCCCCTAAATTCTCAAAATCTTCTCAAAACCCTACCAAATTCGAGAAACATCCCACAAAATCTTGACAACTTTCCAGACAAACTAGGGAAAATCCAGCAAAATTCTTCATGTCTAGTCAATATCCCCATAAATTTTACAAAATTCCCAAAAAATTCCCAAAATCTTCTCAAAAGCCCACAAATTCCAGAAACATCCCACAAAATCTTGACAACTTTCCACACAATCTAGGGAAAATCCCTCAAAATTCTTCATGTCTCCTCAAAATTCAACAAAAATCCCACAAAATTCCAGAAATATCCCACAAAATTCTATGAATCTTCTCAAAACCCTACCAAATTCCAGAAATATGCAACAAAATCGTGTCAAGTTTACCCACAATCTAGGAAAAATCCATCAAAATTCTTCAAGTAAATTCAATATCCCACAAAATTCCAGAAACATCAAACAAAATTCTTGAAATCTTTTCAAAACCCTACCAAATTTCAGAAACATCCCACAAAATCTTAACAACTTTCCCCACAATCTAGGAAAAATCCATCAAAATTCTTATTGTCTACTGACAATCCCACAAAATTCCACAAAAATCCCTCAAAATTCCAGAAACATTGCACAAAATTCCCAAAATCTTCTCAAAACCCTACCAAATTCCAGAAACATTGCACAAAATTCCCCAAATCTTCTCAAAACCCTACCAAATTCCAGAAACATCCCACAAAATTTGAGAAATCTTCTCAAAACAATACCAAATTCCAGAAACATCCCCAAAAAAATCTCGATAACTTTCCATACTCTCTTTGAAAAATCCATCAAAATTCCTCATTTCTCCTCAATATCCCACAAAATTCCAGAAACATCCCTCAAAATCTTGACAACTTTCCACACAATCTAGGAAAAATCCATCAAGATGCCTTAAAATTCCACAAAAGTCCCACAAAATTCCAGAAACATCCCACAAAATCTTGACAATTTTCCACACAGTCTAGGAAAAATCCATCAAAATTCTTCATGTCTCCTCAAAATCCCTCAAAATTCCACAAAGATCCCACAAAATTCCAGAAACATCCCACAAAATTCTATGAATCGTCTCAAAACCCTACCATATTAAATAAACATCCCACAAAATCTCTACAACTTTCCACACAATCTAGGGAAAATCTCACAAAATTCATTATGTCTACTCCATATCCAAAAAAATTCCACAAAATTCCCGAAACATCCCACAAAATTGCCAAAATTTTCTCAAAACCCTTCGAAATTCCAGTAACATCCCGCAAAACCTTGACAACTTTCCACACAATCTAGGGAAAATCAATCAAAATTCTTCATGTCTCATCATTATCCCTCAAAACTCCACAAAATTCCCACAAAATTCCAGAAACATCCCACAAAATTCGTGAAATCTTCACAAAACCCTAACAAATTCCAGAAACATCCCACAACATCTTGACAACTTTCCACATAATCTCAGAAAAATCCATCAAAATTCTTCAGGTCGCCTCAAAATTCCTCAAAATTCCACAAAAATCCCTCATAATTCCAGATACATCCCACAAAATCTTGACAACTTCCCCCACAAATTAGGAAAAATGCATCAAAATTCATCAAGTCATGTCAATATTTCACAAAATTCTACAGAAATCCCACAGAATTCCAGAAACATCCCACAAAATCTCCACAAATTGACACAAAATAAGAAAAATCCCTCAAAATTGTTCAAGTCTCCTCAGTATCCCAGAACATTGCAAAGAAATGCCACTAAATTCCAGGAAAATCTTGCAAAATTATTAAAATTTTTCAAATACCCACGAAAATCCCACAAAATTTCTCAAACATCCCACAAATTGCGATAAACCTTGTGAAAACGCAACAAAATTCCAGAAACATCACACAAAATTCCCAAAATCTTCTCAAAACCCTAACAAATTCCAGAAACATCCCACAAAATTCCCAAAATCTTCTCAAAACTCTTCGAAATTCCAGAAACATCCTACAAAATCTCAACAACTTTCCACACAATCTAGGAAAAATCCATCAAGATGCCTTAAAATTCCACAAAAATCCCACAAAATTCCAGAAATATCCCACAAAATTCTATGAATCTTCTCAAAACCCTACCAAATTCCAGAAATATGCAACAAAATCGTGTCAAGTTTACCCACAATCTAGGAAAAATCCATCAAAATTCTTCAAGTAAATTCAATATCCCACAAAATTCCAGAAACATCAAACAAAATTCTTCAAATCTTTTCAAAACCCTACCAAATTCCAGAAACATCCCACAAAATCTTGACAACTTTCCCCACAATCTAGGAAAAATCCATCAAAATTCTTCAAGTCCCCTCAATATCACACAAAATTCCACAAAATCACACAAAATTCCAGAAACATCCCACAAAATTACAGAAATCTTCTCCAAACCCTTCCAAATTCCAGAAACATCCCACAAAATCCTGACAACTTTCCACATTATCTCAGAAAAATCCCTCAAAATTTTTCATGTCTCCTCAAAATCCCTCAAAATTCCACAAAATTACATGAAATTCCAGAAAGATCCCACAAAATTCCCGAAATTTTCTTTAAACGCTACCAAATTCAAGAAACATCCCAAAAAATCTTAACAACTTTCCCCACAATCTAGGAAAAATCCATCAAAATTCTTATTGTCTACTGACAATCCCACAAAATTCCACAAAAATCCCTCAAAATTCCAGAAACATTGCACAAAATTCCCAAAATCTTCTCAAAACCCTACCAAATTCCAGAAACATTGCACAAAATTCCCCAAATCTTCTCAAAACCCTACCAAATTCCAGAAACATCCCACAAAATTCGAGAAATCTTCTCAAAACAATACCAAATTCCAGAAACATCCCCAAAAAAATCTCGATAACTTTCCATACTCTCTTTGAAAAATCCATCAAAATTCCTCATTTCTCCTCAATATCCCACAAAATTCCAGAAACATCCCTCAAAATCTTGACAACTTTCCACACAATCTAGGAAAAATCCATCAAGATGCCTTAAAATTCCACAAAAGTCCCACAAAATTCCAGAAACATCCCACAAAATCTTGACAATTTTCCACACAGTCTAGGAAAAATCCATCAAAATTCTTCATGTCTCCTCAAAATCCCTCAAAATTCCACAAAGATCCCACAAAATTCCAGAAACATCCCACAAAATTCTATGAATCGTCTCAAAACCCTACCATATTAAATAAACATCCCACAAAATCTCGACAACTTTCCACACAATCTAGGAAAAATCTCACAAAATTCATTATGTCTACTCCATATCCAAAAAAATTCCACAAAATTCCCGAAACATCCCACAAAATTCCCAAAATTTTCTCAAAACCCTTCGAAATTCCAGTAACATCCCGCAAAACCTTGACAACTTTCCACACAGTCTCGGAAAAATCCATCTAAATTCTTCATGTCTCATCATTATCCCTCAAAACTCCACAAAATTCCCACAAAATTCCAGAAAAATCCCACAAAATTTGTGAAATCTTCTCAAAACCCTACCATATTCTAGAAACATCCCACAAAATCTCTACAACTTTCCACACAATCTAAGAAAAATCCAGCAAAATTATTCATGTCTAGTCAATATCCCCAAAAATTTTACAAAATTCCCAAAAAATTCCCAAATTCTTCTCAAATCCCTAACAAATTCCAGAAACATCCCACAAAATCTTGACAACTTTCCACACAATCCAGGAAAAATCCCGCAAAATTCTCCATGTCTTGTCAAAATACCTGAAAATTCCACGAAAATCCCTCAAAATTCCAGAAACATCCCACAAAATTCCCAAAATCTTTTCAAAAGCCCACAAATTCCAGAAACATCCCACAAAATCCTGAGAACATTCCACACAATCTAGGGAAAATCCCTCAAAATTCTTCATGTCTCCTCAAAATTCAACAAAAATCCCACAAAATTCCAGAAATATCCCACAAAATTCTATGAATCTTCTCAAAACCCTACCAAATTCCAGAAATATGCAACAAAATCGTGTCAAGTTTACCCACAATCTAGGAAAAATCCATCAAAATTCTTCAAGTAAATTCAATATCCCACAAAATTCCAGAAACATCAAACAAAATTCTTCAAATCTTTTCAAAACCCTACCAAATTCCAGAAACATCCCACAAAATCTTGACAACTTTCCACACAATATCGGAAAAATCCATCAAAATTCTTCAAGTCCCCTCAATATCACACAAAATTCCACAAAAATCCCTCAAAATTCCAGAAACATTGCACAAAATTCCCAAAATCTTCTCAAAACCCTACCAAATTCCAGAAACATTGCACAAAATTCCCCAAATCTTCTCAAAACCCTACCAAATTCCAGAAACATCCCACAAAATTCGAGAAATCTTCTCAAAACAATACCAAATTCCAGAAACATCCCCAAAAAAATCTCGATAACTTTCCATACTCTCTTTGAAAAATCCATCAAAATTCCTCATTTCTCCTCAATATCCCACAAAATTCCAGAAACATCCCTCAAAATCTTGACAACTTTCCACACAATCTAGGAAAAATCCATCAAGATGCCTTAAAATTCCACAAAAGTCCCACAAAATTCCAGAAACATCCCACAAAATCTTGACAATTTTCCACACAGTCTAGGAAAAATCCATCAAAATTCTTCATGTCTCCTCAAAATCCCTCAAAATTCCACAAAGATCCCACAAAATTCCAGAAACATCCCACAAAATTCTATGAATCGTCTCAAAACCCTACCATATTAAATAAACATCCCACAAAATCTCGACAACTTTCCACACAATCTAGGAAAAATCTCACAAAATTCATTATGTCTACTCCATATCCAAAAAAATTCCACAAAATTCCCGAAACATCCCACAAAATTCCCAAAATTTTCTCAAAACCCTTCGAAATTCCAGTAACATCCCGCAAAACCTTGACAACTTTCCACACAATCTAGGAAAAATCAATCAAAAGTCTTCATGTCTCATCATTATCCCTCAAAACTCCACAAAATTCCCACAAAATTCCAGAAAAATCCCACAAAATTTGTGAAATCTTCTCAAAACCCTACCATATTCTAGAAACATCCCACAAAATCTCTACAACTTTCCACACAATCTAAGAAAAATCCAGCAAAATTATTCATGTCTAGTCAATATCCCCAAAAATTTTACAAAATTCCCAAAAAATTCCCAAATTCTTCTCAAATCCCTAACAAATTCCAGAAACATCCCACAAAATCTTGACAACTTTCCACACAATCCAGGAAAAATCCCGCAAAATTCTCCATGTCTTGTCAAAATACCTGAAAATTCCACGAAAATCCCTCAAAATTCCAGAAACATCCCACAAAATTCCCAAAATCTTTTCAAAAGCCCACAAATTCCAGAAACATCCCACAAAATCCTGAGAACATTCCACACAATCTAGGGAAAATCCCTCAAAATTCTTCATGTCTCCTCAAAATTCAACAAAAATCCCACAAAATTCCAGAAATATCCCACAAAATTCTATGAATCTTCTCAAAACCCTACCAAATTCCAGAAATATGCAACAAAATCGTGTCAAGTTTACCCACAATCTAGGAAAAATCCATCAAAATTCTTCAAGTAAATTCAATATCCCACAAAATTCCAGAAACATCAAACAAAATTCTTCAAATCTTTTCAAAACCCTACCAAATTCCAGAAACATCCCACAAAATCTTGACAACTTTCCCCACAATCTAGGAAAAATCCATCAAAATTCTTCAAGTCCCCTCAATATCACACAAAATTCCACAAAAATCCCTCAAAATTCCAGAAACATTGCACAAAATTCCCAAAATCTTCTCAAAACCCTACCAAATTCCAGAAACATTGCACAAAATTCCCCAAATCTTCTCAAAACCCTACCAAATTCCAGAAACATCCCACAAAATTCGAGAAATCTTCTCAAAACAATACCAAATTCCAGAAACATCCCCAAAAAAATCTCGATAACTTTCCATACTCTCTTTGAAAAATCCATCAAAATTCCTCATTTCTCCTCAATATCCCACAAAATTCCAGAAACATCCCTCAAAATCTTGACAACTTTCCACACAATCTAGGAAAAAACCATCAAGATGCCTTAAAATTCCACAAAAGTCCCACAAAATTCCAGAAACATCCCACAAAATCTTGACAATTTTCCACACAGTCTAGGAAAAATCCATCAAAATTCTTCATGTCTCCTCAAAATCCCTCAAATTCCACAAAGATCCCACAAAATTCCAGAAACATCCCACAAAATTCTATGAATCGTCTCAAAACCCTACCAAATTCTAGAAACATCCCACAAAATCTCGACAACTTTCCACACAATCTAGGAAAAATCTCACAAAATTCATTATGTCTACTCCATATCCAAAAAAATTCCACAAAATTCCCGAAACATCCCACAAAATTCCCAAAATTTTCTCAAAACCCTTCGAAATTCCAGTAACATCCCGCAAAACCTTGACAACTTTCCACACAGTCTCGGAAAAATCCATCTAAATTCTTCATGTCTCATCATTATCCCTCAAAACTCCACAAAATTCCCACAAAATTCCAGAAAAATCCCACAAAATTTGTGAAATCTTCTCAAAACCCTACCATATTCTAGAAACATCCCACAAAATCTCTACAACTTTCCACACAATCTAAGAAAAATCCAGCAAAATTATTCATGTCTAGTCAATATCCCCAAAAATTTTACAAAATTCCCAAAAAATTCCCAAATTCTTCTCAAATCCCTAACAAATTCCAGAAACATCCCACAAAATCTTGACAACTTTCCACACAATCCAGGAAAAATCCCGCAAAATTCTCCATGTCTTGTCAAAATACCTGAAAATTCCACGAAAATCCCTCAAAATTCCAGAAACATCCCACAAAATTCCCAAAATCTTTTCAAAAGCCCACAAATTCCAGAAACATCCCACAAAATCCTGAGAACATTCCACACAATCTAGGGAAAATCCCTCAAAATTCTTCATGTCTCCTCAAAATTCAACAAAAATCCCACAAAATTCCAGAAATATCCCACAAAATTCTATGAATCTTCTCAAAACCCTACCAAATTCCAGAAATATGCAACAAAATCGTGTCAAGTTTACCCACAATCTAGGAAAAATCCATCAAAATTCTTCAAGTAAATTCAATATCCCACAAAATTCCAGAAACATCAAACAAAATTCTTGAAATCTTTTCAAAACCCTACCAAATTCCAGAAACATCCCACAAAATCTTGACAACTTTCCACACAATATCGGAAAAATCCATCAAAATTCTTCAAGTCCCCTCAATATCACACAAAATTCCACAAAAATCCCTCAAAATTCCAGAAACATTGCACAAAATTCCCAAAATCTTCTCAAAACCCTACCAAATTCCAGAAACATTGCACAAAATTCCCCAAATCTTCTCAAAACCCTACCAAATTCCAGAAACATCCCACAAAATTCGAGAAATCTTCTCAAAACAATACCAAATTCCAGAAACATCCCCAAAAAAATCTCGATAACTTTCCATACTCTCTTTGAAAAATCCATCAAAATTCCTCATTTCTCCTCAATATCCCACAAAATTCCAGAAACATGCCACAAAAACTTGACAATTTTCCACACAGTCTAGGAAAAAACCATCAAAATTCTTCATGTCTCCTCAAAATCCCTCAAAATTCCACAAAGATCCCACAAAATTCCCAAAACATCCCACAAAATTCCCAAAATTTTCTCAAAACCCTTCGAAATTCCAGTAACATCTAGCAAAACCTTGACAACTTTCCACACAATCTAGGAAAAATCAATCAAAATTCTTCATGTCTCATCATTATCCCTCAAAACTCCACAAAATTCCCACAAAATTCCAGAAACATCCCACAAAATTTGTGAAATCTTCTCAAAACCCTAACAAATTCCAGAAACATCCCACAACATCTTGACAACTTTCCACATAATCTCAGAAAAATCCCTCAAAATTCTTCAGGTCGCCTCAAAATTCCTCAAAATTCCACAAAAATCCAACATAATTCCAGAAACAACCCAAAAAATTCCCAAAATCTTCTCAAAACCCTACCATATTCTAGAAACATCCCACAAAATCTTGAGAACTTTCCACACAATCTAAGAAAAATCCAGCAAAATTCTTCATGTCTAGTCAATATCCCCAAAAATTTTACAAAATTCCCAAAAAATTCCCAAATTCTTCTCAAAACCCTAGCAGCTTCCAGAAACATCCCACAAAATCCTGAGAACTTTCCACACAATCCAGGGAAAATCCCTCAAAATTCTTCATGTGTCCTCAAAATTCAACAAAAATCCCACAAAATTCCAGAAATATCCCACAAAATTCTATGAATCTTCTCAAAACCCTACCAAATTCCAGAAATATGCAACAAAATCTTGTCAAGTTTACCCACAATCTAGGAAAAATCCATCAAAATTCTTCAAGTAAATTCAATATCCCACAAAATTCCAGAAACATCAAACAAAATTCTTGAAATCTTTTCATAACCCTACCAAATTTCAGAAACATCCCACAAAATCTTAACAACTTTCCCCACAATCTAGGAAAAATCCATCAAAATTCTTATTGTCTACTGACAATCCCACAAAATTCCACAAAAATCCCTCAAAATTCCAGAAACATTGCACAAAATTCCCAAAATCTTCTCAAAACCCTACCAAATTCCAGAAACATTGCACAAAATTCCCCAAATCTTCTCAAAACCCTACCAAATTCCAGAAACATCCCACAAAATTCGAGAAATCTTCTCAAAACAATACCAAATTCCAGAAACATCCCCAAAAAAATCTCGATAACTTTCCATACTCTCTTTGAAAAATCCATCAAAATTCCTCATTTCTCCTCAATATCCCACAAAATTCCAGAAACATCCCTCAAAATCTTGACAACTTTCCACACAATCTAGGAAAAATCCATCAAGATGCCTTAAAATTCCACAAAAGTCCCACAAAATTCCAGAAACATCCCACAAAATCTTGACAATTTTCCACACAGTCTAGGAAAAATCCATCAAAATTCTTCATGTCTCCTCAAAATCCCTCAAAATTCCACAAAGATCCCACAAAATTCCAGAAACATCCCACAAAATTCTATGAATCGTCTCAAAACCCTACCATATTAAATAAACATCCCACAAAATCTCGACAACTTTCCACACAATCTAGGAAAAATCTCACAAAATTCATTATGTCTACTCCATATCCAAAAAAATTCCACAAAATTCCCGAAACATCCCACAAAATTCCCAAAATTTTCTCAAAACCCTTCGAAATTCCAGTAACATCCCGCAAAACCTTGACAACTTTCCACACAATCTAGGGAAAATCAATCAAAATTCTTCATGTCTCATCATTATCCCTCAAAACTCCACAAAATTCCCACAAAATTCCACAAACATCCCACAAAATTCGTGAAATCTTCTCAAAACCCTAACAAATTCCAGAAACATCCCACAAAATCTTGACAACTTTCCACATAATCTCAGAAAAATCCCTCAAAATTCTTCAGGTCGCCTCAAAATTCCTCAAAATTCCACAAAAATCCCTCAAAATTCCAGATACATCCCACAAAATCTTGACAACTTCCCCCACAAATTAGGAAAAATGCATCAAAATTCATCAAGTCATGTCAATATTTCACAAAATTCTACAGAAATCCCACAGAATTCCAGAAACATCCCACAAAATCTCCACAAATTGACACAAAATAAGAAAAGTCCCTCAAAATTGTTCAAGTCTCCTCAGTATCCCAGAACATTGCAAAGAAATGCCACTAAATTCCAGGTAAATCTTGCAAAATAATTAAATTTTTTGTAAATACCCACGAAAATCCCACAAAATTTCTCCAACATCCCACAAATTGTGATAAACCTTTTGAAAACGCAACAAAATTCCAGAAACATCACACAAAATTCCCAAAATCTTCTCAAAACTCTTCGAAATTCCAGAAACATCCCACAAAATCTCAACAACTTTCCACACAATCTCGGAAAAATCCATCAAAATGCCTTAAAATCCCACAAAAATATTCCACAAAATTCCGGAAACATCCCACAAAATCTTGAGAACTTTCCACACAGTCTAGGAAAAATCCCTCAAAATTCTTCATGTCTCCTCAAAATCCAACATAATTCCACAGAGTTCCCACAAAATTCCAGAAACATCCCAAAAAATTCTATGAATCTTCTCAAAACCCTACCAAATTCTAGAAACATCCCACAAAATCTCTACAACTTTCCACACAATCTAGGAAAAATCTCACAAAATTCATTATGTCTACTCCATATCCAAAAAAATTCCACAAAATTCATGAAACATCCCAAAAAATTCCCAAAATTTACTCAAAACCCTTCGAAATTCCAGTAAGATCCCGCAAAACCTTGACGACTTTCCACACAGTCTAGGAAAAATCCATCTAAATTCTTTATGTCTCCTCAAAATCCCTCAAATTCCACAAAGATCCCACAAAATTCCAGAAACATCCCACAAAATTCTATGAATCGTCTCAAAACCCTACCAAATTCTAGAAACATCCCACAAAATCTTGACAACTTTCCACACAATCTAGGAAAAATCTCACAAAATTCATTATGTCTACTCCATATCAAAAAAAATTCCACAAAATTCCCGAAACATCCCACAAAATTCCCAAAATTTTCTCAAAACCCTTCGAAATTCCAGTAACATCCCGCAAAACCTTGACAACTTTCCACACAGTCTAGGAAAAATCAATCAAAATTTTTCATGTCTCATCATTATCCCTCAAAACTCCACAAAATTCCCACAAAATTCCAGAAACATCCCACAAAATTCGTGAAATCTTCTCAAAACCCTAACAAATTCCAGAAACATCCCTCAAAATCTTGACAACTTTCCACACAATCTCAGAAAAATCCCTCAAAATTCTTCAGGTCGCTTCAAAATTCCTCAAAATTCCACAAAAATCCCTCAAAATTCCAGATACATCCCACAAAATCTTGACAACTTCCCCCACAAATTAGGAAAAATGCATCAAAATTCATCAAGTCATGTCAATATTTCACAAAATTCTACAGAAATCCCACAGAATTCCAGAAACATCCCAGAAAATCTCCACAAATTGACACAAAATAAGAAAAATCCCTCAAAATTGTTCAAGTCTCCTCAGTATCCCAGAACATTGCAAAGAAATGCCACTAAATTCCAGGTAAATCTTGCAAAATAATTAAATTTTTTTCAAATACCCACGAAAATCCCACAAAATTTCGCAAACATCCCACAAATTGTGATAAACCTTGTGAAAACGCAACAAAATTCCAGAAACATCACACAAAATTCCCCAAATCTTCTCAAAACTCTTCGAAATTCCAGTGTCCTGGGTTGCAGTATATTCTATCACCATCCTCATGTACTGTTGAAACCAGGTGAGGCAGTGCTCCCTGCCTCCCCCCCCCCCCCCCGGGCTACCTTCTGTTAATGGGCCCATCAATGCCCTGCCCCATGACTCATAGATAACTTCCCCCTGTATTGTCCCCTGTTAATGGGCCCACCACTGCCTTGCTGCATGACTCAGAGATAACTTCCTCCTGGACTGTTTTCTGTTAATGGCTCATCAAGGCCTTATCTCATGACTCACCATCCCATTGTGAGATGCTCCTCCCCTTGGGAGGAGCCAAGCATTCCATACTGGATATAAGCTGAGAATTCGAACACCACAGCAGCCCTTACCTACGGGACTTCCAGAGGACAGGAGCTACTGCTGGACTTTCAGCTGAAGACCAGACCCCCTTTCTTCCAGAGGATCACGCTTCAACAAGACTACCTCATCTGGACGACTACCATCACCCTAACAGGGTTCCAGGCTGTATTCTGACTCTGTCAGTGTTTTTGATATTATTGCATTTATTCTTTTTATCATTTTCCTATTAAATTATAATTCTGACTTGCGATCTCTCACTGGTTTGATTTCAAACTAGTACATATTTTGGCACCCAACGTGGGGCATTAACCTGAGAGAAAGTCAGAATTGCAATTTCATATTAACAGAAACCTATCCACCATGGTGGTTGGCTTGTCTATATGGGTACTGTATCTTGCTCTCTATATTTTCCCTCACATGGGGAACTACTTGCCTGTTGTATTGCTCCTGTTGAGACCAGGGAATGGTATGAGAATTGCTTTATTGGTTTATTATGCTTATGGCATGATAACCTGTGAGGCAATGAATACCATTCGGAATATATACTCAATTTTGTTTGCTTGTCCTAGTCTGGGCTGCTACATCTGGGACCTTCTCAACAATCGCACCCTGCCCTTGGTGGGAAGAGTGGAGAGTGGTTTCTTCCAGCCTTTCAGGTCAGGCACAGCAGTTTTTAAAAATATTGAGTTCTCTCTGGATGCCAAGGACAGCCTAGTCTTGCTGTTTTGTTTTCTCTGCATGGCCTGCACCATGTACACCATGCTTAGAAACAAAGCACTGTTTGGTGTGGTACAGCGTCTTCTTGAGGAGGAAGAGAAAAGAACCAAGAGCAGAGCAACAGCATCCATGACCACACAGACTGCCACAGAGGAGAAAGGAACCAAGAGCAAAGCCACAGCGTCCGTGTCTACGCAGACTGCCACAGAGGAGAAAGAAACCAAGAGCAAAGCAACAGCGTCCATGTCTACGCAGACTACCACAGAGGAGAAAGGAACCAAAAGGGCCATGAGCACCTCCACACAAACAGTCACCGAACCAGAGCAGCCTAAACCGGTAGAAGTTGCCCCCATTCAGAAAAAGAAATCAAAAAGCAAATCAGTCCGCATAGTGACTGATGAGGGTGAGGCAGGACCTTCACACGCAGCGGAGGAGACAGAACCAGAGATTATCACTCGCTCTCTATCCCTAGGTGAGCTGCGTGACCTGCGGAGGGAATTCACCCGCCAGACGAACGAGTCCATCCTAACCTGGCTGCTCCGCATCTGGGACGCTGCAGCAAACGACACCATCCTGGATGGAAGTGAGGCCAGGCAACTGGGATCGCTGTCCCGGGATGTGGTCATTGACCAGGGGATTGGGAGAACCCAAGAAACTCTCAGCCTCTGGAGGCGACTGCTGACAAGTGTAAGGGACAGATACCTCTGCAAAGAAGACCTCCAGGTGCACCAGGGAAAATGGAGCACAATGGAACAGGGTATCCGATGCCTGAGGGAGTTGGCTGTGCTGGAGATCATTTTTGCAGAAGATGAGAGATTTCCTAAGAGCCCAGATGGTGTCCAGTGCACGTCACAGATGTGGCTGAGATTTGCACGGCTTGGACCAGAGATGTACTCCCGTTACCTGGCAACACTGCAATGGAGGGAAGGTGAGGACAGGGTGGGTGTCCTGGCCAATAAACTAAGAATCTACGAGGACACTGTCACTGCCCCGTTTCGCACCCATGTCTCATCTGTGGAAACAAGGCTGGCTGAGCAAGTCCGGAGCTTGATTGAAGAGGGCCATCAGAAACTAAAAAAGGAACTTAAGGAAGAAATTTACCACGTCTCCCCAGAACCAACAAGAGTCTCTGCTATTAGGAGTAGGCATTCCCCAGCCAGGGAGAAAGGATACACTCCACGAGGTAACCTCTGGTTTTTTCTCCAGGAGCATGGAGAAGACATGAGGAAGTGGGATGGAAAACCCACCTCCTCCTTAGCAGCCCGGGTACGTGAACTAAAAAGAGGGACAACTACCACAAGGAGCTCATCTAGAGCCAGCGCCGCTCCGGTCTCTCGTGGCCAGAACATCAGAAGGTATAGAAATGATGATATGAGTGATCCTCTTGAAGGGACATCAAGAGCATATTCACCGGAGGAGAGCAACGTGCACCATGACCAGGATTAGAGGGTCCCTGCCTCTAGCCAGGTAGAGGAGAGGGACAACCGGATCTATTGGACAGTGTGGATCCGATGGCCTGGCACATCTGACCCACAAAGATATACGGCTTTGGTTGATACCGGCGCTCAATGCACTCTAATGCCATCAAGGTATGTGGGAGCGGAACCCATTTCTATTTCTGGGATGACAGGGGGATCCCAGGAGCTCACGGTACTGGAAGCTGAAGTGAGTTTAACTGGGAATGAGTGGCAGAAACACCCCATCGTGACTGGTCCAGAGGCCCCATGCATCCTCGGCATAGATTACCTCAGGAACGGGTACTTCAAAGACCCAAAAGGTTATCGCTGGGCTTTTGGGATAGCTGCTCTAGAGACAGAAGGCATCAGACAACTGAGTACCTTGCCTGGTCTCTCAGACAACCCTTCTGCTGTGGGACTACTGAGAGTTGAAGAACAACAGGTACCAATTGCCAGAGCAACAGTGCACCGTCGGCAATACCGCACCGACAGAGACTCTGTGGTCCCCATCCATACGATGATTCGTGAGCTGGAGAGCCAAGGGGTGGTCAGCAAGGCTCGTTCACCCTTTAACAGCCCCATATGGCCAGTGCGTAAGTCCAGTGGAGAATGGAGACTGACGGTGGATTACCGTGGACTGAATGAAGTCACGCCACCACTGAGTGCAGCCGTACCAGACATGCTGGAGCTTCAGTATGAGCTGGAATCCAAGGCAGCAAAGTGGTACGCGACCATTGATATTGCAAATGCGTTTTTCTCCATTCCTCTGGCAGCAGAGTGCAGGCCTCAGTTTGCCTTCACCTGGAGGGGTGTGCAGTATACCTGGAACCGATTGCCCCAGGGGTGGAAGCACAGTCCTACTATCTGCCATGGACTGATCCAGACTGTGCTAGAAAAGGGTGAGGCTCCAGAACACCTGCAGTACATTGATGACATCATTGTGTGGGGGAACACGGCAGCAGAAGTATTTGAGAAGGGACAGAAGATCATCCAGATTCTCCTGAAGGCTGGTTTTGCCATCAAGAGGAGCAAAGTCAAGGGACCTGCCCGGGAGATCCAGTTCCTGGGGGTAAAGTGGCAAGATGGACGGCGTCAGATTCCCACTGAAGTCATCAATAAGATCACTGCGATGTCTCCACCGACCAACAAGAAGGAAACACAAGCTTTCCTAGGTGCCATAGGCCTTTGGAGAATGCACATTCCTGAATATAGCCAGATTGTGAGCCCTCTCTACCTGGTTACCCGCAAGAAGAACAATTTCCATTGGGGCCCTGAACAGCAACAAGCTTTCGCCCAGATCAAGCAGGAAATCGCTCATGCGGTAGCCCTTGGTCCAGTCAGAACGGGGCCAGAAGTGAAAAACGTGCTCTACTCTGCAGCCGGGAACAATGGTCTGTCCTGGAGCCTTTGGCAGAAGGTGCCTGGTGAGACTCGGGGTCGACCACTGGGATTCTGGAGCCGAAGCTACAGAGGATCCGAGGCCAACTACACCCCAACAGAGAAGGAAATTTTGGCCGCCTATGAAGGAGTCCAAGCTGCCTCAGAGGTCATTGGTACTGAAGCGCAGCTGCTTCTGGCACCCTGACTGCCGGTGCTGGGGTGGATGTTCAAGGGAAAGATTCCTTCCACGCATCATGCCACCGATGCTACTTGGAGCAAATGGATTGCCCTCATTACACAGCGTGCCCGTATTGGAAACCTGAACCGCCCTGGGATTCTGGAAATTATAACAAACTGGCCTGAAGGTGAGACTTTTGGATTATCTTCTGAAGAAGAGGAGCAAGTGACACGTGCTGAGGAAGCCCCACCATATAATGAGCTACCGGAGAGTGAAAGACGATATGCCCTCTTCACCGATGGTTCCTGCCGAATTGTAAGCACTAACCGGAAATGGAAAGCTGCTGTATGGAGCCCCACACGACGAGTTGCACAAGCTACCGAGGGAGAGGGTGGATCGAGTCAGGTCGCAGAACTTAAAGCTGTCCAGCTGGCTTTAGATATTGCTGAAAGAGAGAAGTGGCCGAGGCTCTATCTCTACACTGACTCCTGGATGGTAGCTAATGCTCTGTGGGGATGGCTGGATCGATGGAGAAAAGCCAACTGGCAGCGCAGAGGGAAACCCATCTGGGCCGCTGAGATTTGGCAGGACATCGCCGCTCGGGTGGAGAAGCTGATCGTGAAGGTTCGACACGTGGATGCTCATGTACCCAAAAGTCGGGCTAATGAAGAGCACCGTAACAATGAGCAGGTGGATCGAGCTGCCAAGGTGAAAATATCACAGGTGGATCTGGACTGGCAGCACAAGGGAGAATTATTTTTAGCTCGTTGGGCCCATGATGCCTCTGGTCATCAGGGACGAGATGCAACGTACCGATGGGCTCGTGAGCGAGGGGTGGACCTTACTATGGACAGCATCTCACAGGTTATCCACAACTGCGAGACCTGCGCTGCAATCAAACAGGCCAAGCGGGTAAAGCCTCTGTGGTACGGTGGAAGATGGTCCAAGTACAGGTATGGGGAAGCCTGGCAAATTGACTACATCACCCTTCCCCAAACCCGCCAAGGCAAGCGCTACGTGTTGACCATGGTGGAAGCAACCACTGGATGGCTGGAGACATACCCTGTGCCTCATGCTACTGCCTGAAACACCATCTTGGGCCTGGAAAAGCAAGTCCTTTGGAGACATGGCACCCCTGAGAGAATCGAGTCAGACAACGGGACGCATTTCAAGAACAGCCTCGTAAGTACTTGGGCCAGAGAACATGGAATTGAATGGATCTATCATATCCCTTATCATGCACCAGCTGCTGGGAAAGTTGAACGGTGCAATGGACTACTCAAGACTACCCTAAAAGCACTTGGTGGAGGAACCTTCAAAAATTGGGAAGTGAACTTAGCAAAGGCCACCTGGATGGTTAACACCAGAGGATCCATCAATCGAGCTGGTCCTGCCCAGTCTGAACCCTTGCACACGGTGGATGGAGATAAAGTCCCTGTGGTACACATGAGAGGTATGTTAGGAAAGACTGTTTGGATTAATCCCACCTCAGGCAAGAGCAAACCTATCCGTGGGATTGTCTTCGCTCAAGGACCTGGTTGCACTTGGTGGGTAATGCGGAAAGATGGGGAAACACGATGTGTGCCACAAGGAGACCTCATTTTAAGTGAGAACTGTGTGTAAGGTTCCATTGTATATATATATATATATGTGTGTGTGTGTGTGTGGAGTTTAAGGAAGGTACTGATTTGGAATTATGTAGATGGTAATAGAATAAGGGGTGGATTATGTCCTGGGTTGCAGTATATTCTATCACCATCCTCATGTACTGTTGAAACCAGGTGAGGCAGTGCTCCCTGCCTCCCCCCCCCCCCCCGGGCTACCTTCTGTTAATGGGCCCATCAATGCCCTGCCCCATGACTCATAGATAACTTCCCCCTGTATTGTCCCCTGTTAATGGGCCCACCACTGCCTTGCTGCATGACTCAGAGATAACTTCCTCCTGGACTGTTTTCTGTTAATGGCTCATCAAGGCCTTATCTCATGACTCACCATCCCATTGTGAGATGCTCCTCCCCTTGGGAGGAGCCAAGCATTCCATACTGGATATAAGCTGAGAATTCGAACACCACAGCAGCCCTTACCTACGGGACTTCCAGAGGACAGGAGCTACTGCTGGACTTTCAGCTGAAGACCAGACCCCCTTTCTTCCAGAGGATCACGCTTCAACAAGACCACCTCATCTGGACGACTACCATCACCCTAACAGGGTTCCAGGCTGTATTCTGACTCTGTCAGTGTTTTTGATATTATTGCATTTATTCTTTTAATCATTTTCCTATTAAATTATAATTCTGACTTGCGATCTCTCACTGGTTTGATTTCAAACTAGTACATCCAGAAACATCCCACAAAATCTCAACAACTTTCCACACAATCTCGGAAAAATCCATCAAAATGCCTTAAAATCCCACAAAAATATTCCACAAAATTCCCGAAACATCCCACAAAATCTTGAGAACTTTCCACACAGTCTAGGAAAAATCCCTCAAAATTCTTCATGTCTCCTCAAAATCCAACATAATTCCACAGTGTTCCCACAAAATTCCAGAAACATCCCACAAAATTCTATGAATCTTTTCAAAACCCTACCAAATTCTAGAAACATCCCACAAAATCTCTACAACTTTCCACACAATCTAGGAAAAATCTCACAAAATTCCTTATGTCTACTCCATATCCAAAAAAATTCCACAAAATTCCCGAAACATCCCAAAAAATTCCCAAAATTTACTCAAAACCCTTCGAAATTCCAGTAAGATCCCGCAAAACCTTGACAACTTTCCACACAGTCTAGGAAAAATCCATCTAAATTCTTCATGTCTCCTCAAAATCCCTCAAATTCCACAAAGATCCCACAAAATTCCAGAAACATCCCACAAAATTCTATGAATCGTCTCAAAACCCTACCAAATTCTAGAAACATCCCACAAAATCTTGACAACTTTCCACACAATCTAGGAAAAATCTCACAAAATTCCTTATGTCTACTCCATATCCAAAAAAATTCCACAAAATTCCCGAAACATCCCACAAAATTGCCAAAATTTTCTCAAAACCCTTCGAAATTCCAGTAACATCCCGCAAAACCTTGACAACTTTCCACACAGTCTCGGAAAAATCCATCTAAATTCTTCATGTCTCATCATTATCCCTCAAAACTCCACAAAATTCCCACAAAATTCCAGAAACATCCCACAAAATTCTATGAATCGTCTCAAAACCCTACCATATTAAATAAACATCCCACAAAATCTCGACAACTTTCCACACAATCTAGGAAAAATCTCACAAAATTCCTTATGTCTACTCCATATCCAAAAAAATTCCACAAAATTCCCGAAACATCCCACAAAATTCCCAAAATTTTCTCAAAACCCTTCGAAATTCCAGTAACATCCCGCAAAACCTTGACAACTTTCCACACAGTCTCGGAAAAATCAATCAAAATTTTTCATGTCTCATCATTATCCCTCAAAACTCCACAAAATTCCCACAGAATTCCAGAAACATCCCACAAAATTCGTGAAATCTTCTCAAAACCCTAACAAATTCCAGAAACATCCCTCAAAATCTTGACAACTTTCCACACAATCTCAGAAAAATCCCTCAAAATTCTTCAGGTCGCTTCAAAATTCCTCAAAATTCCACAAAAATCCCTCAAAATTCCAGATACATCCCACAAAATCTTGACAACTTCCCCCACAAATTAGGAAAAATGCATCAAAATTCATCAAGTCATGTCAATATTTCACAAAATTCTACAGAAATCCCACAGAATTCCAGAAACATCCCACAAAATCTCCACAAATTGACACAAAATAAGAAAAGTCCCTCAAAATTGTTCAAGTCTCCTCAGTATCCCAGAACATTGCAAAGAAATGCCACTAAATTCCAGGTAAATCTTGCAAAATAATTAAATTTTTTGTAAATACCCACGAAAATCCCACAAAATTTCTCCAACATCCCACAAATTGTGATAAACCTTGTGAAAACGCAACAAAATTCCAGAAACATCACACAAAATTCCCAAAATCTTCTCAAAACTCTTCGAAATTCCAGAAACATCCCACAAAATCTCAACAACTTTCCACACAATCTCGGAAAAATCCATCAAAATGCCTTAAAATCCCACAAAAATATTCCACAAAATTCCCGAAACATCCCACAAAATCTTGACAACTTTCCACACAGTCTAGGAAAAATCCATCAAAATTCTTCATGTCTCCTCAAAATCCCTCAAATTCCACAAAGATCCCACAAAATTCCAGAAACATCCCACAAAATTCTATGAATCGTCTCAAAACCCTACCAAATTCTAGAAACATCCCACAAAATCTCTACAACTTTCCACACAATCTAGGAAAAATCTCACAAAATTCCTTATGTCTACTCCATATCCAAAAAAATTCCACAAAATTCCCGAAACATCCCAAAAAATTCCCAAAATTTACTCAAAACCCTTCGAAATTCCAGTAAGATCCCGCAAAACCTTGACAACTTTCCACACAGTCTAGGAAAAATCCATCTAAATTCTTCATGTCTCCTCAAAATCCCTCAAATTCCACAAAGATCCCACAAAATTCCAGAAACATCCCACAAAATTCTATGAATCGTCTCAAAACCCTACCAAATTCTAGAAACATCCCACAAAATCTTGACAACTTTCCACACAATCTAGGAAAAATCTCACAAAATTCCTTATGTCTACTCCATATCCAAAAAAATTCCACAAAATTCCCGAAACATCCCACAAAATTGCCAAAATTTTCTCAAAACCCTTCAAAATTCCAGTAACATCCCGCAAAACCTTGACAACTTTCCACACAGTCTCGGAAAAATCCATCTAAATTCTTCATGTCTCATCATTATCCCTCAAAACTCCACAAAATTCCCACAAAATTCCAGAAACATCCCACAAAATTCCCAAAATCTTCTCAAAACCCTACCAAATTGCAGAAACATCCCACAAAATCTCGACAACTTTCCACACAATCTAGGAAAAATCTCACAAAATTCCTTATGTCTACTCCATATCCAAAAAAATTCCACAAAATTCCCGAAGCATCCCACAAAATTCCCAAAATTTTCTCAAAACCCTTCGAAATTCCAGTAACATCCCGCAAAACCTTGATAACTTTCCACACAGTCTCGGAAAAATCCATCTAAATTTTTCATGTCTCATCATTATCCCTCAAAACTCCACAAAATTCCCACAAAATTCCAGAAACATCCCACAAAATTCTATGAATCTTCTCAAAACCCTAACAAATTCCAGAAACATCCCTCAAAATCTTGACAACTTTCCACACAATCTAGAAAAATCCCTCAAAATTCTTCAGGTCGCTTCAAAATTCCTCAAAATTCCACAAAAATCCCTCAAAATTCCAGATACATCCCACAAAATCTTGACAACTTCCCCCACAAATTAGGAAAAATGCATCAAAATTCATCAAGTCATGTCAATATTTCACAAAATTCTACAGAAATCCCACAGAATTCCAGAAACATCCCACAAAATCTCCACAAATTGACACAAAATAAGAAAAGTCCCTCAAAATTGTTCAAGTCTCCTCAGTATCCCAGAACATTGCAAAGAAATGCCACTAAATTCCAGGTAAATCTTGCAAAATAATTAAATTTTTTTCAAATACCCACGAAAATCCCACAAAATTTCGCAAACATCCCACAAATTGTGATAAACCTTGTGAAAACGCAACAAAATTCCAGAAACATCACACAAAATTCCCAAAATCTTCTCAAAACTCTTCGAAATTCCAGAAACATCCCACAAAATCTCAACAACTTTCCACACAATCTCGGAAAAATCCATCAAAATGCCTTAAAATCCCACAAAAATATTCCACAAAATTCCCGAAACATGCCACAAAATCTTGAGAACTTTCCACACAGTCTAGGAAAAATCCATCAAAATTCTTCATGTCTCCTCAAAATCCCTCAAAATTCCACAGAGTTCCCACAAAATTCCAGAAACATCCCACAAAATTCTATGAATCTTCTCAAAACCCTACCAAATTCTAGAAACATCCCACAAAATCTCTACAACTTTCCACACAATCTAGGAAAAATCTCACAAAATTCCTTATGTCTACTCCATATCCAAAAAAATTCCACAAAATTCCCGAAACATCCCACACAATTCACAAAATCCTCTCGAAACCCTAACAAATTCCAGAAACATTCCAGAAAACCTTGACAACTTTCCACACAATCTAGTAAAAATCCGTCAAAATTCTTCATGTCTCCTCAATATCCCACAAAATTCCTAAAACATCGCCCTAAATTCTCAAAATCTTCTCAAAAAACTACCAAATTCGAGAAACATCCCACAAAATCTCAACAACTTTCCACATAATCTAGGGAAAATCCATCAAAATTCTTCATGTCTAGTCAATATCCCCCAAAATTTTACAAAATTCCCAAAAAATTCACAAAATCTTCTCAAAACCCTACCAGCTTCCAGAAACATCCCACAAAATCTTGACAACTTTCCACACAATCTTGTAAAAATCCATCAAAATTCTTCATGTCTCCACAATACCTAAAAAAATTCCAAAAACACCCCATAAAATCCCCGAAATCTTCTCAAAACCCTACCAAATTTTAGAAACATCCCACAAAATTCTCTAAATCTTCTCAAAACTCTTCGAAATTCACGTAATAGCCCACAAAATCTTGAGAACTTTCCACACAATCTAGGAAAAATCCATCAAAATTCTTCTTGTCTCCTCAAAATCCGCCAAATTCCACACAAATCACACAAAATTCCCAAAATCTTCTCAAAACCGTACCCAACTCCAGCAACATCCAACAAAATTCCAAAACTCTTCTCAAAACCCTTCGAAATTCTAGTAACATCCCACAAAATCTCTATAACTGTCCTCACAATCTCGGAAAAATCCCTCAAAATTCTTCATGTTTCCTCAATATCTCAAAAAATTCCAGAAACATCCCACAAAATCCCCGAAATCTTCTGAATACCCTACCAAATTACAGAAACATCCCTCAAAATTCTCTACATCTTCTCTAAACCTACCAAATTCCAGAAACATCCCACAAAATCTTCAGAACTTTTCACACTCTCTTGGAAATATCCCTCAAAATTCTTCACGTGTCCTCAATATCCCTCAAAATTCCCAAAAATTCCCACAAAACTCTTGAAACGTCCCACAAAATTCCTAAAATCTTCTCAGAACCCTACCAAATTCCAAAAACATTCCACAAAATTTGGACACCTTTCCACACAATTTAGGAAAAATCCCTCAAAATTCTTCATATCTCTTCAATACCCTCAAAAAATATTCCACAAAATTCCCGCAAAATTCCTGAAACATCCCACACAATTCACAAAATCTTCTCAAAACTCTTCGAAATTTCAGTAACATCCCAAAAAATCTTGACAAATTTCCACACAATCTACGAAAAATCCGTCAAAACTCTTCATGTCTCCTCAAAAATCCCTCAAAATTCTAAAAAAACCCTAAGAAATTCTGGAAAAATCCCTCAAAAATTCCCAAAATCTTCTCAAAACCCTACCAAATTGTAGAAATATCCCACAAAATCTTGACAAGTTTCCACACAATCTAGGAAAAATCCATCAAAATTCTTCAGGTCTCCTCAAAATTCCCAAATAATTCCAGAAACATCCCACAAAATCCCCGAAATCTTCTCAAAACCCTACCAAATTCCAGAAACTTCCTACAGAAACGAGAAAACTTTTCAACACATTCTAGGAAAAATCACTCAAAATTCTTCATGTCTCTTCAAAATTAAACAAAAATTCCACAAAATTGCAGAAAAATCCGACAAAATTCCTGAAATCTTCTCAAAACCCTACCAAATTCCAGGAATATGCAACAAAATCGTGTCAAGTTTACCCACAATCTCGGAAAAATCCATCAAAATTCTTCAAGTAAATTCAATATCCCACAAAAATCCAGAAACATCAAAGAAAATTCTTGAAATCTTTTCAAAACCCTAACAAATTCCAGAAACATCCCACAAAATCTTGACAAATTTCCACACAATATCGGAAAAATCCATCAAAATTCTTCAAGTCCCCTCAATATCCCACAAAATTCTAGAAAATCACACAAAATTCCAGAAACGTCCCACAAAATTACAGAAATCTTCTCCAAACCCTACCAAATTCCAGAAACATCCCACAAAATCTTGACAACTTTCCACACAATCTCAGAAAAATCCATCAAAACTCCAATTTCACAGGCCTATTTAACATTTGATCCATCAAAATCCGTCCTTTGCTTTGTATTTTGGAAACTTGTTCATCTTGGGGAATTTGCCATCTTCTCAGGGTATTGAAGGTCA